>NC_138182.1:58769858-59363975 GCF_964194105.1 Spermophilus citellus | reverse complement strand
TTACAGTCTAGCATGGAAGCTGTGGACCTCAATAGGTTAGTTCTCTTAGTACATTTCCATTTAATTTAAAGATGCTAAATATATCTTTTTATTTTATAGCTTGAACCTCCTTGTTAATTTATTCTTTAATGCCACCGATAGGAATAAACATTATTAAAATGTGTGAAAAATGAAAGTTAAGCTTAAGTTAAAAAATAAGTTGTTTATTGTTCTGTTTTTATTATGAGGAAGATCAAAGTTTACATGGTCTGATATCATATTCCCTGCATTACATTCTGTAAAAGGTCTAGAGTTAATTAATAATTGAGTCTGCTAATGATTGACACAGGGGTCAAGCATCCCCATACCACTCCCCAAATACTAGTAATAATTATAATGCTTCTCCTATAATATGACTTGTTCCAAAAGCTATTCTCTCTTAAGGTAGTTTCCATTAACATTTTTTCATCACATAAAATACATGGATTAGCTATAGACAATTACCTTTGCAAAATTTTTTATGTAAATATAGAATTGGATAGTGCATATTAAATCATAATCTATGAAATTCTGACATATTTTGTTTATCTTTTCTAGTTCAAAATTCTTTCACAATCTCATTTTAATAGATTCTATAATGGTTATTAAGTAATTTACCTAGCAATTAATTGTAACTGTAAGCCATTGTATGAAAATTCTTATTTTAAATTGCTTAAAATATTTTGTCTTAAGTACAATTAATATAGAAAGGTAACAGACTTTTGGATTTTTGAAAAATTTAAGAAAGATTATAGTATGAAAAATATAAGAAAATTTCAGTTTACTATATAAAAGTGTCAAAAAATTTTAGCTGAAATGTCTGGTTTTGGAAAAGTGATAAGAACAGAGGGTTCTCTAATGGAGTCTGAGTAAGCAAACTTGGAAGATTAGCTGAAATCTGATGGATAGTGTCTTGGCTACCAGCGATCTACGTTGACTTATAAGAAAGGTTTCTGTGATATGAAACCATCAAAATTTTTATCAGGGAATTAATATAAGGATGTATTTTTCTTTGTTTTTTAGAGTGAATTGTTGACAAGGCTTATTTAGACAGAACAATTATGGGTATATTAAGTTCAAATATTAAATCAGATAGAAATCGGCATACAGTGGCACACACCTGTAATTCTAGCAGCTTGGGAATCTGAGGCAGAAGGATTGCAAATTCAAACCCAGCCTCCACAATTAGTGAGGCTCTAAGCAACTTAGTAAAATCCTGTCTCAAAATAAAAGATAAAAAAGGGTTGGGGATGTGGCTCAGTGGTAAAGTACCACTGAGTTCAATTCTGAATACTAAAATAAATAAATAAATAAAATATTAAATCAGATAGGAGTGTGTTACTAAAGGTCTAGATTAGTAAAAAATTAGGTTTAATAGGAAAAAAAATCTTTCACATATTGCAATATCTCTGGAAAAGGACACAAAATGCCATGGAACACTGAATGCCAATTTAGATTTAGGTGGACACTAATTTCTTAAACATTTTCTGGGAACAAATGTATGTCCATAAATGGAATTGTCAGACCTATAAACACATTAAGGAAGAATTAACTTCCAGTCAGTGATGGACTTCAATGAAAAGGAATCAACAAATTTCTATGAAGCATAACCTTATTCTCATTGTTTTTTCTCTGCCAACTTTTACAAAACTGAATAATTAAAGGAACCAGATGAAAACAAGGAGGGAAGGAACCTGTTTTTGTTTTAATAGGTTGTATAATTTTTATTGAGATGAATATTTCTATATAGTAACATACATGTAGCAATGTTGGTTATTTTAAAACAAGCAGAAAATGTCAGTGCCTGCTGCCAAAAAGTGTTTCTAAGAAGAGGGCCCCAAAATATAGCAGATCATACAGGTGTAAGAAAATAGAAAATAGAGGGAGTGGCTTCAACTAATATGAGAATTAGAATTGGCTTATTAAATAAATTTTACAACTCTAAAGTATTGGTAAAGAATATGAAGTATTAGTCATTTGTATGTATTCCACTACTGTGTAAATACATTTATTTAATTTTAAGGAATGTTTCACACATATTAAATAATAGTTCTGGGACTTTTTCTGCTAATATTTTAACATATAAAAAACATGATTCTCGGAGATAGAAGAAGAGAGATGGAAGCAAGTGAATGGGGGAGAGAAGGACACTCAATTCCTTCAACAAATATCTCATCAAATGATGTAACATATTGCTTTAGTCTATTTTTTATTGCTAATATCATGGTACCACAAATGGGTAAGATTTAAGAAAGCAGAAGCTTATTTTGCCTTACATTACTGGAGGTACAGTGTCAAGGCCCACCTTTGATGAAGGCCTTCTTGTTGGTACAGTGCCAAGCAGTAGAGGGAATTACATAGACAGAGAACTCATCTGTGTGTCCTCATTATTCTCCTCTTCTTATAAAGCCAACAGTAAGTCACCATGATGGTCTTATCAAATGATAATCACCTCCCACATGCCCACTTTCAAATACTACAGTCGTATGATTTCTACCTGATAATAATTCACCAAGGGGCTTAAACTCCAGCATGAATTTCAGAGAAGGAAATCCATATTTAAACCATAACACCTAAGAAATCAAACTGCAGATTCAAATAAAATTAGATTTACCACTGTACCTTGTCAATGAGGACCTCATCTTTATTTCTGTGAATGCTCTGAGGACATTTGCATCCCAAGAAACTGAATATATGGAATAGGATAAAACACAACTTGTGTTACTGATGGTAGATGTAAAATTTATTGAAAGTAGTATGTACTTAAAGGACTCTAGAAGGTATTTTCTGTATTATTATTTTTTGCATAAAGCACAAAATATAAAATATAGAAAAATTAAATAATATTTAACAAAACAAAAATCATATTTTTCTGCATTTACAATTTTTTCTACACCTAACATATTTATGATACCTTTTTTTTTTTACATTTTTTTTATTGGTTGTTCACAACATTACAGAGCTCTTGACATATTATATTTCATACATTAGATTGAAGTGGGTTATGAACTCCCAATTTTACCCCAAATGCAGATTGCAGAATCACGTCAGTTACACATCCACAATTTTACATAATGCACTAATAGTAATTGTTGTATTCTGCTACCTTTCCTATCCCCTACTATCCCCCCTCCCCTCCCCTCCCATCTTCTCTCTCTACCCCATTTATGATACCTTTTCTTAGCAGCAGAGATAGTATCAGTCTCTAAGCAAAAGCTAAAATATATGTGCTCTGTAGAAATACTGACTTCCACTATAATGACAATAAGACCTGTTTACACACCAGTCTTTGGAAGATTAACTATAAAAGTACAAGAACAAGCAGAAACATATTGATTCTTGCCATTCACATTTACTTTAAAAATATACTCTTTGTGATAATTTTCCATTTTCTAATCTTAAGAATTGATATTACCTTAGTATATGTTAATGCTTTTTAATAAAAAAGAAAAAGAAAGGATGTAAATGTGTGTGTGTGTGTGTGTGTGTGTGTGTGTGTGTGTGTGTGTGTGTAGGCATGTGTGATGATATTCATAAGCAAATTGAGAATGGAAACTTGGCCCTGTGCTTCTATGTGCCACAATGTCTATCAGCATAACTGCCTTAGGCAGGGTTGATAATGAGCTTTACAGAAAAGATAAAAATACATAACACTGCTTGGGGCTAGTGATAAGAAAGTAATTAAATAAACTTTTGGAGATTTTTCTGAGCTGTTTTAAAGTATGTTATTTTCATCACAAATATCACAATTGCTAGAATAAACTCTAACTTGTGGATATTTTGTGTTAGAATAGAAGTGTATGAGACAGATTAGCATCTTGTCTTAATATACTGCTCTCAAATACTAAGATATTGTAGGCTTGACATAAATAAAATCAAATTGTTGGATCAGTGTATGAGTTTGTGTGCATGTGTGTGTGTGTGTGTGTGTGTGTATGTGAACAGACACACATACATATACATATATACACACATATCTCCAGGTTTTGTAAGTGGTTGAAATATCACCCAAACAAATGTTGCTCATGAAGTGAGAGGATAGCTGTCATTGATAAATATAATCACATATAATAAAAATCTGAGTTAAAAAAAAAGAAATTGCAAAACCTAGTAGTCTTATTTTGTTTTTCTGTAGTCTTCTTTTCTAGGCAATAGCAATGACACATGAACATTTCATCAGATTTTAAAGTGACTGGATATATTTGCCTTTATCATAACAATTCAGTTTTCAGGAAATGAAACAAAACTATTTTAAAACTTGCTGATTTTCTATATATTCCTTTTGGCTCCAGAAGGAGAATTATTGAAGGATCAACACAGTCAACATTGTCCCTTTTTCCTGTCTTAACAATAAGTGCATACCTGGAAATCAAGGCTACACACAGCACACACATACATTTAGGTATAGTGTATAAAATACACACACATACATACATGTATATATGATTATTTATATATAAAAGTATATTGTAAGTATGTATTATTCATACATATTCATAATTGGCTTAATATATGAGTTTTAATATATTTTTGTATTATTGATTTCTTCAACAAAAATTAAAATATTGACAAATATCTCCTTTAGATTTTCCTAGAAGCCGATTGTTAGGAAGAATTTATAAGCTACAGATGGTGAGGCTGAGGGTGGGTTATCACAGGAGCAAAAGTGAAGGAAGAAGGAAGTGAGCCAGAGAAGGAAGAACAGTATAAGGAGGTTGTTACTGAAGTGGCCTCAGCTTCATGAATGGCCATTTAATTTACAGTCTTCCTCAGTATCTTAAGACAAGCTGTAGGAAACTCCTGCATGTCCAAACAGTCCAATGAGGGGTAAATCGGAGACAGAATTTGCCTGCAAGACCCAATCCATCTTTTCCTTCTGTTTGGTAAATGTTTCCCTCATTGGGAGTTAAGTCTCATCTGGGCTCTTCGCTCTAGAAAAGACAAATGCTCCAATTTATAACCAGATGTTTCCCCAAGGTTTGTAAATAATAAAGGGGCCAGAGATATCTTCAGGAGAAAAAAACAATAATCTGCTTTTAAACAACTGTTAATGTGTGTGTGTGTGTGTGTGTGTGTGTGTGTGTGTGTTTTAATGTACATGCCCTGTTTCTGAGTATGTAAAGTAATTTAGTAAATGGCTTCTGTTCTGAATATTCAGGGAGATTTTAAGTCTTGAATTTTGTGTTTCCATTCTATTATCAAATGTGTTAAAAATCACCCAAACAACATGAAGCCAAATGCACCTATCTTTCTTTTATAAATTTTACTTATGTATATGTGGAAAAACAGTGGGGAGGAGCAATACACAGGAGCTGGACTAGATCATGCCTTTTAAAATAAAATTCTAAATTTGAGTAGAGCAATTTGAAGCTAATGTAGGCAACGGTACATGATACATGTATTTCAATCAATTTGAAGTTTATATCAAACACTGAATGTACAAAAATTGTGGGGTATCATATTTCTTTTGTGATTAGATTGTTTTCCTTTGTAAATTGTGCCCCCTCTAGAATTGTATAGAGCAGCAGAGAGAATTCTTTCAAGAGACCTTCCTAATTTCCTCAGTGTGGTGCATGCTGGTATCAGTTAGGAAGATAGTTTTAGATCTTAGGAGTCTGAACTTGTTCTGTTCTTAGAGAACTAAAATGTTTAGAAAGCTTTGTGCTTAAGTAGCAAAGCCTATAGATGCCAAATGTTTTGTGTGAGGTCTTCCAACTTTCCTGAGGTGAGGTCAGAGAACAAGAAACCTCTTTCACCAGTTTTTTCTGTAACCCTGGAAACTTTGCCATTTCTCAGCATGAACAAATCCTTTCTTCTTTTCATCTCGAATATCAACTCACTTCTTTATTTCTCTTCTTTGTATGGGATACTACTTCCTCAAAGAACATAGAAAATTTCCCAACATTTGTTGAAATTTTCAAACATATTAGAAAGTAAACAAATTTATACATATATTCTGGCAAACTTAAAAGAAGAACACCATTCCAATTTTATAAAATTCATCCAAGAATTTGAATAAGTTATTTTCTATCAAACCAATGTAACTTTGATACTAAACAAGTACATTTGAGAAATAAAATTAATAGGTGATTCACATTTATGAAGATTAACTGTTACTGTATCATTGAGGATAGGCTAAGAAATGATGTTATAGAATATGCTCCCAAATTTCAGATGTTCAAAAAACATTTTCCCTTATGCCCATTTCTGATTGTCAAAATAACATTCTCAAGGAGTCATCTAAGTACTAGGAGATCACAAGCTCTATCTCGACATTTGCTTCCAAGATCAGATTGGAAAGAGGAAGATTATTCTGGACAGCTGAGACTTGTAATTAAATATT
Source organism: Spermophilus citellus (assembly GCF_964194105.1). Taxonomy (NCBI): domain Eukaryota; kingdom Metazoa; phylum Chordata; class Mammalia; order Rodentia; family Sciuridae; genus Spermophilus; species Spermophilus citellus. The sequence goes on along the minus strand of NC_138182.1, from coordinate 59,357,614 downwards.
GTAGCCCAGAAGTGACAAATAGGTCTTTTATTTACAATGCATTGGCCAGACCTAATTAGATTTAGGGCAGAAAGGAAAAAAAATATCAATAAGTAGTACTAATGAAGATCATGTTTGTGTAAGCCATGTCTACAAGATAATGACCAAATTGCGTTCATTACAGGAACACAGATCATGCAACTTTAGGAATATTTATCAATAAAATTAATAATATTAAAATTTATAACATTAATAGAATAATGGAATAAAAGGTCAATAGGAATAAAATTTAATAGAATAAAAGATTATTACATTAGATTAAGATAAGAATTAAATTAATATCAATATCTATTCATGATTTAAAACATAAAAATAAAAAATGAGGATTAAAGCAAAACTTCTTAGAGGTCAAAAGTAATTTATAATAAATATACATCAATTATAGTATTATAAAAATCATACAGCATGGGGGATAAATGTTAGCAACATATATTAATAATTATTTAAAGATAGAAACAGTATCTCAATAGATGAAGAAATATACCATATTCTACATTGATATCTCAATACTTCAAAGATTTTTATTCTCAATTAGATAATTTTCATGCAATCCCATTGAAATCACATTTTCATATAAAATCTGAATTTAAAATTAATATGAGAAATGTAAAAGTTAGTGGGATAAAGGATAACTTTTTTATCAATTCTCAAACTCACTAACAGCTTCAGTGACCAAGATCATTGGCATTGGTACTGTGCAGTTGAGTTAACACATGGTGCAGACTACAGAGTGCACAGCCAGATCCACCCGGGCCTGGATGCAGGGTATATGATGTAAACAGTATTGCATATTTCTTGGGAATTCAGTATATTGGATGAGGTTTTGAAAACAGTTACATTTGACTATCATGAGGGGCAAATTAACAAGTACCTCTGATATTTAAACAGTTATTTCCTGGCATATCAAACACATAAATCTTACAGTCAAAATTAAAAACTTTACAATAGAAAAAAGCATAGGGTAGAAAAGATTTTTTAATAACAAATATGAACTATTATATATATATATATATATATATATATATATATATATATATAAAGAATTGATAAATTTGACTACAGTACAATTCAGAAACTGTGCTTATTCAAAGATACCAAGAGAAAAGAAGAAAAAAATGGGACACAAACTGGGAATCAGTATGTAAAAAACATATAACCCCAAAATAAGACACTTGCACAAGTTAATATAAAAAAAAAATCAAATTGGAAAGAAGTTAAAAGATAGGAGAAGGGCTTGCTCCAAAGAAACAGCATATTTGAGGAATATATATCTGAAAAGATGCTCAGTTTTATTATTCATTAGAGAAATGCAATGAAACATATTTTATTTTCACTATAGATTGTCAAAGATTAAGTTGTTAGAGAATACCAAATATTAGAGAGCATGTGTATCTAAAGCCATGTTTATAGGTTGCCGTTTGAAATGTAGATAGATGTGATTAGTTTAAAAAATAATTTCATCTTACTTTATAAAGTTTACTCATCATATACCTTATAGTTCAGAAATAACTTTACATATGTACCAAACATATATGTAAATAAATCTACATATGTACCAAAACATACACACAAGAATATTTATACTCTCATTATTTGTAGCAGCAGAAATACAATTAAATAAGTAAATAATGTAACAAAAGGCTTACAAGAAAAGGATGAAGGGAGGGTGAATGAGTACAAATTGCATTATAGCCAATTTTACAGAAGTAGATTAGAATATACTGATTGTAAGGCATAGATCACAGCTAGCAGAATGTGTTAATGTTTAAAACAGTTTTTAAAAAAATCAGATCTCACAGACTACATAATTTCAGATCTCATTAATTTTAATAATACTGGTGTAGTACATTGAAACAATCTTCAGGGCTTAAAATAATACAAATCTATTATCCAACAGTTCTGGAGGTCAGATATCTAAATGGGACTCACTGATCTAAAATGAAGATGTGCACCGGACTATGCTCTTTTCAAAAGTCTCTGGTGGCCAATCCCTTTTCTTGTCTCTTTCAGCTTCTACTGATTAATTCTATTCTTATTTGTCGCGACCCCTTGCCCGCAAGGAAGACGCAACAACAGGAATCTTCTTTCAGCCATTTATTCAGGCCCCTGATGTTTCTTCTTCTATCCCTCGGACGCCCCTCCCAGCCTTAATAAAGCATCCCAAGCCCCAATGCGAAGCTGCTACGTGGAGCTTTCTCATAGGGTGTTAAAACATCACGTGCCAACTCTCCCAAATAAGGAGTTGTTTGTCACAGACCACAGCGGAGCCAGAGCCATCTTGTAATGGCGACCACAGTCCGAAGAAACGGCTCACCACAATTCCCCCTTTTGTTTTCTAAGTACAACACAGGAGAGAGTAGAGGTCCTATCCCACTGTGCAGAAGTGGCTGCATAGTATGGCTCAGCCCCAAGGAGGCGCCTTCCCCAGATCTGAGGCCATATCAGCCGACGCTTTTCTCCGTGGGACGGGGCGTGGACGCGTCTAACCCGCATACAATAGGACATGCTCTCCTTGAGGTCCACTTCAAGGATCACTCAAGTGCAGTGCCTTGCCTCGCATCCTGTATCGTGACGATGGTGGACGAAGGGGGATAGCTAAGGCTGAACTGTGGCTGTATAGAAATACAACGATAAACAAGTTGATAACACCCTAAAAGAAAGGCACGGGTCTTAAGGCGATAGAAAAGCACTAGTGTGGAAACCCATCTGCGTGCAATGGTAGGAAAGCCGGCAGAGTGCAAGGGCTTTCCAACACTAAGAGAATAACAAGGAAAGACATGTCGATCCCAGTGCAATGTCCGTAAGACTTGGGGTGCGACGACCATGTCAAAGATTTACTGTTTAATTTGTGCAAGCCAAACTTGAGGTGAGTTGCCATTTTCTAAAGCTGCAAGAGCTTGTATGATCATAGCTTTATCGTGAGCATTGCGGGCCTTGAGGCGACAGAGAAACCACAAGCAGAGAACCATACCGAAGCAACACATTGCACCAAAAATGCCTACCCCCACCCACTCTTTAAAAAAGGAAAAGGCAGAGGATATCCAATTGGTGAATTGACCCAAAGTTACGGGATCGACATGGGTACTGTTCAAGACAGCTATCTGGGTTAGTTGAGACTGGATCATGTCTTCCGCTGCCATGGACCAATTTCCGGCCAAGTATTCACCAATGATACGGGAGGCATTCCTGGAATCATTAAATCTGACAGAGGTTATACATAAATGTGCACGTTGGTCAACACAGCCCAAAAGCACCAAATCAGCCAATTCTTCTACCTGAGCTTGGAGTAAATCTATTCTTTGGTTGGCAGCTAAAATCCCTGACAAAATATGTTGATTAATTGTATTCTGGGATTCAAGTATGGTGGAAGTTTGTTGAACAACTTGATTAATGGTGGCAGCAGTCTGCACTTGACTGGCCATGGCCACTCCGGCCGTGACCGCTGCAGCAGCAGATACCACCACGGCTGTCACTATAGCAGCTGTGATTCCAAAATCCCTGCGGACTCTAAGTAGCTCAACAATGGGGAATTCGTCAGGGTCTGCAGTGACTGGGATTGGGACAAAAGTTGGAATTTTCATAACCACCGCTACAGTCCAAGAACCATTCCAACACTCAGATAAGAGACAGGCAACATTAGAACAATCCAGCACCCCTGACGAGGTGTCATTAGCCAAAAGGAGTAAGAACGGGGATTGGACACAAACCATTGCAGGGGGCAATGTGGCATTATGTAACAGAGAGTTGAACGAAACAGATGTGAGTCTTTTACCTCGTTCACTCTCCCCAACAGTGCCAGAAACATTAGCCAGCCAACTTTTGGCTCCCAGCAATTGAGCCAGTGCAGAAATATCAGCTGAAGCCCCCTTTTCATTGGAGATCAGCCATTGAAACCAGGACCAACCCACTCCTGTAGAGGAGTTGACACTGTTGTTAAAGTTATAAACATACCTCTTAAGAGAGGGGGAAAGGGAGAAACCTTTAGCAACTTGACGTTGCTCCCAAGAATGATCCTGACAAGGCGTAAATGTTGGGGGGAAACCAAGATTAGGGGTACAGTAAGGAGAGGCCTTAAAATGGGTGGCATTATAAAGACTATTAGAAGAAGGAGGCACTGGGATTAGTACCTCGGAGATAATAGCCAAGGTAGTTGTGTTTAAAGCAGAGCTATTTGCGGGGGTTCCTGAGCCTGTTTGTTCCCCTGAGACTACTTGGCTCAGCACAGCACTGAGAATGCTCCCTGAAACCTGACTGGACCGCAATGGGTCCTCCCAGTTAGTCAAATTCTTGGTCTTAAGACTAATACAATGAGTGTTCCCAAGGCTGAAACAAAAAACTCCTGTGAGATTAACTTGAGATTGATTAAAAATGCTATCCACGTCCCCTCTAGGAGAGGCACAGGGAGCAGACATCTCACATGAGGTAGAGAAAAGAGTGGGGAGGACACTAGAATTACCATGAACCGGCATTGGCATTGGCCAAGCCCGTGCCACTGCCCACCACTGCATTGGTGTCATCTGTGTCATCGGCATCAGCACCAGAGCCAGAGCACTTAGCAGAATGAAGATCCTCATCACGGGATTGCTGTGGTATTTCCTGTTGCTGGTTAGCCGACGTCAAGACTCTTCTTGTCAGGCGTTCAGGGACCCACAACGGTTCCGTGCGATCCTGGGGAAAAACACATACAGATCCTCGTGCCCATGTCAGCACGGGGTCGGGGCCGTTCCATTGGCCCGTAAGAACATCTTTCCACTTAACATAGCCAATCACAGAGGGCTGAGGGGACACATGTCTATCGGCCGCAGAGCGATCATGAATATCCAAATTCAAAAAATTAATGGTAAAGAGAGCTAAGGACAGGCGTTCTTTAGGAGTATGTTCAGCACCTATTCCCCCCTTTTGTTTATGTAAAGTTTCCTTTAAGGTGCGATGAGCACGCTCAACAATGCCTTGCCCTTGAGGATTGTAAGGCAAACCATGAGTAAGTTGCACTCCCATAGTAGAACAAAAAGATGTAAATTGTCTTCCAGTATAAGCAGGTCCATTATCAGTCTTAAGGGACGTAGGTGCACCCCACGCCGCCCAGGCCTCCAGGCAATGAGTAATGACATTACGTGCCTTTTCTCCCGATAAAGCAGAAGCATGAATAATTCCAGAGTACGTATCAACAGAAACATGGACATACTTGAGGCTACCAAAGTCAGGTATGTGTGTCACATCCATTTGCCAGACAACCAATGGCTTCAATCCCCGTGGGTTCACTCCATAAGTAGGGGGATGAAGAAATGTGACACAATGGGGACAGTGTAATACTATCTGCCGAGCATCTGCTCTTGAAATAGAAAAACGCCTGCGCAGTGTTAAAGCATTAACATGAAAATTTTGGTGAAACAATTTAGCCTCCTCTAAGGAGGAAGCCAAACAGATCAACTGACCTCTAGTGGCTGAGTCCGCACAGGCATTACCCTGCGATAACGGACCAGGAAGAGAGGTGTGAGCCCGGATGTGCACTGGATAAAAAGGAGCAGTGCGGCCACGGATAAGCTGTTGAAGCTGATTAAAGTAAGCAGATACATTACGGGCATCACTAATAGCTCCCACAGCCTCCAGGATTTGTAGTGCTTGCACCACATAGATGGAGTCCGAAATGAGATTAAAGGGAAAAGAACACTGTTTAAAAACCTCAATAACAATTTGTAGTTCTACCCATTGTGGATTTCCAGGAGCAAATTGATGCTGGACAGGGGGAGAATCATTAATTACATAAGCTCCCATTCCAGACTTGGAACCATCAGTAAAAATGTTAACAGCCCCCGGAATGGGACTGGATGAAGTTACTTTAGGGAAAATGATAGGATGTTCTTTAACAAAATGGAGTAACGGATGAGAAGGGTAATGATTATCAATATCCCCTTGAAACGAGCAACATAGAATAGCCCAGTTATCTAGAGTAGCACACAAGACACTAAGTTGAGCTTTAGTGTAGGGTATAATAAGAGAAGAAGGTGATTGTCCGAAAAATTGAATGCTTTGTTGAATCCCTTTAAGTGCTAATGCTGCAACAGCATCAGGATAATATTCTAAGGATTTTCCTGGGGATACATGTGGGTGAATCCATAGCAAAGGTCCATCTTGCCACAGTACTCCAGTAGGCTGCCGCATAGTGGCAAGCACACATAACTGGAAAGGTTTATCCCTCTGGAGCCTGCATAAAGTAGCATGTTGTATAGCTTCTTCTACTGTCATAAGGGCCGCTCTAGCCTCTTTGGTGAGGCTACGAGGGGAAGTAAGATCTGGATCACCCCTAAGAGTAGCATACAAAGGCTGTAGCATAACATTAGAAATATGTAAATATCCTCGTATCCAATTAATATCTCCCAGCAGTTTTTGAAAATCATTTAGAGTTTGGAGATCCTGAGCTCGTATGGTGATTTTCTGTGGTCGTAATTTGTCACACCCAATTGTTGCTCCCAAATACTTAATAGAATCCCCTGTTTGAATCTTTTCAGGTGCGATATGCAGTCCATATTGAGCTAACAACTTCACTAGGTCTTTATAGGCCTCATGAACTATCTGCTCTGATTTAGCAGCCAATAATACATCATCCATATAATGAATGATCTTGATGGAGGAATACTTTTGTCTGAGAGGTGCGAGTGTCTTCCCCACATACATCTGACACATCGTGGGACTATTAGCCATTCCCTGCGGCAACACTACCCACTCAAACCTTTGATCTGGTTCCTCGTGGTTACACGAGGGAAGGGTGAAGGCAAAACGCTGCGAGTCTTTAGGATGCAAAGGAATAGAAAAGAAACAGTCTTTAATGTCAATAACAATAATGTGCCAACCCTGAGGAACCGAGGAGAGCAGAGGCAGCCCTCTTTGAATGGGCCCCATAAGTTGCATTTGAGCATTAACTGCTCGTAGATCATGCAGTAGGCGCCACTTCCCTGATTTTTTCTTAATGACAAATATGGGAGTATTCCATGGAGAAGTAGAAGGCTGGATGTGACCCAAGTCAAGTTGTTCTTTAACTAGAGCATGAGCTGCTGCCAATTTAACCGAGGGAAGAGGCCACTGAGGCACCCAAACAGGCTCCTCGGTGAGCCATGTTATGGGTATTTGAGCCCCAGCGGCCCCTAGGAAAAACCCAGACCAAATCTGTCAAGCTTTTGATGACCTTGTACAGGATGCTTACGTCCCTGTAAATGTTTTCCTAGTCCTAGACCTGGCCTATACCCCATATTTTGCATAATCTGTTGAGACACTGGGGAATAGTCATTACTAAGAGTGAACCCCATGTCTTTCATCAGATCACGGCCCCATAGAGAGATAGGTAAATCAAGTACATAAGGCTGAAAGGTACCATTATGTCCTTCTGGATCCTTCCAGACTAGATGTCTACAGCTGATCTGAGGGGCCTGGGCATATCCAAGTCCTCTCAAGGATTGATCAGAAGTCTGCACTGGCCATCCCTTAGACCAGTCCCTAAGTGCTATAATACTACGGTCTGCTCCGGTATCCAGTAATCCCACAATAGATTTACCTTCTATGCTTAATTCCAAAGTGGGGCGATTGCTCATATCTAGTGACAAATAGGCACAATTCCCTCCGGTGGTACCAATCTCATTCCCTGTCCGTGACCTTGAATCAGCAGGGAAGTGATTATGTAAGCTAGGCAAAATTAGCAATTGAGCAATCCGATCCCCTGGGGAGATGGACACAATGCCCCTTGGAGCTTCCACCATAACCTTTATTATCCCTACAGTATCAGGACTTATGACTCCGGGGAAAACATGAAGACCTTGTAAAATAGAGGATGCACGTCCAATTAGCAAACCTACAGTGCCAGGTGGTAGAGGCCCTGTAAACTCAGTTTCCACCAATTGGACTCCCATCTTAGGTGTTAATACGAGTCTGGAGGTGGAACAGAGGTCCAATCCCGCGGCACCTGTAGTGGCTCTCCGCGTTTCATGGGATGGCGTAGAGATGGCCATGTCTCGGGTTCGGGTGTGACATTCTCCACTGCCCCATATATTTGTGGGCCCTGGGGTCGAGGGCCCCGTCGGCCGTTTTTTGGCCCAGCTGAAATAGGCTGTCCATGGATGTCCCTCACTGATCTACACTCTCTTGCCCAATGCTTCCCCTTTTTGCATCTTGGACACAACCCCGGTAGACGAAGGCCATTGGAAAGGCCACCGTGAGAAGGTCCAGTAAAATTGTCTTTTTTGGAATTGTCTTTTTTGGGACATTCACGTCTAACATGACCGGGTTGACCACAATGGAAGCATGTTCCGGCGGCAGGACCGCCCCCTTTTGTAATCCGAAGGACAGCAGCTGCAAGACCTGCATTAGTTAAAGGTCCTCCAATCTCTCTACACACCTTCATCCATGCTTCTATGCCTTTGTTCTTATAAGGAGCGATTGCTGCTTTACATTCCTTGGTGCATTGCTCAAAGACCAATTGCTTGACAAGGGGCATGGCTCTATCAGGATCCCCAAAAATCTTTCCAGCGGCGTCCACCATCCTTGCTACAAAGTCTGAAAAGGGTTCTGTAGGGCCTTGTATAATCTTAGTCAAATTACCAGATACCTCTCCTCTATTTGGAAGTGACTTCCATGCCCGAATGCAAATGTTATTAATTTGATCATATACCTCAAGAGGGAATCCCGTCTGTTGATTAGCAAATCTACCTTGCCCCAAAAGCATGTCCTTATCCCAATGAGGGTGTCCCGCCGCATGGTTTTGGGCGGCCTGCTCTATTGCGCCCTCTAGCACAAATGCTCTCCAGTCCAAATATTTACCTGGGGAAACACAAGCCCGAACAAGGCTAGCCCAATCAGAGGGAGTCATACAGTATCTAGACAGACTCTCCACCTGAGTTAGTGTGAAGGCGGCATCCACCCCATAAGTGCGCACAGACTCCGCCAGAGTCTTCACAATTTTGAAATCTAAAGGCTCATGGAATCTTCCCCTATGATCATCCTGAAAAATTGGATAAGCAAGACCCATCTCAGCGTTAACAGCCCTCCATGTTTGAGCATGGAAAGCTCTCCCCGAAACACCCCCGCCATACGGCGGTGGATCCGGAGGATCACATTTCTTGAGCTCCTGTTTATTTTTGTTCCCTTCTCCTATAGCTAAACTCCCTAGCTGGCGAGACAGCCTCCCAAGCTCCTCCTCCTCATCCTCCTCTTCCTCTGACCCACTTTCACATGGGGGTGTGCGCAGCGCACTGAGATCTGGATACAATCGTCTCTTCCCCTGTTTCACGCTCCGCACACTTCCATCCTCCCGAGATACCTCACTTCCTGCATCTGGATACAATCGTCTCTTCCCCTGTTTCACGCTCCGCACACTTCCATCCTCCCGAGATACCTCACTTCCTGCATCTGGATACAATCGTCTCTTCCCCTGTTTCACGCTCCGCACACTTCCATCCTCCCGAGATACCTCACTTCCTGCCGTCTCCGATTTCTCCTCATGTAATTGTTCTAGAACTTCCTGTCCTTTAGTAAGTGCTTCCTGACATCTGCCATCTGTGAGGCAACTACGGACCATTTTCCAAAGGGGTATCACCCCGCCCTCTAATATGCCCTGCTCAGAAGCAAAGTCAAGATCTTTGCCTAATTTATCCCAACTAGGTATAGTAAGACTGCCCAAAAATGCAAACCACGGTGCAGCAATATCCAACTTCTGTAAAAATCTTTGTAAAGTTCTATGTTTCACTTCCAGGCCCTTGGAACGTAACAGGCCGTCTAGGGCCAGAAGAAGCGGACTTGAAGATGCGGCACCCATGACACAGCAACAAAAGAAACACAGAAAACAAAAGTGAAAGTACACAGTGCAGCTGCAATAAAATATAAAGCTCTCTCTTTCTTTGTAGAGGAGCTGACCCCGCTTTGATCGCGGATCCCACTTACTGGGACTATCCCCGCTTTGGTCGCGGATCCCACTTACCTGGGACTAACCGGTGCACCACCCCTGACGGCTGAAAGTTCTGGTTCCCGGGTTTCGGCACCACTTGTCGCGACCCCTTGCCCGCAAGGAAGACGCAACAACAGGAATCTTCTTTCAGCCGTTTATTCAGGCCCCTGATATTTCTTCTTCTATCCCTCGGACGCCCCTCCCAGCCTTAATAAAGCATCCCAAGCAAATCTATTATCCAACAGTTCTGGAGGTCAGATATCTAAATGGGACTCACTGATCTAAAATGAAGATGTGCACCGGACTATGCTCTTTTCAAAAGTCTCTGGTGGCCGATCCCTTTTCTTGTCTCTTTCAGCTTCTACTGATTAATTCTATTCTTATTCCTCCTCATCTTCAGTGACATCAGTCTCATCACTCTGACCTCTGCTTGTGTCTTCATCTCTTCTCTGATTTCTCCTTCCACTTCCAACAACCTGTATAACCTGTTCTCCACCAGATAATTCAGGATAATCTATTTGGAGGTCAGCTGATTATCAACCTAATTCCATCTGCTACTTAACTTCCCTCCTCCATGTAACATAACTTATTCACTGATCCCAAAGATTACTACATGATCTCATGACAAGGCATTATTTTGCCTACCACAATGATATTTTTATAAAGCTGCAAAACAATTGAAAATAAAAAATATATAGTTCAGATGTAAATATTCATATGATACAATAATAGGGAAAGAAGGAACAGATGTTAATCACAAAGTTTAGAATGGATGTTACCTTTGGGGATTAGGAAGGATGTGGGATATTCAAAGAATACTTAAATGATGTAGGTTTTTGACTAAAATCAAGCTCTTGTGTTTGGTGATTGGTGACTGGAGTTTTATTAGAAATTTATACAAAAAATTTACATAAATAATACCTCCATTTTGGTATATAACAAATATTTTGGAAAATAGAGGCAGAGGCCCTGAGAAAGCAAGTAACACCAAGAAACCCATTCAGCACTATGAATTATTGAACCTTAGGCAGTATATTCATATATATTTAATATTAATAAAGCATATTTGCTAAGAAACATAGATAATTTTTCAAATAAGTCAATAACATCACAATTTCATTCTTGTTTCCCCCCTAAGGTAAGTCATGGATAATATTTTGTTTTCCTCATGATTTACAATGTGAAGCACAAAATAAAATCAGTTTTGAATTCCTGTAGGTCCAATTTCCCATCACACTGATATGAGAGAATAGTGAAAAATAGCATCAAGGTTTAAATAATTTAATTTTCTCTTTAAATTGAATACTATTATCTACTTATGCTAAGCACTATAGTAAATCCAAGAAATTCAAGTTGATATAAAACACATGAATTTTTTCATAAAATATTTTTTCTTCTTATTCATCATTTTTTATATGCTATGGATAAAAACAAGAATCAACTGATTTATCTAAAATATTTACTGATTAACAATAAATAATATTATATTCTAGGCTCACACAATTTATTATATACCAAAGTAAGCAAGATTTAAATTTCATAAAAAAGTGAACGTACTCATTTTTTTGTTTTACCATGCAAATAAGATGATGATTTTATTGGTTATTTAAAACCATGCTGCTCAAGAAAACTGCCAGGAATTTGCATATGCAAATATTTATTAAATTACAAATTTGTTAAAAGTCCTTGTTGCTACAGTAGAGCCTTAAGGCCTTTTGTTATAATAACTAACTGCAATGTTTAATCATGTTCTACAGTGATTATTTATCTGTTTTTTTACCTTGATAAGTAAACAGAGGATTTAATTTTCTTTTGCTTGAGATGTACAGTTGTAAAATAAGTACATAGTCTAGTGATAAAATGGCAAAATTACTTATCCAGTTAAAAATTCATTGGAATAACCTAACATCTTAGTTGAAGAATCAGCAAGATTTCTAGCAAAAACAATAGTTGTTATCGAAATTTGGGATCTAAAATAAGAAGGAGAAATAGTATAAAAACAAGAAAAAGAACACAGGGAAGGACGACTTATGTATACATGTACAGGTATGTAATATATTTATTTAATACACTGATGTAATATGTGTTGGGGCTCAAACCCAGGGCCGGGCACATATTAAGCACATACTCTGCCATTGAGCTATATCCCCAGACAGGACACTGAAATAATGAAAGCTATATGTGCAGGAAAGTGAAGTAATCCACTTTTTTTTTTTTTTTTTTTTTGTACCAGGGATTGAACCCAAGGATACTTAACTAGTGGGCAACATTCCCAGCCTCTTTTATTTTTTGAGACAGGGTCTCCCTTAGTTGCTTAGGGTCCCACTAAGTTGTTGAAGTTGGATCTGAACATCTTATCCTCCTGACTCAGCCTCCCAAGCAAGCCCCTGGGATTAAAGGTATTCACCACCACACCTAGCTTGTATTTTCACAGTAGCTAATTTTAAACACTTTCATACCACAAAGAGTTGGTCACTCTGTTTACTCAATTTAAACCCATAAGATTATTTTAAACCTTTAAAGAAAAATATTTACTTTTCTAGACTTTCAAAAACTTTCCTAGGCAAACCCATGAAAAGTTTACTCCTTGGTTGGTGTGATGTTTTTTTGTCTCTATTTTTACATATCACACATGGTCACATTTTCTATTTACTTACTGGTCTTCTAACTCATAAATGTTTAGTGTAAGAAATATTTTATACTTTATATTTTTCTCCCCAGGATATTGAGGTTCCCAGTAGTAAGTCAATAATTAAAAATTTACTGAATGTTTTTTAATGCCAGCTGCAACATGTAAGACAAATGGTATAAATAAAATATAATCAGTGATAGTTTTTATCTTTAGACATGAATAATAACTTAGGTATATCATCCAGTAGCCACATTTCTCATTGCAGGTAAAGAGACCCAGAAAGGTGATGTATCATGTTTATAGTTTCATAACTAGTATAATTTAAAAATTATAATTCCATGGCATCTTTAATGAAAAAAATTGAAGAATTGGAAGTTTTCTTATAAAAATATTTGTGTAATATTCTCAGTTAATTAAATAAGTATAAAACTAATTGAAGGAAAATATACATTCTTGAAGATATAAAAACAAAAGATCGAAAACAATTATAGTTAGAATAAATTATTGTTGGAATTCTGTGGTAAAAATGCAAAATGGATGAAAATTTTTTGAAAATCACCAATTTTTATAAAGTGATATTGAGTTTGAAGTTCCATTCTGTAAAATAAATGATCTCTTTGTCCACTGCAGCAACATCATTTCACTAGTTTTCTTATTGTTATATGTACTTCAAACAACTACATCTATTCCACATACTCAGGATTTATTTAATTTTTGTCATTTGTTTATAATACAGTCAAATTTTCCTCTCTTCCCTAAAGCATTTTCTTCATTGCCAAATTATTTCACTGTTTTAAAATTTCTAAAGCAATTGTTTTGCATAAAATTGTTGTGCAGTCATTACTGGTTTGAACAATCATCTTTTTTTTTATTGGTTGTTCACAACATTACAAAGCTCTTGACATATCATATTTCATACATTAGATTGAAGTGGGTTATGAACCCCCAATTTTACCCCAAATGCAGATTGCAGAATCACATCGGTTACACATCCACAATTTTACATAATGCCCTATTAGTAATTGTTGAACAATCATCTTTATAGTTGTCTTGTATAATAAGTTGAGTAATTTTCAATTGTTTATATCATATCATATCTCTACAATTACATCTTAAGCTTCATTATGGAGATTATTTTAAATCATTTATAGTATTTCTTTCTTTCTTTTTTTTTTTTTTTAGTGCACTAAAGGTAGTGCCTTGCAATCAATAAGCACTTACTTTGACGATGTGTGATGAATGCCTGTAGTGTTTGAAATGTTGGAGAATATTTCCTAAGAGATAACAATATGCTTCAGAAAGCTTCTCTCTTTTTTTGTTGGTTCTAGAATTGAGTTGAAAACTTACAGGCATGCCAATGTGTGTTTTTGAGACTTGTTTTCAGTTGAAATTGATGCTTTGATCACTCTAGAAAAAGGAATACTTCTATTCAAACCAATTCCCCTGATAAGTTAAAATTCAAATAGAGACTTCCAGCTTCTTGTCATGACAGAGAGCTGCTATTATAATTGCTTTCTTGTTTTCAACAACTATGAAACTAGATACAATATAAGAAACATGATTTGGGCAATGAAACTGTGAAACTCGTACTCAGGAAAGAATATGAGAGGAGTGCCACATTCACCCCAGCTTCTGAGACCAATTTCCACACAGAATCACAGACAAATGCATTCATATGGAAAGTGCTTTTGTGTTGATCAAAAAAAAATAGTATATGGGCTGAGTAAATATGATTGGAGTTCAGGTTGGTTACTGTAGCTGGTATTTGCAGGGCAGAATACCAGAGCCTTGTGTGAATTATGAGCTGCCTGTTCACAAAGTAGCATTCCACTTATGGAAAAGAGCTGTTTTCTGCTGAGTTCAGCAGTGCTCCAACAAGTTCAAGCAGATATTTGGAAAGATTTCTACTGATGAACATGTCAGGTATTCAGTTGAAATACCTACCAGGATTAAATGGGAGGGAAATATCCTAGAACTCTGGGGGAAAAACATCCCTTCCCAACCAAACTTCATAATTATAAAAACAACCTCCAACCTGTTAAGTACCTATTAGAGCAAATTGCTATACTATTCAAAGAAGATGATAAAACCCAAAATTCTCTGCAATATACATTAAAAAAAGCCAGGCATGGTGCCACACACCTATAAACCCGGCAGCTGAGGCAGGAGGATAACCAATTCAAAGACAGTGTCAACAACTTAGTGAGGTACTGTGCAATTTAGTAAGAACATGTCTCAAAATAAATTCAAAAGGTCTGGGTATATGGTCCCATGGTTAAACACCCTTGGGTTCAATTCCTGCTTATGGGGAGGCTGCCAGTGCCTCTCCAGGGGGTCCTTCTTTCTGCCCAAGAGGGTGTAAGCCATCAGAGAAAATAAGTCAGAAATAATTAGTGAAGAACAAAGACTTAGAGTCAGAATGATAGTTTTATAGTAGAGCACCTAATAGATCCAGCCTACAGAGGAGCTGGAGCTAGACAATTAAAAACATGGCTTCCCTGGTTTATTTAAGTGGGTACATCAAAGGCAGGGATAAGGTCTCAGGGGTGGAGTCTTGCTTGGTGATGTCTTGCAGTCAGCAGGTTGATTGGCAACTTGGGCTGTCACACCCATCTTTGAGATGCTGTGTGACTATAGCAGGTCACCCCATCTCTGGTGCTGTGTGGAATCTGGGGCAGAGCTGAATAGAGCTCACAATATGTCTGGGTTGTCTTGGCCAGAGGAAATTTCCACTGGAATCTCCCAGACATCAGATTTTCCTATTTACTGGCTGTGATGCCAATGAAGTCCATACCTAGCCCACAGATTGCTCTTAACACCTGCTACCAAAACAAACACACAAACAAAACAACAAAACAAATATGAAAAGGAACAAATAAATAAATGTTACAATAAACAGAATAAACAATCTAACAAAAACTTAATCTACATGGTAGTATTTGTGAAAAAAGAACATTAAATAGCTGCTATAAGTATTTTTCAATATTTTTAAAGAAAATGAACTGAATGAAAGGAAGCATGGACAATTTTGGCAAGAAAATGGCAAACTAGAGGAGAGTTGAATAAAAGTTTTAAGCTAATAAATCAATACTTCAAGTGAAAGATTTAGTGATGCTGGCAATACTACTAAACAAAAGATAAGTCAATAAAGTGAATATTCATATTTGAAATTATAAACATTGTAATATAAAGAAAAATAATAAATGTAACAGTCTAGAATCTATGCGCAGTATCACATTACCATATGTTAGCAGAGTCCCAGAAAGATATGAGAGAGTAAAGTGTAAAATCAAATTGACAATAAAGCCTAATTTTTTTTTAATTGTTAACATACCAATCCATATGATAAAGAGACTTGGTAAACCCTAGAAGCTCTCAGATAGCCACGTTAGACTCAAACTACTGAAAAGACAAAGAAAAATATAAAATCAGTGAGAAGAAAATAAATGTATACCACAATTAGTAGAACAACAATTAAGATAATTACCTTCTCTTCAGAAAAATAGAATACAGAATAGCATGAAAATATATTTTCCAAGTTCTTTAAGGGGAAAAAAAGACATTTTTATAAACCTACAATTCTATTCTCTGTGAAAATGCATTCTTCAAAAACAGAAACAAAATAAAGACTTTTTAAACAACAAACAAAATTTGAGATTTGTATCACCAAAAAATATTTACTAAAAAATACAGAATTTCTTCTGGCTAAAGAGAATATCACAGATACAACCCTATATAAACATAAAAGGAATAAGAATCATTCAAAATAATAAATATATAAGTAAATGTAAAGGAATCATATTAGAAATCATTAGATGACAGTAAAAATAACCATAACATGAATAGGGGGAACTAAAGCCAATAGTGGAGAAAACATGAAAGATTAAATTAAAAAATCTAAAATAATGCACTGAATTCAGACCAGAGACAGAAATAACAAACGGAGAACAGATAGCAAAATATTATGGGCTGGGTTTGTGGCTCAATGGTAGAGCACTTGCCTAGAATGTGTGGAGGCACTGGGTTCGATCATCAGGATCACATATATATAAATAAATAAATGCCCATCAGTGACTTAGATAGACATTTTAAAATGCTATATTTAACTATATCACAAATTACATTAAATATAAGTGGACCTAATAATGCAATCAAAAGATTGACTGGATAATAAAAGAACTAAAAAGCCCCCCCCCCTTTTTGGTGGTACTGGGAATTGAACACAAGGCCTTGTGCATTTGAGGCAAGTATGCTACCAACGGAGCTATCCCCCCAGCCTACAAAAATGCTCATTACAAGAGACTCAATTAAAATATAAGGACACAGCTTGGTTACAAATAAAATGTTGGGAAAAATAATAGATAAATATTAAACATAAAAAATATTTTTCCTATTAATATCAGACAAAATAGAATTCTATCCAAAATATTCCATTGGGGACAAAAATGAGATTGCATAAGGACAAAATAATTCATCAGAAAGATAACAGTTTAAAAGATGTATTTACCCAGTAATATCATTTTAAAATATTAGTAGCAAACATTAACAAAACTGCAAAAAGAACAGTTGTCATATATAATTCTTTCAACCTCTCCCCATAGGATTTAAAAACTTCATGTTTAATTTTGTTAAATATTGATTCTTTGGAGAAACATTTTCCTGTCAATACTGAGCAATGATTCAATAGTAGATGTTGATTTTGTTTACTCAGTGTACCCTTTAAAGGAATAGATATTCTTCTAACAAGCCAGTGTTGACATATTTACCAAAGTAAAAAATTCCTCAGTGGCTTAAAAATTAGAAATTGATATTAAGGGGAAAAAAATCCCCGTATATAAAGGGGTTCTTTATTCATCATGTGCTTTTGATGGAATAAGGAAATAACCATAAGTTTTTTGAAGACCATTTTGCATTAATTCCTCACTATGTGACCAGAGCTGGTGGAATTCAAAGCACATGGAAGAAAAATCAATAAATAATTCTTGAATAGGTGAATAAATTTCTTAATCAATGCATGAGTTTCAGAAGCTTTTTGACTTCTCAAGCAATCTGATCTTTTTTTAGTGTGTAAGTGTAGCTATAAATGCATAATATGCAAATTAACAAATCATAAGAATATAAATTATCTACTAAAGGCAATAGACAAAAGTGTTTTTCTAGCCTGAAGTTATGCCGAAAGAGAAACTTAATAACTTGACAGAAAAAAAATAGAATAGTTAATAGGAGTACATGTAAAACCAATGCATAATTGAGTTGTATTCCATTGAGAATTATATACTTCCAACTTAGCTCTTGAAAAGCTGAAGGCTTACTATGCAATTATTGTTCTGCTATTTACATCATTATATTTAAGTTTGTGTAGCACTAAAAAATATATATGAATATATTCATGTATAGTGGTAAACATACCTCACAGAGTCATTCATGTTACTTTAGATGAGATTGATCCATGAAACTATTTCAAATATTATAAAATTATTGATGTCAAGAATTTATATCTGCTGGGAGAGAATTGAAGATATCAAAATTTGGACAAATAAGGGATTTAGAAAAAATAAAATAAAATATACAAATAGAGATTAATTTGTGACATTTTTTATTATTTTGCATAAAATGGAAGAGATTATCCAATATTTTATTTTAATTCCCCCCATACCTAATTGAAATAGTTTGGAAATTAATTAAAACATCAACAAAAACAAAAAAAAATCGACAAGGAATTCCTTCTTCTTCCTGACCTTACATAATTCTGGCTTCCAGAATAGAATAATAAAATAGTATTAGGAGAGAAAACATTCAGCTGTTGATTTTCTAAGTTTGGCTTATTTCATTTAGTATGACTTTATAGGAGAGGAGAGAAAGAGGAGGGACTTTAGAGGAGAGGGAGGAGGGAAGAGAAAGTGGGAAAGGATTTAAATTAAATTCCTTGCATGTACTAATTTCTCAAAATGAACATACTATGTATAGTTATAATGCTTTAATAAAAAATAGCATTAGGAACCCCTCCTACACCATTTGAATACTTTCTTCTAAGATATACAGTGAATCTTAAAGAAATTAAATAGTTTAACAAAACCAAAGGAAATTGGAAATGGAAATGGTTAGGGAACTTTAAAAATGTTAGTAGCCAAGAAAACAGGTACTAGATAACATTCATAGGAAAAAATATATATCATATCCTGCTGTAAAGAACTTTATGTGAAGTCATTCTAGGTAATTAATAAAAATTTAGAAGCAGAAAAATGAGCTCTGAAACAGGTTATAATTTTCAAATCCAATCTCCTTGATTAATTAGGTCTATGACTTTGGGCAATTCAACAAATATTTTATTAGTTGTAGAAACTTGTAGGTTCATTGTGATACATTGATACATATATACATATATAATGATCAGGATAGTTAATAATCTCATCAGCTTAAACATTTAAAATTTGTGTTGATTCAAATATATAATAGTTTTTCATACTTATGAGGTACAGTGTGATATTTCAATATATACACATAAGGTATACTTTATACATTATATATATATATATACACACACACACACACACACACACACACACACACACATATATATATATACAAGGCATACTGATCAAATTTGGATGATTATTATTTTTGTCTCTTTATTATAATTTTATGTTTGGAGTTTCCAAGCTCCTTTCTTCTTGTTATTTATAAAATATGTATCATGTTATTATGAACCATCATCATCCCACAATGCTGTGGGTCACTAGAACTGATCACTTTAGGTGTGTTATAATTTAAAACTTTACAATTTTAGAAATATGGAGTGGTATTTATATTTTAAAAATCTTTGATACGTTAAAATACATCTTAATATTTTTGTAGTGAAAGCAGCCTAGTCATATCAAGTGAGTTGTTAGTTATTAATACAGTTATTAATAAAGACTATGGTTCAAAGCAGGTTTGTGGCAAAAAAAGTTTTCATGGAGCTTAAAAATCTTTCAATTTTAGAGTTTTATGGTATACTGAAATGAAGAAAATGGATGTTTATATACAAAGTATCTTGAACCATGTCTAGAGAATGACTTCTTATTAATAAGAAAGAATATACAAATCTGTATATCTGTATTAGGGTTCTCTAGAGGAACAAAACCAACCTGATAGGTGTGTGTGTGTGTGTGTGTGTGTGTGTGTGTGTGTGTGTGTACCTGTCTCTTAAAATAATAAATAAATAAATAGATAGATAGATACATAGACAAATAAATAAATAAATAAAATGGCTAAGGATGTAGCTCAATGGTAATGTGTCCTGGAGTCAATGTTCAGTATCAAAAAATTAGTTGTAAAATTTTATATTTGCATTAAAGACCAAGACAGTTTAAAAGTAAGTCAATTTACAAAATTGAAGTGAACCAAGTTTTTGCTTTTAGGGAGGTAAATTAATGATTGTTCTAAAACATAGGATGGTGCTGTTTTGGCATAACTTCTCTACATATTCATTTATTTTAGGTCACTATTGATTTATTACAAGCAATAAATACCTAAAACACTTATTTTGATCCTGCTGAGAATATTAAGATTCCTATAAATGTAAATGCTAAACCTTTAGTGGGGTCTCTGTGGGATAAATAAATTTAGTTTACTTCAAGGATGTAAGACACTGCTTGAACTACCTTTCTGTCAATTTAGCTAAATATGTTAAGCAAAATTTAGTGAATAAGATACAAATCTAGAAGGTGGTTGAAAATTGATTCGAATAATGAATTGCATCTAATCTTGAAACATGTTAAGGTAATTAAAGTAAATTTTGCTAATATTTGTAATCATTCAAATGTGAGATTCTTGCCAGATCTAGTTTGCCTTTTCTACTGCTAAAGACAACTCAGAAAATAAAGTAGAAAAAAAATGTAAAAGCAGCACAATTTCATGTTAATCTTCAATAAAAGGATTCTCATCTAAAGAGTGTGTACTTCATTCTACCTATCAGGAAACTTTGTGCCTAATTATTTGAAGGTTGTTGTTAAAGAAGAAGGTAACATACTATGGTTTTCTTTTCTTTCTGTTTTTTTTTTCAATAGTTTCTCAAAAGAACAACAACAAATGTGTTTTCATTACTCACCAGATATCAGTAGATCCATAGTATTAAAGAAGTCTATGTCCTACCTTTTAAATTCTTCATGAAGAACAGATGTGCTGACTGCTAATTATCTAGGAGACCCAAATAGTTAGCAATACATTTTCTCTAAATTTGCATTTTAAATCAGTCATTCAGTTCATGTTCTCTACTCATATGATATAGGAGGAAAAGTGAATGGGCTGCCAGGAATCTGTCTGTATATTTTAGTGAAAACAAGGTGTTTCTTTTTGGGGAAACACTGTAAATCCTGTCTTGAAATACTGAGACCTGCTCCAGAACCTCATTTTATAATAGGTTTCAGTAATTGGCTAAATGAATCTCATCTAAATCCGATGAAATCTCATGTCAAAATCAAGTTGTGCAACATTTGCTTTTTTCATTTATCTTTTTCTATATTAGGAAAATAATTTGGTAATTGTTAGATGTTTTTGATAAATCAGTAAGCAATTATTTTATGCTTCTGTTGAGATCTATGCAAAGCCAGCCCTTCTTTCAGTTTAAATCCTTCAGGATGTGTGGAAAACATAAAGTTATGAATATATTAATCAATCCAAAGGAAAGAATAGCTGGGCATGGTGGCCCATGCCTATAATCAATCTCAGCAGCTCAGAGGTGGAGGCAGGAGGATTGTGAGTTCAAAGCCAGCCTCAGCAATGGCAAGGTGTTAAGCAATTCGTGAGACCCTGTCTCTGAATAAAATACAAAACAGGGCTGGAAATGTGGCTCAGTGGTTGAGAGCCCTTGAGATCAATTCCCAGTACCAAGGGGAAAAAAAAAAAGAAAAAATTAGGAAATAATTCCTAAACAAAGGAGGAAATCCTAATTTTGTTGAACAGAATCTTTATTACCAAAAACTTAGAATTATTTACACACACACACACACACACACACACACACACATCCCTTTGCAACTTTGTGGGATAAATAGAACGGTAAACTGCAGTGAAATGACAGTCAACCTAAGGAGATTCCTATAGGTTACTTAAAAGTAATACAACTAATTATAAACTAATTAATGCTATTAATTGTGAAAATATTAACACTACATTGGTTTTTCAAAATGAAATGTCAAAAGTCTAATAAATAATATTTTAGAAAATTTTAAAACTAATTTTTTGTGTCTTAACAAAATCAACATTAGAAAATACCCTTTGTACAATAAATGAAGCTATGGTAAGTTCCACAAGTTGGGGAAAAATTTCATCGGAATCTCCTTAGCAAGTCTAATATAGTATAGTATCATATAGAGAATGACTACTGCTAACTTAAGGTATCTTATCCTTGTGACTTTTTTCTTTTCTTTTCTTTGTCTTTTTTTTTTTTTTTTTTTGTATTTAAGGGAAAGTTCAGGATATATAGTTAAATATAGACACTCTTTAAGGAAGCACTTGTTGAGGGGGTCTTCCTCCATTTTGTGCATGTGATGTTAAACAGGTACGTGAAAGAAAAGGTGACTTTATATACATTATGATGATCAAATCTGTTATAGCAGATACTGGGACACTGGAAATTTTATTGCCAAGAGAGTTGACCTGGCTATTGAATCAATTCTAAGGATCTTGATACTTGTATAACCACAGTAAAAAAATAATTGGGGTTGAAACTTGGCCTATAAACAAATATAAGTTTTTTTATTGTGTCTTTATTCAAGATGTCCAACAGGGCTAAATATTGAGAAACACAAAAGCAGAATAATTATAAATAATTAATTATCGGTAACCGCACTCCTATTTTTATCTTTGTCTCTTTCTCTGCAATTATTTCAGTCAAAAGAGTTTGTGATGAGATAAATGTGTAGATAAATGAAAGACAGATAAGTTAGATATAATTATTTCTTTTCTCTTCTCATTGTTTATCTGATGATCAAATAAGAGCAAACAAACTCAGTTTTAAAATATTTCAATTTCCATTTTCTTAATCATTTTATTACACATTTTCATGGCTTTGTGTACTTTAGGCTATTGCTTTATTTATTTATTTATCTATCTATTTATTTATTTATCTGAGAATGTATATTCATTCATCATGACTCATTACAGGGAAGTCTCTTCCAAAGGCTTTCTGGAAATCCACACTGAGCATGTGCATGTACATGAAAGATAGACATGCATATAAAACCATATATTCATCAATCCTACCACAATCTTTCCAAATAATATCATACTTTACAGGTGCTCTACAGAATAGGACTGCATTAACTTCCATTTTGAAGGACATGTACTAAGGTGCTTAGTATATATGAAATTCATTTGTCTTTATCCAGGTTCTTGTTATTTTAAAATGTTTACTGAAATCCTTTTAAAGACATTTTGTAAATCATTATTTTCTGAATTCCTTGTGCTCTTTCATTAAAAGCAATTTAGTATTCAATTATAGGACTTCAACCATGTATTTTCAAAAATTTTAGGAACTTTCTTTGATGCTAATAAATATATAAACCATTAAAGAATGATAAAGTTTGGAATCAGTAATAACCACACAAAGTTGAAAATCAGAGGCAGAGAATAGATTTATTTATTTATTAAATATTTTATTTACATTTTAGTTTTCGGCAGAGACAACATCTTTGTTTGTATGTGGTGCTGAGGATCGAACGGGGCTGCACCCATGCCAGGGGAGCACGCTACCGCGCTACAGCTTGAGCCACATCCCCAGCCCCCAGAGAAAAGATTTATATAAATAGGATTTAGGATACTTTTGGGGAAAAGGATATAAATCAGACACTGATTCGTTCTTTGAAAAAAAATTAATTCTAGTGAAATTAAATGCTTTTTAGTTAAATAACAAATATATTAAAAAAGAAACTACAAATGAATATTATATGTATGAGAAAAAATGTTTCTATATTTAAGAAATATGCTGTTATAAGGACAACAAGATGGAAAGATTTGTCCCAAATTGCAATAGACAGCATTAAAAATACAGCAACTTGGAGTGAAACATTCATATCACACATAACTTCAAGTTGTTATTTTACCAAATTCTTAACAAAAAACAAAATATACACAAACATCCTAAAAAGAGAGAGAACATATAAAAGTGAATGTTAACAAAGATAGACATTCTATACCAATAAAAAGAGATTGTTCAAATAATGAATATTTTCTCCAATTGGCAAAAGTTTATGCAAAAATTGAAAGAAAAAAATCCTTATTTTTTTAAATGTTTATGATAAGATAAAATCCAATAATGAAACAAGATGAAAGAAAAATTATAATTTAAATCTCTCTGCATTTTGGCATTTATTTAGCTAAATTTATAACACATCCATATTTGACAAGAGTGATTAATTTTGGAAATTACATATTGTTATTTTTAAACTGTATATAGTTATAACACTTTAATAAGAAAATGTAAAAATAAAAGCACACTTTAAAATATAAACATTCCAACTCTTATAAACCCTATTTATATCTAGATGCCATTAGACATTTTGTTTAAAGTTTAGTTTCTGGAGGCAATAGCCATT
The DNA here is from genome assembly GCF_964194105.1 of Spermophilus citellus. Lineage (NCBI taxonomy): Eukaryota > Metazoa > Chordata > Mammalia > Rodentia > Sciuridae > Spermophilus > Spermophilus citellus. Next base: position 59,333,436 of record NC_138182.1, on the reverse strand, counting down.
AATTTTCTATGCTGTTTAAGTAATTGACCCATTTGGGTCTTGTAAAAAAAATTAACATATTTCTGTGTTTTTTTAACTCACTGTTTTCCTTATTTTAATATAATGTTTTGCTAATGAGTACCCCAAAGTTAGAAATATCTCAAATCAAAGAAGTTAATTCTCCAGAAAATGATAGATTATATCCAGAGCTGTTTATTTCTTTTCAGGATTTAATATCATATAAAGTCAAACATAAATTGCTTGATACAAGGATGTGAAATATAATTTTGGTGAGCAAGATATTCTTCACTTTATTTTATTTTAAAGTCAGTGTTTGTTATGATATTTTTTTTTTTTGCTAGTGTGACATTTTTAATGTCCCCTTTCACTAACCAGTTTTTTAAAAACTTGTTCCAACAATGTTCAGCTAGATAATAGGTCCCTTAGCAAGCAAAAATGAAGTGGTACAAATAATCAAAGCATCCTGTGCCCTTTGAAAATATTATGAAAGTTACTGCACAGATGGGCTGAAAGTTTAATTACCTCTAAAGAAGAGTGTCAGAATCTTCATTGCTCTTGCAACAACTGGAAATTTAGCAACCAAAGTAACGATCAGGAAATTACTCAGAGACCATGTATCAAATATATTGAAGAAACAGCTGCCACTCCATTTATGTCACCAAGACATGAGCATTGCCTGCAATGGTACAACATGGAGATGTCACATTGCCTTTTTCTTAATTTGAAATTTTCTAGGCATTTCACAAATGTACCAGACTGAGAGAAATGTATGAAATAGATTAATGTGCACCAAATAAAATAGCATGGATTCAATTTTAGGTATTTTGGTGTGTATTTGTGTATAAAAGGATATAGTGCTGTTATAGGATGTAGAATTTTATTTTGAGAAAATTTTTATTAGCACATATAAGACAATTATATTATTTATCTGGAGTTATAAAGCTTTCTTTAACTGAAAATATTATTCTTTTAGGTTTCTATAAATAATCTCAAGTAATGCTGTATATTCATACAAATAATCATAAATGGTGATATAAAATCCTACTTTGGCATCATAGTTATATGACAACATGTAAGAAACTGAACACAAACTCCTCAACAAAGATAAATTCAGAATAAGTATATATTCATCACATCACAAGAGAGAAAGTGCATGCAAAATAGTTGGCATATTTCACAACATCTCTTAAAATCATTTGCTACAGATCATTTAACCTGCAGTGCCATCTTGCCATTATTTGTTTTTGGCAGGGTTCTGGTCAGGATTCTCTGAGTCTGACTCATTTCTAACAATAATAAATTATGTATTTGAGGAAGTATAATACAGACAAAAGTTATAAAAGAAATGTGTGCACATTTATATTTAACATAGTAAGTTTTAAATGTACAAGAAATACTACCAGGTATTCTGGAAAATATTAAGAAACCCAGGACATTTTGAAGAGATGTATATCATTAATATCATCAGTTTCTGAGAATAATTATAATTCATGGTTACTCAAACCTAAATATACTGAGTTCTAACTGAATAGTCCACTTTCACCTTGCAAACATTCTTTTTAAAAGAATTATATCTTCCTTGAGATCTTATGAAACAATATGCTTGGAAACATTATCACATATGGAGAAGTTGCCAATGAATAATTAGAACTTTTCCATATCTAAGGATGTATTTCAGCCTCTATCAACAAATTTCTAAAACTCATACTCAAGAGAACATGCAAAAAACCATAAAACACTTTTCAAGATAATTAAAATATTTAATGTATTATAGATAGGAATTTATTGAAATAATTATTATATCTTAAAATTGTCATGGATTTAGCAGAAGTTCATTTCAACAGATTAAGACAGATTTTTCAGTCATTCCAACAATTCATAAAATTGGGTTCAATTTTTTCAGGGAAGACACAGTATAAAATCAATGGGCCTCCTATAAGATCTGGTCCTCCGTTATGTGCTTGACTTCAGTCAATGACTGACTCCTCTTTGGCATACTCCACTGCAAACACACTGGTCTGCTATTCTCTAGCATAAGAAGATCCTGGACATGTTTATCCCTACTTGGAATCATCTTCTCCAATTACCTACATACCTCACTCCCTCACTTCCTTCAGTTCTGAATCTCAAAACTCCATTGAAATATATCTACATTTCTCTTCCTCATCCTGATTTCTGCCAATTTATTATCTTCCTTTCTTGTTTATTTTGTGTAAACCTTATTACATTGTTTCTAATACATTATATTATATATATATATATATATATATATATATATATTATAATATTTGCTATGAATTTGATATTTTTGCTTGTTTTCCTTACTAGATTATAAGTTTCTTGAAAGCCAGGATTTTTTTCTTTGTTACATTGTTGGCCAAAAATATGCTACATGAATAAATGAATGAACTAACTACAATACAAAGCAATATGAATATGGTACTGAACAGCAGATCAGAAATTTAAATCCAAAGAATAAACATTTTCATTTTTTCAGACCAATAAAAAGAGGGAACAGATTAGATAATAGTATTTTTAAACCTAAGAATTCTATGATTCTGTAAGGAACAAATTTAATTGAACAGAAGGTAAAGCAAGATGGTATATGAGTAAAATCTTCTAGCAATTGTCTCCCTACAGAAATCAATTTAAACCGCTCTTCACACACTGAACTGTCTTTACAAGAGCTAAGAAATCTATATGGGACAATAGTGCTGGTTTTAGTATGGTAATAAATAAGACACATTGAAAAAGTCATGGAGGATAGAGTTGCCTACATCTGCCCTCTCCCAACTCTAAGCAGTGCAGTTTGGAGAGAAATGCCTCCTGCTTTGGGGAAGAGAAGAAATTAGGTCTAGGCCTAGATTGATACCTAGTATTAGGCCCACCTTGGTAAAATCAGTACCTGGCCGAGCCTCACAACCAATGAGCCTAGGCCAGTGACTGAAGATTGCACTAGTAGTAAAACTAGATCAATGTAGTTAAAACTACATTATCCAGGTAGCTGAGTGATCATGTCCACCAACAGGAGCAAGATTCCGCCTCCTGGAAAGCCAGCCAAAATAATGTATAAAAACAAAAACAATACAAAACAGCACCAGCAAAAAGCTAGCACAGGACTTTGCCTTGAAGCTTAGTGTCAGACTTGCTGATGTATGACCCAGCACCAGGCAGAAAACAAAAGTCTCTATGTCCAGGCCATAGCTCATTGACAGAGCCAATAGACATTCCCCAGCATCAACAAAAACCTACAAGATTGCCGTAGTCCGGCTGGGCTGCCTAAGTCCGGCTGGGCAAAATAACCGAGAGGTGACAAGCAACTTGAAGGCTGAAGCAGGAACTACTTTATTGCCAGTGAACTCAGCAGGAACTGAGAACTCAAAGTAGCGGGCACCAAAGGTAGCAGGAGCCGCTTCTCTGCGGGACAGCAGAGGTACTTATACCCAACTAATTACACACAGCTTAACTTAATTAACATCATCTAGATACAGCAGTCAGTCATTAAGGAATCCTCATCATCTTAATGGCTCGCTGGCGTTGCTTCACAAACCACTCCTCCTGCCAAAGTGCCAGGCGCCATCTTGACTTGGTTGTGGCCCTCAACACAAGATGGTGAGCCAAACTTGAATTACAGCATGTATCAGCAACAATTTTGATTGTTCTGAGGAACACCCAGTCCCTCGGACTGGACAGGTTCCTACGGCTATGTATCAGGTGTGACCCAGTTTAGCATCAATCTTGGCATTCAAGGGACTGTCTTCACCACCCTTTGTCTAACCTTGGTCAATACAACCATTCCAGCCTCTAGACCTGCTCAGTCACCATATGATCACCTGTGTGCTAATATAATACCTTGTATTTTAGGCTGCATCACGGGCTTTTGTGGTATATACCTGGATGAACACCCAACTTTGCACAGGTCCTTATAGCTGTGAAACTTAGGATAATACAGACTAGTGTATGTCTTGAGGGCTAAGGAATTACTCCACTAATACCACCCCAACCTCAGGCAGCATAGCCTGGAGAAATATTCCATTCATTGAAGGTCGAAGAAAGTCATGAGCATAGGACTCCACCTTGATGCAGAACCCTAATACAAAGCAGATCCTAACAGTTCCTATCCAGAGACCAATGACCATACAGACAGAGACTCTGGAAAAGCCACCTTGTCAGTGACTGAATCTAGACTATGAGATATTTATTCCAGTCAGCCTCACCTGTTGGTGGTAGTAGTCTTTGGACATGACTCCACCTTAAAAGAAGGTAGTCTATAGCAAGGTGCACCTTGGCTCTACCTAAGTGCTATGCTGGTCTTGGTGGGCTGTGTGACTCACTATTGTGGTGTTGGTGGCAGGAGGCACAGGAGCCTGGGACTGCTCCCTCCAGGTGTGGATGATTCTGACTAGGCCTATGAAGAATCCCACAGTTAGTGAGCACAGATGATAACTGTGAATGAGGTTCCTGGTTCAACTATGGCCCCAGGGAGAAGCTTAATGGATGGATGTTTTAGTTAACTTTTTCATCACTGTGACCAAAAGACCTGACAAAAAAAAATTTAAGGAGGACAAATTTATTTTGAAGCTCATGGTTTCTGAGATCTCTGTCCATAGATGATCAACTCTGTTGCTATGGGCTTGAGGTGAAGTAGAACATCATGGCAGAAGGGTATAGTGGAGGAAAGTGACTCAGAACATCCCATCAAAAAGCAAAGAAAAGTCAACACTTGCACCGCATTCCATCCCACATTGAAACTGAAAAAGAGATATTAATGAGTCACAAGAAAACACTGGAGGGTAGAAAACTTGGCAGTAATAGTGATTATGTGCAAAAATTCAGCAGGCTGTAAAATTGTAAACATGATGTGTAACATGCATATTTTTAGTATAACATGAATAATACAGTTAAAAATAAAAATGATTGTGTAATTTTAAGAAACAATCAATACAGAAAGATGCAACATGGAACATCATTTTCCAGAATAGATCATGTGATAAGTCACGAAACAAATCTCAATAAACAAGAATGAATATAGATTCCTACCTCTCACCAGTGACAAAAATCAGCTCCAGATAAATTCTAGAGTGAAAAATAAAACCTCAGACTAAATAAGGGTAATGCTTCAGGACTTTGGAATCGGGGAGGATATTGTGGAGGAGACCCCTGAAACTCAGGAAACAAAAGCAAACACATGCAAAAGCCATTTCATTACTAATAAGCTTCTGCCCAGTAAATGAAACTAATTAACAGAATGAAAGACAACCTAAAGAATGGGAGAAAATATTTGCATATTGTACATATGAATAAGGGTTTATATACAGAATATATAAAGAACTCCAAATACTCAGAAGCAACCCTTCCTCACCAAATAGAAAATGAACAAGAGGCCTAAACATTTTTCTAAAGCAAACATACAAATGACCCACAGATATATGAAAAAATGCTTAACAACACTAACCACCAGGGAAATGCAAATTAAAACCACAATGAGGTACCACCTCATTCTATTAAAAATGGCTATTTTCAAAGAAAAAAAAAAAAGAATTAGAAGTGCTATCCAGGGTGCAGAGAAAAGGAAATGCTTTCAAATTGCTGGTGAGAATGCAAATGAGTACAGACAATATGGAGAACAGAATGGAGCTGGAGCATCCTAAACAAACAAACAACAACAACAACAAAAACTAAAGCACAGAACTACCAAATAATCTCATAACTGGGTACATATCCAAAGGAAATGAAGTCAGTATGTCAAAACAACATCCACTTTTATTGCAGGTGTATTCACAATAGCCAAGAAGTGTAAACAACTTGTGTGTAATAATTGATGAATGAATAAAGATAATGTGTTACATGTATCCAGTATAACACAATTCATCCTCAAAGAAAGAATGGAAATCATGACATTTGTGATATTGTGAGGTGGACTTGAAGGTCATTATGTGGAAAAAAAAACAGGTTCAGATAGACAAGTTTCACATCCTATGGGAATTCAAGAGGTGATCTCAAAATGAAGATGAAATAGAGGATAAAAGAGGTGACATAACAGAAGGAAGACATTTATATTGACCATTTTTTTCTGTTTAATTACTAATATAATGCCTTAAACTCACTAATAATGTTTAATACATTCTATAAGCAAATCTTAACAATCGCTTTGATAAAACAAAATGAATGCATTCATAGGAAGCTCGAATCCTAAGAGAGAAGACTATTGTATTAAATCATCACAACAGGCTAAATTTTTGAAGGGTGTGAATGATTCTAAGTTAATATTTAGAAAATATTTCACAGTAAAGCAAAACTACAAATAACAATCCTAGCAAACATCAGTTAAACCTGCACAGAAAATGTCAGCATTTCTCAATTTTTAAAAGAAAGAAGGCCACTCATAACATTTTCCTATGAACAGAAAGACTTTACACATTGCAATATAAAGAACAATGTTATCAATATTATAAAGATATCTTGAACTAAATGTAATGTGTACCTGTACATTTAAACAAAATAAACAAAGACTATTTTTACCATTTTCGTTCCTAATTATTTGTAGAAATTTCATACCTCTGCTATATTTTTATTTCAAAAGGATTTAATGTTTGATAATATTATAAGGTGATTCTGTCCTTGAAAATGTCAGAAAAAAAGTTATTTTTCATTTCTGAATGATGGAGAATTGATAAATGGCACCTGTTGTCATTTTGCCTTCTATTTCTTCTTGTATAGCATTAACAATTTTAGTGTTCTTATTTAAGGCTTTACGTTCAATGAACGATAGTTTTAAGGAAAAAAAATTGCTCTAAATGAACCTTTCTAAAGTTCACCTTCCAAAAGGATGTATTTTGCAGTCATGCAGCAACTTAGACAGCAACTTTCTGCCTTAAATATTGTCAGCAAGAGGAGAAAAAAAAAATGTCTTGAACAAATGTCTCTCCTCAAATGGGAGAAAGTGACATTGCCAGTGAATAGAGGTGCTGCCTCTTATCTGTGCTTAATAACCTTTCTCACTGGCACCCATTCAGCTGCCACTTAGCACAAAGACAAGTCTGCATGTCATTTAACAGGTCTGCATTAATACACCAAACCAATCAATGGCTTCCACCCATTCCACAAGGACACCAGTCTGCTACCATTACTAGTCACTGTCAACAAAAAATGACACGGGAGCACAAAAGGCAAAGTGATGTCAGTTTAATCAGAGAGCAGACAAAAAGGCAAACAATACTACCCAGGATAGAAGTGTAACAAGGAGACTCAGAGGTTGGCATAAGCCACTCTTGGCAGATCCCAGTGAAATCGGTTTGAAATTCAATGATATAAAATCCAATAGGATGACATAGACAATCAGAATTGTTTTTCCCTCATTCAATTAAAACTGGTGACTACTGTTGGCAGAAGGAAATGTGTAAAAAAATATTGCAAGAGAGTGCAAGTTGAATTGATTTTACAGGAAATCAAACTATTTTTTTCCATTGTAAGAAAAGTACCAGTAGCCTAAATTACATTATTTTAAAATTCGGTTAATTGATTGCTTCAGTTTTCTTTCCATGGAAAATTAAATAGACATTTTAAAAAGTCTTATTATATTAAGCCAAGAGCTTTGAATTGGTATATGTATACACTGACAAGATAGCTGTTCACATTAAGTAGTGATAATAATGATGGATTTGTACAATTATGGATGTGGAATAGGCCTCAGAGATTATCTGGCCCAACCTGCTCATTTAACAGATGAGAGAACTGAATCTAAGAAAGAATGAGTGAAATGCCCAGGAGCACAATGGCAAAGCCAGAGTTCCTGGCTCTCAGTACAGCACTTTTTTTCCAAAATACTGTTTAAGATTCATGTTTTGCATAATAATGCAATTTCTATCTATAAAAAAATAGCACATTATTAATTTTCCATATACATGTAATGTGTGTTATCCTGAAACAGTGAAAAGGGAATCACTCTAATTAAGTCACTTCAAATAAAACATTCATACACGATGAAATTTCATCTTACTGAGCCTGTCAACCTTGTAAGATTCCCTTCCACTCTCCTATAATACATGGGATTGTGAAGTGCCTTTCAAATACTCGAGAGATAAACACCACAACTAGGCCAAATACCAAGCTGAGAGCATCAAGCCCTTGGGCAAAATGTCAGAAAGCCTAGACCCTGATGCCCTGCTGTACTAATCTGAGATATAAAGCTGGTTTATTATCCGGTTTTCACAGGGTCCCACCTTCTGGACTCACCTCTGGCATTGTTATTGGCACCTCTTTTGTAGGAGTCCAGTGCTTATTGCACTGCCAACTCCAGACCCAATTTTGAGCCAAGCCTGATTTATTCTTCCTTTCAAGCAGATTTCTCCCAGCTAAATTTTTGCTAAATACAGTGGCTCTGGGATGGTTTATACATTTGGAGAGCCAGGTGGATAGACCTTTCCCACTCAACACAGTACAGGTAGCTCCCTGTCTTAGGATGAAAACTTTTCCTGAAAGTTAAAATTGAAATTTGATTTCAAAGCTTCCTCTTCCTTTATTGTCTAAAGAAGTCTATTTCAACTCTTTAAAATCCACATTCCTTTAAAGCAACTGAGAAATATCTCAAGGATCCTCTGCCTCTGCTTATTACTACTTCAGGGTGTAAGGGAAATTTGGGGTGCTGGTTTGTATTACATTATGTTATATTATACATTATATTTTCTTTTACACATGTAAATGTGCATATTTACATATATATTGTTTCCTTATAAAGGAAAATGTTTTTAAATTCCAAAACAATTTAGAAAAGGCTATGGAGCTGGGTTCACTGGTGTATGCCTCTAATTCTAATGGCTTAGGATGCTATAGCAGGAGGATCACGAGTTCAAACTAGCCCTAACACTTTTGTGAAGCCTTAAGCAACTTAGTAAGATCATGACTCAAACAAACAAATAAAAAAATTAAAATTTTAAAAGGGCTGGGCATGTGGCTCAGTGGTTAAGGGCTCCTCGATTCAATCCCCTGTACAAAAAAAAAAGGAAAGAAAAAGCTATGGACGGTCATGCTGAGTCAAATTTTTATTAGTAAATAAATAATAAGACAAAGACTGGAGACTTTTCTAAATGTCCACAAGCCTCATTCTACCATGAACAAGTAACTCACTTTTCCTATTTTTCTTTTCAAATCAGTATAGAAAATAATAATACCTGCCTCCTAGCATTGTTAGAAATATACTTTAAGCATTTGGAACAGTACCTGAGCTCAACTAAAGGTTAACCACTATAATTATAATAATAAAGAGCTACACTCTTTTGCCTCTGAAGGGCTGATCTGATTTCAGTGATTTATCCCACTTTCTTCTGCATTCCTGGTGCCTTTCTGCACAAAAGAAGATAGGAAATCATTCAGTTCCTCATACACATAAAGACATGTACTGATTGCTTGATTCCTTTACTTCTGAAGAGGATTATAATTTCGACTCTTACAAACATTTATAGTCATTCAAATCAGTTACTCATTTGGATCTAAAAGGACATACCATAGAACATGGAATAAATTTTATCTATTGAGACATCTTTAATAATTTTAATCTTCCGGGCTTAGTCTTACCAGATCTGCTGGTCTCTAAATCATCTGTATTATCAACTGATTCATCTGCTGAAAGGTCTCATATTTATGTGCCAAAATCATACAGTGCTTAATGGCCACAGAATGACAGTATTCTTCCACAAATACAACAATATTTAATTTTATGAGCTAGCATATTCGTTTTATGCTACAAAAGTGAATTTTAAAATATAACATGTCTGTGAACAGCAATCTTATCCTACTAATAGGAACATTCTGATTGAGTTCATCTTATGTGGAACCAAATCTCCCAGATCATGCTACTCTTGCTGATCATTATTATTACACTTTGCTTCACACAAGGATCTGTAGAAAAATGCTATGATTTTTGAATGAATAAACTTCAATTTTTAGATTCTAAGTTTTGAGAATTAGAGTTGATATTAATTTCTGACTTATAATTATTTGATATCACAACACTTTAAATTGATGTTGCATTTGTCTTCACATTTATTGAATTTTTAAAATAAAACAATTTTAGTCTGATTATTCTCATGCTCTGCTTGTATTCATCAGTCTAAAAGATATTTTCTAAAAGAGAATAAGAAAAATGATGTGACAATAAAATCCAAACATGGATTTTAAACCAGTGTCACCACGTCTTGTCTTTCTATGACAAGTCTTAAGATTTAAAGTATAGTAAGGTTTTAAAAAGTGCCTTTGGTTCTTCTAGTAGCATATGCTACAGTTCAGGAGCAGTCAAACTGATACTTCGCTGCATATCTTTTCCTTTAAATAGCACTGGTATAGAGGCTGGGAAAAAAGCATGCAATATTAAAAATATGACAAGAAAAGAAGAGTAGTAAGGAAAGAGAAATGTCAAATTGTAAAAATACATTTGAGTAAAAAAGAAACATGTTCTTGGTAAGGGTACATCATGTTGGACTCACATACTGCACTACAAATGAATAAGGTATGAGAAAGAAAGATCCTGCTCATAATTAATGGAGCTTATGAACTCCTACTTTTTTTTCTTATTCAGTACATTGATACATTTTTAAAATATAAGAGTCTTGAAGGAGAAAAAAAAGAAAGAAACACCCACAGCTACCATCATCTCTTGTATCTGTACCTCTAAACAAGAAATCAGAGACAGAGAGAGATGCCAAGTGAATCTTACAGAATTCCATTAGATGTGACAGTAGGGGGATTAAGTGATTACCTCTCATTTTAAATTTTTCATTTTGAAATAATTTTAGATTCTTAATATGCAATGAGAGTACAAAAGGTTTTTATGTGTCTCTATTTAGCTTCCTTTAAAGTTAACATCTTATATGTTAACTTTTTATGTTTATTAAAGCAATCAAAATAATATGGATAAACACTGAACTAAATTACAAATATTATTTACTATTCATTAGTTTTTCAAATAGTCTCTTTTTTGTTTCAGAATTTAATCTATGTTGTCATGTTGAATTTATTCTTTGTTTCCTTAGTCTTCAAATTGTGATCCTTTCATTAGTTTTTATTCTGTTTTCAATATCATTGACAATTTTGAAGAGTATTGGTGAAGTATTTAACAGGGTGAGCCACAGTTTGTTTTTCTCCTTGTCAGATTCATGTTATGGATATTTGGAAAGATTAGCTCACACATAAACTTACCTTCTTGTTATATCAAAACAGAGGCACATGATAATAACACCACTTATTATTGATGACATTAAACTTCACTTGGTTAAGATGGTTTCTGCCTGATTTTATCACACTGAAAATATTCTTTCTAAGATGTTTACATATTAAACATAGATGAATCATGGAACCCAGGACACCCTTAAAGAAGAGGGCATTATTTAGGATTCATCTCCTGGAGAAAAAAAATGTCATTGGCAGAATAATATCCCCCTAAAAGATGTCTGTATTCCAATCCCCAGAACCTATGGATATGTTTTATCTCTGTCTGCAAGATCTTTTTTCTCTTTGTTTCTAATACAGTACACCTAGTTGTGCATTTTACTTTCATCCTGTTTGTTTTTATGTGAGATTCTCAGAACTATGGTTGGTTGTTATAACTAATTTTGTAGATCATTATTTCTTCAAATTGGAGAAAAAGAAAAAAGAAAGCTGAAGAATTATTTCTTCTTCCTATTTTTCTTTTTCTGGAATTCTAATTATATGCATTTTAGATCATTTTATATTGTCCCACCATTTATTTTTGCATGTTCTGTTGTGTGTGTGTGTGTGTGTGTGTGTGTGTGTGTGTGTGTTTCTTTCTTCCCTCTAATTCTTGTCGTAGGTCAACATCTGGGTAATGCATATAGATCCTTCTTTATTTTCTTGACTCTTTCCTTGGCTGTGTGTAGTGTAGAGATGAGCCTGCAAAATCCTCCTTTATCTCTGTTACTCTTTGTGATTTATAATATTTCCTATCAAAATTTTAATAAAGTTTACATTTTTGATGAAATCCTCAACCTGATTTTCTATATGTGGTTTTTTTTTTTGTTAAACCATTTAACTATTAATTATGGTGATTTTAATTTCTCTATCAGAAAGTTTCAGCATTGTGTCCTATATGAATTCAAGTTCTTCTTCTGCTCCTTTGTGTTTATGCTATTGCCATACTCTCCAGATGATTTTTTCACTCTGTTTGTTCCCAACTTTGCTCTGTGTCTTCCTCTGCTACTCAGGGATGTTACAGGCACTGGAAGCACTTGCATCTATATTGTCATTGTTACCTTAGGAGGTGGATTGCATTCTTTCATTCTGAATATAATCATCTAATGAGATGATTAACCTTGATCTTGAATCTGGATCTGAGGATGAAATCTTATCTAAATGTCATTGTTTGTCTTCTGCTATAGGGTTCTACCTAGCAGGTACCACTATTCCTCCCTCAGGACAGACCTTCCTAGTTCATAATCCCTTTGTGGAATAGCAGTGAGTTGTCAACAAGTATCTGTAGCACTATTTCGTTCCCTCCTATGGATGAAGACTTTTGTTCTTAGGAAATATAAGGAAGATGAATCTAGGCTTTTCTCTCCTCCAGCTGCACATGGTTCCAACCAGGTTCCTCAGGCTGAAGTTTTTATTTTTCTATTTTTTTTTCCTTTTCTCCTATGAGCTATGTGACATGGATATGGGCAGAATTTCTGTGATGCTGGTGTCCACCTTGCCCAGCCAGCATCATGAAGGCAGCTTTCTCGGGATTCTCCTGATTTTCTCAGAGAAGAAATATGGACATATGGAGAGGCAGAGCCTGAAAGTACATGGAAACTTGCCCTTTGTCCATGGAACTCAGGTGCTTTACACTCTCCAGAGAGTCCAGCAATTTTCTAAAATGTCTCACTGAGTCTTATTCCCAAGTTATGTAGCATCATCTCCTTTGAAGAAAGCACTTTAGTTTATTTCCATTTCCTAGTACCATCTCCAGATTTTGAGTTAGGTCCCTCCCCCCACCCTTTTAACTCAATTCTTTGATAGATTTCAGAAAAACGCTAATCTGAAGTTTGGCCAGCAGTTTTGCTTGTTGTGAGGGTGGGAAGGATAATCTTGTCAGTTCTTTTTTCCCAAATGAAAGTCAGAAGTAGATTACATTTTAAAATTTGAGTATGCATTAGATTGCAAGTGTTCTTTGATATAGTTTGATCACTATATCTTGGCAATGGTATAAATTCAAATTAAATAGAAGAATATGACTGCAAAATTTGAAAGGGAGTAATTTGTTCTGCCTCACATTGAGCCATTTTATTTTTCTGACATGATACCAAGGACTATGCATAAATGCTGTAGCACCCTTGTGACAAAATCATGTAATGTATATTTTTATATTGACTACTTTTATAGTATTTCTTAGCCCCTAGTCGCAGTGAGTTTATACTTACAGAATGTTGATATTTGGAATATGAGAAGAAACTATTTTCTGTACGTGTATAGGTTAAAGACAACTTCATTTCACTTTTATTAAAAATTCACAAGTAAAATTGTATTTAAAAGCTGAACAAAAAACATTAAAAAGTACACCAATGTTATGATAGTTTAAAAAATCAACTAAGAAGGTTACACACACACACACAAACACACACACACACACACACACACACACACACACACACCTCCTCTCCCCACTCTGGAAATTGAGAAGGCTATAGTCAAGTTTCTACAACAGACACCAGGATATGGAGAGATGCTTAATTAATGGTTAATTGTGAGTTGTTCATGATGATAAATTGTCTTTTTGGAGTCATAACTTCATTTTAAAAGATTATATGCAAATATCAGTTAAGACAGCTTGCTAGTGCAAAGAAAAAATCTAAATGGCTATAGTTTCTATGTTTTACTAAATCAGCTGTTTTCTATAGGAAAAAAAATCCTGGGTTGTATTTTATGGTCACTTCTGAAGTATTTTGGAGATGTCACATAGACATGGTCTCAGGAGAATTTCTTTCCTGGTCAGGCAACTCTTGTAGTTGGCTTGTGCAGTCTTATATTACTTTAAGACTGTAACTTTTGAGTCAGAGGTGCCTATGGCATGAAAAGCCTGGGTTGCCCTCTGGGGATTTGTCACACTTTATTTAGCTCAAGCATGGACTTAGAAACCTGGAAAATGTACTCTATTTGGCAGCCCAGCACTTTTTGCAAGTAGTAAAGTTCAAGCTATCAAAGAACTTTTCAATGTGACAATTATATAACACAATATGTGACCTTTACAACAAGATTTAGGCTGGGAAATCTATGCTGAGGGGTTTCCCTCCTGCTGGTATACACCCTGAACATTCGCTGCTTCCTTTCTTAAGCATATAGTTTAGACAGAAAATCTGTCTAGTTATATGTCAACCATGTGTTTTATGCCATACTAGATAGGGTTCAACAGTATAAATACAGTAAAATGCATATTAGCTTCCTGGTACTTCCCCTGATAATTTGAAATACTTGGGATTTCTGAAAACCTCCTTTCGAATTTGTAAAAACAATGGTGATTGAAAATATGCTCAAGAGGACATTACTTTGAAAGAATTTGACTGACAACTGTTACCATTGCACAATTACAGAGCCAATAAGTTGGCTTGACCTAAAAGAATCTAAAATGATGAAGAAAGAACAGAGACTCAATGGAGAAAGTGAGCTACGGGATTAAAGGATGTACAGTCACGATAGGCAGAAGTTGAGTTAGTCTTTTGTAGATAATGTTTTTCAGCCAGATTCCATAAATTTAAATTAAATGGACTGAATATTTTAAAATAGTTCATATAAAAACATGAGATTTTTGTATATTCTTTAATTTAGTATTTAATAGTTTTTTTGGTAGGAAAACAATATCAAGTTTCAAATGTCAAACATTTCAGTGATTACAAGATCTGAAAACAATGTGTATGTATTTTTTCTCTAAACATATATTTATTTATTAAATACTTGCTATATTCAAGAAATGTTTCTAAGTTCGCAATATAATAGAGGGAGAAGAAAAAAGCTAAAATATTTAGCTTTTCTTTACTATTTTTTTAGGTAATATTATATACCACTTTATATCTTTACTTTAAGTAAAACCTAGAGAAACTTCACATTCTTTCCTTTATTGGTTCTTTTTAGTTATATATAATGGCAAAATCCATTGTGATATAGTTATACAAGTGTGGAATATACCTTATTCTTCTTAGAGTTCCATTCTTATGTATATACATGGTGGCAGGATTCATTGTGTAGTTTCATATATGTACATGGGAAAAATTATGTCAGGTTCATTCCATTGTCTTTCTTTTGCTTATCTCCCATTTCTTCCCTGCATTCCTGATTGTATATTCTACAACACTTCTATTCTTCCCCTACTCCCTTATTGTGGATTAACTTCCACATATCAAAGAAAATATTCCATCTTTGGTTTCTTGGGTCTGACTTACTTCACTTAGCCCATAACACTACAGTGACACAGCCATATCAATGTTTATAGCAGCTCAATTTACAATAGCTAAGCTATGGAACCAACCTAGATGCCTTTCAACAGATGAATGTGTAAAGAAAATGTGGTATATATACACAATAAAGAAGAATGGCTTTATGACATTTTCCAGCAAATGGATGGACTCAGAAACTTCACATTCTTGCCAAGTAGCCACAGAAGAATCTGGAAACTATAACAAGAAAAGGCATGATAGAAAGAGGAGGCCACATGAGAAGAATGTAAAGGGAGCTGTATAGGTTGCTTCCTAAGCTCTTTCCTTTAGTGCAGTCGAAGGCAGTCCTAATACTGAAGAGGGAAAAGATCAAGAGATCAACTTTACCATTTGTGGTATTCATTAATTGATATATGCCAAAGGGCTCTTGGGGACAGAGTTCATAATGAAATCCTACTAAAATTCATATTGAAAGAATATAAATCTGACTTTTTATAGATCTAATAAAAAGTTCTATATTAATCCATGTGATAAGTAAAATTAAGGAAACCTCTTTTAGTACTGGTATTTGTAAAACACAAGGGGAGCACACCCTTCCTCCTTGTTTTCTAAGTGTGTATAAAATGCATATACATTAGATTTATTTAAACATCTGGATCTTCAATCAGGTAATAAAGCCTTTTTTTCCTTAAATATTCAATGATACACTGAAGATTTCACAAGATCTAGTACTTAAAACAAATAAGTTCTATGAATTAGTGGTTTTTTTTTACAGCCCTAGAAATCTAGGATGTGATAGGGAGTATCCCTGAGTTTTGAGATGATGACAGTTGGGTACAATAGCCAAAGCATATAGAACCCCATAGTTTTATGACTTCAGATGACAATTTTACCAAAATAGGCACCTCAGAAATGATTTCAACCCCATATTATCCTGAGCTTGTATGACAGTTTTACCTAAATACGCACCTCAAAAATGATGCTAGTTTTTCTCAAGATCTGAATTTGCCATCTTTCACTGATTCTGTGTATTATTACAGTCACATCTTGGAGTTGTATGATTAAGGGAATAACCATCCCTGTCTGGGAAGAAATAGCCCCCAAAATTGCAGATTCTGGACAGTAAGCTTTGGTGAAAATCCTGAGAACATGTGTGGGAGTGGATTTTTCTGTGCAAAGATAATTTATTTAAATAGAGACACTTATCTTTTGCACAGGAGTACTAATTTAGCAGAGTTGCCAAAACTGGTTCTATTTACTTTTATGGTTATATAAAATTATGAATTTATGTTAATGTGATAAAGTTGCAGGGATTTCTTTAGGAAAAAGGAAGAAGACTAAAATTAATACACAAGACTTAATTAATACACAAGACTTTAGAATCCATCATTTGCCTGTACTACTGAAGGGCCAAAAAGATTCTTCCACCTCTAAGAAAAGAATATTAGTCTCTTTCTTTGGTAAAATCAAGTCAGTTTCTGGAAGTTGACATGAAACTACTGATTTGGTATATGTGTTCTTTGGATTTCATTAATAAGCAGAAAAAAATCTCTTAATTTTCTTAATTTTCACATAGCATGTAAAGAAATAACAGTACACAACGTTTTGCCCATGGATCACATTAACTTTCCTCATCTCTGATATTAATTTAGCTTACAGATACGTGATTTTAGTAGTATTAAAAAAATTAACTGACTCACTATATTCTGGAAATCATGCTAATTGGACCTCTAAGTCGAAAGTAGTAATCTGGTTAACTAAAACAAAAATTAGAAATACAAAATGATTCTCTCCATTATTCAGAAACTTGCTAACTATGTAAAATCTAGTGATATTATTGCTTGGATATCTTCTCTCAGATTAAAGGAAACTTTTTGAATTTTGAAACTTTTACCAATAAAATACCTTGAAAGGCATCTTTGTATTGCAGTGTCAGTATATATATCATTTGGAAATCCTGCTCCAGTTCATTGAACAGTTGACACAGGCTTGTCTTGAGGATGATGCCAGTCTCTCTCCTAGGTCACCCTCATGCCAGTGCGATGAATATGAGAATAGAGAGCCATAATGATGGGAATTGGGATCATGTATTGGTTCAGAAATGGAACTAACCTAAGAATCTTCCAGCTACAGTCAATGGTGAATATTCAAAAAGCAGTAGCAAAGAATAAGACTGAGCTTCAATTTGTCACCACTACTGAGGTAAGATTTTTCCAGTGGTTTCCACATCCATCATGTTCCCTTTGAAGAAAGAGTAGTTTTGACCTTATTAGAACAGGAAAGCACATTCTAATTATTGTTTTATGTACACTGCCAGTTTACCAGAGATTATGGCCCATTCAATCTATAATAGTACAAAAAGCATATATCCTTCTGAAGCTCTCACTTTTATAAAAATAGACATTGTATAACCCATTGTGCATCAATTAGAAAGAGGTAAATAGCTTACAGCAAATTGATGTAATGGGTTTCTATTTTTCATATTCATCTAAAGTAAATATGTTAAATCCACATCTATCAATAAGTATGGCAAAATATCTCTTGTGCATTTCAACCTTCTTCTCTTTAACATTTTGAAAATCAAATATCTGTGTATACGTTTTCCTAAAAATTACCTCATATTATCACTGTCTCCTAATATAAAAAGAAAACAAGCAAGGAGCATAAAAATGCCTTTCTGGCATAACTTCTCTTGAACTTCAATTTATTACTTGATTAGAGTTGAGAATAAGTACACAATTGCATAAGATATGGCAATTACCAGATATGCCCAATGAAAAGAATTAGCCAGACTATTTTAAATTATGGAATCCCCAAACCTTCACCTGAATATCAATATCATTTTTGTTATTTAAAGTGAAGCTAAGAATTTTTCCTTTGCAACTAACACAAGATTGTTCATCAGATTGATTGGAAAAAAATACATTGAATTGTAATATTAAGGGAGCTTCAACAATAAACTAAGGGTAGCTTTCTAAGAGTTTTCAAAGGGAATCAATGTTTTGATGAAAGGAATGTGTGAATATATTGTTTATTGTATTGTCTTTTTATTACCCTAGTCCTCATTTTTAGAGCTCATTTATATAATTACACTGTGAGGTCAGTTTGTGTTTTCTTTCTCAACAATTAAACCCTGTACTATGCAAAATTTGAAACATAATTGCCTGTTTATTGCTGAACTCTAATGTATACTATTCAAATAATAGGAAAGTATCTTTAACTGTCTCACCTACCCAGTTAGAGAGTACAGTATGAATGATAAGTATTTCTGTTTAGATGTTTAAATAATTTCAATTGTAGACAAAAAACTTATTCTTTATTAACATGAACAGTGGACATCTTCATCTTCAAAACTGGAAATCTGATTGACCTATATAATTCAATGTCTTATATCTCAAAATGAAATGGATGAAAAAGATACAGCTCTCTTTATACTGATATTTTCAAAACAGAAAATAATTTCCATGGACATATGGGAATTGGTAAGGTGATTAGAATTAAATCTCAAAGTGATAAACCAGATATATTGCTGTGCTGTGAAGTAATACACAGGGAAAAAAAATAGACGTTCTATATCAATTTGACTATCCTTTATATAAACAGCTGCAGAGTATTATGGCTCTTGAAAATAAGGTATATTTCTCACACATATTTAAAAGTATATCTTTAGCATAATTTCTTTTTTGGTATACTACTTAATTTCTTTTTTGAATTCAAAATTTAAGATACATTATAATAACAAAAATTTGAATCTGACAGAATCTCTTCTATATACATTAGTGGTACTGCAAAAACACACCCATGTCTTATGACTTTACTTTATACATTTTATAGACAGAAGGCGTGGCGCCCCAGAGAAGGGGTTAACTAGTCAGCAGGGAATTAAGTGGCTGCGACACGGTGGTATCCCACCAGCCAAGCCCAAGCCTGCACTGACCCCCGGGCTGAGTTCGGGATTGCTGACGGGGATGGAAGCGGTACAGCCCCTCCCCCCACAAGGGACACTCCACTAAGGTAACCAGCGGCCACCATCTTGGACAGCTGAAGTAACCACCCCCACTCTCCGACAGATTGCAACAACAAACAGGTGTGTGTCACCCAGCTCAGCCCCCATACATAGGGGGATTTCGCTTAAAATCTCTCCTAGACTTTCAGGGGGAGGGACTATCAGAGTGAGCCTGCATAAAGACTAAAGGAGAGCTAGAGGCACCTGACCCCCAACCCCCCCTCCCATCAGCGGCCAAAACAAAACCTGTCTAGCCAGCGCTGGGGGAGGGGCAAGCAGAAAAAATCAAAACCATAGAGTGCCAGGGATCCCAAAAGCCAACGGTGTGACCCCGGAGATGCAGGCTGTCTGATTCGCGCAGCCTGCCCCGAGGCTACAGAAGGTGTGGCGCCCCAGAGAAGGGGTTAACTAGTCAGCAGGGAATTAAGTGGCTGCCACACAGTGGTATCCCACCAGCCAAGCCCAAGCCTGCACTGACCCCCGGGCTGAGTTCGGGATTGCTGACGGGGACAGAAGCGGTACAGCCCCACCCCCCATAAGGGACACTCCACTAAGGTAACCAGCGGCCACCATCTTGGACAGCTGAAGTATCCACCCCCACTCTCCGACAGATTGCAACAACAAAACAGGCACAGAGTACAGTTTGAACTGCCGAGAATCATCACTGAGGGGAAATCTGGTCTAGCAGGAGAAACCAAGGCTAGCAGGAGAAACCAGGAGCCTAGAGGCAAGGCCCTCGCGACTGGGCAGCTGTAAACTGCAGGCCCACCGGCGACAGTTCACCCACTGCCCGTGTAACTGGGCGGTAGAACGCCCTCCCGTTGGTGACGGATCACCTGCCCGCGGCCTGTGATACTGGGCGGCTGGAGTCTACCCGCCTGCCACGACCGGGAGCTGAAACCACACAGAGACAGTCCAGTCACACCCCCCCATTAGGGCACCCCGGCAAGGAGACTGGGGCCCGTCATAGCAGAGTAGTGTCGTCACTGGAGCTCGAACGTCGGAATTCCTTCCCAGCGGAATCCACGTTAGCAGTCATACTTCAACAACACAAAGGAGAGACATCAGAGTAATACAGAAACAAAACAAATCTATAGAGGAGAGCAGAAACATGACAATCAAAAAGAGCTGGAAAGTAACGTGGACAACATGAGAAAACAAGGGAAAAAAGGATTACAAACAATGCAAGACTACTCAATTCTACAGGAGGACATAGAAACTTCAGAAACAGGTATAGGGAAAGAACTCAAGGCATACCTAACTCGAATGGAAAGGAATATTAGAGAAGACATGAGACAGCAAGTCCAAGAAATAAAAATATATTTTGAAAATGAATTAAACAAACAAATTCAAATGGCAAAGAACGAGCTCTACCAGGAGATAGAGATATTAAAAAAAAATCAAACAATATTCCTAGAATTACAGGAAACTATAAACCAAATTAAAAACTCAAACGAGAATATTACAAATAGACTTGATCAAGTAGAAGTCAGAACATTAGATAATGAAGACAAGGTTTATCAACTTGAAAAGAATATAGTCAACACAGAAAAGATGCTTAATTCCCACGAGCAATCTATTCAAGAGATATGGGATGTCATAAAAAAACCAAATCTGAGAGTCATAGGGATAGAAGAAGGCACAGAGATTCAAACCAAAGGAATGGACAGCATATTAAATGAAATAATTCTAGAAAACTTCCCAGAGATGAAAGATGGAATGGATTGCCAAATCCTGGAAGCCTACAGGACCCCAAACATTCAAAACCATAATAGACCAACTCCAAGACATATAATTATGAAGATGGCCAACGTACAGAACAAGGAGAGAATATTAAAAGCTACGAGAGAAAAGAGGCAGATTACTTTCAGGGGTAAACCAATTAGGTTAACGACAGATTTCTCATCACAAACTTTGAAAGCGAGAAGATCCTGGAATAACGTATTTCAAACGCTGAAAAATAATGGATTCCAACCAAGAATACTATATCCAGCAAAATTGAGCTTCAAATTTGACAATGAAATTAAAATCTTTCACGACAAACAAAAGCTAAAAGAATTTGCAGCAAGAAAACCAGCTCTGCAAAGCATTTTGAACAAAACACTACAAGAAGAGGATGTGAAAAATAGTGCCCAAAACTAACAGCAGGAAGTATCTCAGTAAAGGGGGAGGAAAATAACCAAAAAGCAAAACTAACCAAACTAAAATAAATAAATAAAGAAGCATGACTGGAAATACAAATCATATCTCAATTGTAACCTTAAATGTTAATGGCCTAAACTCACCAATAAAGAGACATAGGCTAGTAAACTGGATCAAAAAAACAAATCCAACAATATGCTGCCTTCAGGAGACTCATATGATAGGAAAAGACATACACAGGCTGAAGGTAAAAGGTTGGGAAAAATCATACCACTCACATGGCCCTCGGAAGCAAGCAGGAGTGGCCATACTCATTTCGAATAAAATCAACTTCAAACCTAAGTTAATCAAGAAGGACAAAGAAGGTCACTATATACTGTTAAAAGGAACCATCCACCAACAAGACATAACAATCATCAATTTGTATGCACCCAACAATGGAGCTGCAACGTTCATAAAACAAACTCTCCTCAAGTTCAAGAGTCAAATAGACCACAACACAATAATTATGGGTGACTTCAACACACTGCTCTCGCCATTAGACAGATCCTCTAGACAAAAACTGAATAAAGAAACTATAAAACTCAACAGCACAATCAATAATCTAGACTTAACCGACATATATAGAATATATCAACCATCATCAAGTGGATACACGTTCTTCTCAGCAGCACATGGATCCTACTCAAAGATAGACCATATATTATGCCATAAGACAACTCTTAGTAAATATAAAGGCGTGGAGATAATACCATGCACCATATCTGACCATAATGGAATGAAATTGGAAATCAATGATAAAAGAAGGAAGGAAAAATCCTACATCACATGGAAAATGAACAATATGTTATTGAATGATCAATGGGTTATAGAAGACATAAAGGAGGAGATGAAAAAATTCTTAGAGTCAAATGATAACACAGACACAACATACCGGAATTTATGGGACACAATGAAAGCAGTTTTAAGAGGGAAATTCATTTCTTGGAGTTCTTACCTCAAAAAAAGAAAAAAACAACAAATAAATGAACTCACACAACACCTCAAAAATCTAGAAAAGGAAGAGCAAAACAACAGCAAATGTAGTAGAAGACAAGAAATAATTAAAATTAGAGCAGAAATCAATGAAATTGAAACAAAAGAAACCATTGAAAAAATAGATAAAACTAAAAGTTGGTTCTTTGAAAAAAATAAATAAGATATACAAGCCCTTAGCCATGCTAAAGAAAAGAAGAAGAGAGAGAACTCAAATTACTAACATACGGGATGAAAAAGGCAATATCACAACAGACACTACAGAAATACAGAAGATAATTAGAAAGTATTTTGAAACCCTATATTCCAATAAAATAGAAGATAACGAAGATATCGATAAATTTCTTAAGGCATATGAATTGCCCAGATTGAGACAGGAAGACACACACAATTTAAACAGACCAATAACAAAAGAAGAAATAGAAGAAGCCATCAAAAGACTACCAACTAAGAAAAGCCCTGGACCAGATGGGTATACAGCGGAGTTCTACAAAACCTTCAAAGAAGAATTAATACCAATACTTTTCAAGCTATTTCAAGAAATAGAAAAAGAAGGAGCTCTTCCAAATTCATTCTATGAGGCCAACATCACTTTGATCCCCAAACCAGACAAAGATACTTCAAAAAAAGAAAACTACAGACCAATATCTCTAATGAACTTGGATGCAAAAATTCTCAATAAAATTCTGGCGAATCGAATACAAAAACATATCAGAAAACTTGTGCACCATGATCAAGTAGGATTCATTCCTGGGATGCAAGGATGGTTCAATATACGGAAATCAATAAATGCTATCCACCACATCAATAGACTTAAAGACAAGAACCACATGATCATCTCGATGGATGCAGAAAAAGCATTTGACAAAGTACAGCATCCCTTTATGTTCAAAACACTAGAAAAACTAGGGATAACAGGAACTTACCTCAACATTGTAAAAGCTATCTATGCTAAGCCTCAGGCTAGCATCATTCTGAATGGAGAAAAATTGAAGGCATTCCCTCTAAAATCTGGAACAAGACAGGGATGCCCTCTATCACCACTTCTATTCAATTTAGTTCTCGAAGTACTAGCCAGAGCAATTAGACAGACAAAAGAAATTAAAGGCATAAAAATAGGAAAAGAAGAAATTAAACTATCGCTATTTGCGGATGACATGATAATATACTTAACAGACCCAAAAGAGTCTACAAAGAAGCTGCTAGAGTTAATAAATGAATTCAGCAAAGTGGCAGGTTATAAAATCAACACGCATAAATCAAAGGCATTCCTATATATCAGCAACAAAACTTCTGAAATGGAAATAAGGAAAACCACTCCATTCACAATATCCTCAAAGAAAATAAGATACTTGGGTATCAACCTAACAAAAGAGGTGAAAGATTTATACAATGAAAACTACAGAACCCTAAAGAGAGAGATAGAAGAAGATCTCAGAAGATGGAAAAATGTACCCTGTTCATGGATAGGCAGAACTAACATCATCAAAATGGCGATATTACCCAAAGTTCTCTATAGGTTTAATGCGATGCCAATCAAAATACCAACGGCATTTCTTGTAGAAATAGACAAAGCAATCATGAAATTCATATGGAAAAACAAAAGACCCAGAATAGCAAAAGCAATTCTAAGCAGGAAGTGTGAATCTGGAGGTATAGCGATACCAGAGGTCAAACTGTACTACAAAGCAATAGTAACAAAAACAGCATGGTACTGGTACCAAAACAGGCGGGTGGACCAATGGTACAGAATAGAAGACACAGAGACTAATCCACAAAGTTACAACTATCTTATATTTGATAAAGGGGCTAAAAGCATGCAATGGAGGAAGGATAGCATCTTCAACAAATGGTGCTGGGAAAATTGGAAATCCATATGCAACAAAATGAAATTGAATCCCTTTCTCTCGCCATCCACAAAAATTAACTCAAAATGGATCAGGGAGCTAGATATCAAATCAGAGACACTGCATCTGATAGAAGAAAAAGTTGGCTACGATCTACAAATTGTGGGGTCGGGCTCCAAATTCCTTAATAGGACACCCATAGCCCAAGAGTTAACAACCAGAATAAACAAATGGGACTTACTTAAACTAAAAAGTTTTTTCTCAGCAAGAGAAACAATAAAAGAGGTAAATAGAGAGCCTACATCCTGGGAACAAATCTTTACCCCCCACACCTCCGATAGAGCCCTAATATCCAGAATGTACAAAGAACTCAAAAAATTAAACAATAAGATAACAAATAATCCAATTAACAAATGGGCCAAGGACCTCAACAGACACTTCTCAGAGGAGGACATACAATCAATCAACAAGTTCATGAAAAAATGCTCACCATCTCTAGCAATCAGAGAAATGCAAATCAAAACCACCCTAAGATACCATCTCACTCCAGTAAGATTGGCAGCCATTATGAAGTCAAACAACAAGTGTTGGCGGGGATGTGGGGAAAAAGGTACACTTGTACACTGCTGGTGGGGCTGCAAAATGGTGAGGCCAATTTGGAAAGCAGTATGGAGATTCCTGGGAAAGCTGGGAATGGAACCACCATTTGACCCAGCTATTGCACTTCTCGGACTATTCCCTGAGGACCTTAAAAGAGCGCACTATAGGGATACGGCTGCATCAATGATTATAGCGGCACAATTCACAATAGCTAGACTGTGGAACCAACCTAGATGCCCTTCAATAGATGAATGGATAAAAAAAATGTGGCATCTATACACAATGGAGTATTATGCAGCACTAAGAAATGACAAAATCATAGAATTTGCAGGGAAATGGATGGCATTAGAGCAGATTATGCTAAGTGAAGCTAGCCAAGCCCTAAAAAACAAATGCCAAATGTCTGCTTTGATATAAAGAGAACAACTAAGAACAGAACAGGAAGGAAGAGCATGTGGAAAAGACTACAGTAAACAAAGACGAATGGGGGGAGAGAAACGGAGAGAGAAGGGAAAGCATATGGAAATGGTAGGAGACCTTCAAGGATACATAAAATTATAAGAGGCTATGAGGGGCAAGGGGGAGGGAAAAAAAAGGGAGAGAATTGAACAACAGCAGGGGAGATAGAGAGGGAAGATGGGAGGGGAGGGGAGGGGAGGGGGGATAGTAGGGGATAGGAAAGGTAGCAGAATACAACAGACACTAATATGGCATTATGTAAAAATGTGAATATGTAACAGATGTGATTCTGCAATCTATATTTGGGGTGAAAATGGGAGTTCAAAACACAATTTGAGTCTAATGTATGAAAGATGATATATCATGAGCTATGTAATGCTTTAAATAATCAATAAAAAATTAAAAAAAATTTTATAGAAAATATGTGTTTTTGTGGTTAAAATGATAAATTATTTAAATATAGTTAATAATCAACTGAAGATAGATACATTTTATTATTTTATTTTTCTATCAAAGACTTTCTTAGAACTTATTTCTAGAATTCATTTTTATATGAATAAAACATTTTAATGCACATTGGCATATGGATTTCAATGCAAGCAAATTTGCTGGGTTAATCAGCTTTTTGTCGCTGTGACTAAAATACCTGACAAGAACAATATTTAGGAGGAAAAGTTAATTTTGACTCATGGTTTTAGATGTTTAGTTCATGGTCAGCTTATCCCATTGCTGTGGGTCTGAGGTGAAGCAGAACATTATGGCAGAAAGGCTGGTAGAGGAAATCCACTGTAATTATGGTAGCCAGGAAGCACAGAGAAAGTGGGAGGAGCCAGAAACAAAATATAATCCCCAAGGGCATTATATTTTGCCCCAGTGACCTCCCTTCTCCAGTCATGCCCCACTACTTACAATTACTGTGAGTACAGTAGTTTTTAAAAATTACTAATTCATCAAACTGATTAATCATTTGATAAGGTTACAATTCTCATAAACTAACCATTTCTTCTCTGAACATTGCTACATTATATAACCATGAACTTGTCAGACCACAATTTAAATCAAATTCAAAACACTTGTTCATTAGTTGATAAAAACACTGTAGGTTGTACACCTGATATCTCTTCAGTAAGTTTTTCTGTGGATGGGTAAGAATTATTAATTATTCAAATTAAATAGATTTAATATGTACTATTTAATATCTAGAATTTAAAATGTAGTGTTGTATATTTATTAAATAAAGTTCTTGAAAAAACTGCTAAATGTTTAAGTTATAGGGCCTTGTAATGATCTCCCATGGTGCTATAAACAAATGGAAACACCTTCTTTGAATAAGTCATTGTAACTAACTATGTCTTGAACATATTTCCTGAAAACAATTTGTTCACATTTATCCTTTTAACATTTCACATTTCCAATTCTGCCTTTATCCTTCTTGAATATTATTTTCCACTTCTGAGATATTATTTGCATTGAAATATAAAGACATTGCTTTATATTTAGAAAATTTTGAAATTTTACAATCTCCGTAAATACTTGGAAATCCCTCAGAAAGTCTCTTTTAATTTCACATATTTATTCATGAGATACAATATAAAATTTTAATACACAATATTTCAATATACAAAACAATGAGTACTGTTCAAATAAGGATAATTAATATTTCCACTTTTTCTACTTTCTTATCATTAGTTAGTATTTAGTCTTTGAACTCCTCTCTTCTAGTTATTTACAAAGTATATAATAGAATAATGTGATCTTTGGTGACTCATTAAATCCTAAAGGGGCTTTGTCTGCATACAGGTAGAAAACTGGTTATTCAAGTAGACAAAGATGAACTGAATGCCTGACTTAGCACACACCTCCTGACAGGTGAAAGAAAAAATGTTGAAGTGCAAAAATTTAAATTTGTCAATAAATACTAAACATCGGACATATCTTTTTGATCTCAAAGAAAAATTTTGTTGAATAGTATATAAATTATGTTGATGCTATAATAATCTTAATAATTTTGACTCTTAAAATTAAGAAATAATGTTCAATTAAAGACATTCACATCAAAAAGTATCATACACACAGATAGAAAATATTTATTACTTTTTAAAAAAAGTCATAAGGAAAACTTATAAAAATGACAAATGAACAAAAAAAGAAAAACAATGGAAAAAAAAGATGGGCAGGCCAAATAAGATATTTAACTTCACTGTAATGAATGAAATGCCCATTAAAAATAATTCTACAGCACTACTCAAAGGAGGACATACAATCAATCAACAAGTACATGAAAAAATGCTCACCATCGCTAGCAGTCAGAGAAATGCATATCAAAACCACCCTAAGATACCTTCTCACTCCAGTAAGATTGGTAGCCATTAGGAAGTCAAACAACAACAAGTGCTGGCGAGGATGTGGGGAAAAGTGTACACTTGTTCATTGTTGGTGGGACTGCAAATTGGTGCAGCCAATTTGGAAAGCAGTATGGAGATTTCTTGGAAAGCTGGGAATGGAACCACCATTTTACCCAGCTATTCCCCTTCTGGGTCTATTCCCTAAAGACCTAAAATCGATGTTCATAGCAGCACAATTCACAATAGCAAGACTATGGAACCAACCTAGATGCCCTTCAATAGACGAATGGATAAAAAAAATGTGGCATTTATACACAATGGAGTATTACTCTGCATTAAAAAATGACAAAATCATAGAATTTGGAGGGAAATGGATGGCATTAAAGCAGATTATGCTAAGTGAAGCCAGCCAATCCCTAAAAAACAAATGCCAAATGTCTTCTTTGATATAAGGAGAGTAACTAAGAACAGAGTAGGGACGAAGAGCATGAGAAGAAGATTAACATTAAACAGGGATGAGAGGTGGGAGGGAAAGGGAGAGAGAAGGGGAATTGCATGGAAATGGAAGGAGACCCTCAGGGTTATACAAAATTACATACAAGAGGAAGTGAGGGGAAATGGAAAAATAATACAAGGGGGAGAAATGAATTACAGTGGAAGGGGTAGAGAGAGAAGAGGGGAGGGGAGGGGGGATAGTAGAGGATAGGAAAGGCAGCAGAATACAACAGACACTAGTATGGCAATATGTAAATTAATGGTAGTGTAACTGATGTGATTCTGCAATCTGTATACGGGGTAAAAATGGGAGTTCATAACCCACTTGAATCAAAGTGTGTAATATGATATATCAAGAACTATGTAGTGTTTTGAACAACCAACAATAAAAAATAAATAAAAAATAAATAAAATAATAATTCTATAATTGGTCTTATACCTGTCACATTGGCAAAATTTAGATCTGATAATTCCAAGTGCTGAAGATAATGAGGATCTGTAGAAATTTTATGTCTAGTTGGAGTGTTAGTTGATTTACTACTGAAACAATTATTTTCTCAAGTTGATTATTTCCTATTCTGATAGATTTTCTCAGCATATAAAAGAGATTCCACTGCACATGTACAATCAAAGATAGGTTCTGTGAGATGTTTTATCACTATTATTCACAATATTGAGAGTTGAAAACAATTCAAATGGTGATCAATGACTGGAATGTCCAAGGAATACATTGTGATTTTATATTTACATAGTGACATATTATCCAACAGTTAAAGATTAATCCAAGATTGGTTTAATCTCAGTAATATAATACCAAGTAAAAAGTTATGACTCAAAATTTTACATATGATTCAAGACTTTTGTGAAACTGAAAATAATCTAAACATAGACTTTTCCCCAGAATATAAGTAGCTGAAAGTTTACAATGAATAGTGTGGCCAAGTAAGTGGTACAGGAAGAGTGAAAAACCATTTGGCTAGGTGTAATTTATTTTAATATTTTATTTTGGATGATGTTTAAAGTTGTTTATTATACAATAAAATACATAAGTACATAAATAAGTACATAGAAACTAGACATATGGAGACAACTGATATGTTTCATAAATCAATGATTATGATTAACAACTCTAAGCAATTGACCTCCACCTGTATTATTCGACTCAATATCATTTTTAAAATTATTTTTAATTTTATAATATTATTATTCATATATTGCATATACAAAATGGATGTTCCTCATTTTATAGACTGTAATACTATCTCTATCCTTTTTCTCTCCCTATTTTGATAGTTGTACTCTATCTTTACCTAGATATTATACTCTGGAACACAAAACAGGAATATAAGGAATGCCTAGTTTGCTATTTTTTCACCTAAAATGATTTTCATGCACAACAGTGCATACTATTGTGCTAATTAGTATGATGTCCTTCTAGATTCATTTTTGGACGTGGATGTCCAGTTGTTCTGGCTCCATTTGTTCAAAACAGGACATTTTCTTCATTGTATTTTGTCTGCAAAGGATTACAGGGAACTAATAAAATTGTTTTTTTGGGCTTAGGTGTTATGAATCATTCTGTAAGTTTATGAGTCATATATTTTTAAAGCTGGTGTGCTGCTTTTGTTCTTAATTAGCAGAGTTTATTTTTAAAGCAGTTTTAGGTTCACAGCAAAATTAAGCAGGAAGTACAGAGTTCCACGTACTCCTGCCCCACATCAGCCTCCCAATCATCAACATCCCACACCAGTTACCACAGTTTATTTATCTGTTCACCTCCTGAAGGATATGTTGATTGTTCCAAGTTTTGGCAATTATGAATAAAGCTTCTGTAAACAGCTATGTTCAGGGATTTGTGGGAGGTGTGTAGCATATATTTTCAACTCCTTCAGATAAACAACCAAGCCACCGTGACTGTAAGATTATATGGAAAGACTATGTTTGGTTTTTCTAAAAACTGCAAAAATATCTCTTTCAAAGTAGCTGTACCATTTGGCATTTCTTCCAACAAGAAATGAGAGTTACTGTTGCTCCATGTACTTATCAGAATTTGGTGTTCTTAATGTTTCTGAGTTCGGGCCATTCTAATATCTGTGTACTGTATATCAATGATGCTTTAGTTTGCATTTCCCTGATGTTGAACATATTTTCTATATAATTACTTGCCACGTATATATCTTCTTTGGTAAAGTTTCTATTCAGATATTTTACTCATTTTATATTTATATTTTTCATTAAGTTTTAGGAGTTCATTGTATATTTTAGGTAACAGTCTTTTAAGATATATAGGGTTTGCATACACACATATGTCATATGTATACACAGAGAGAGAATGGAAATATATATATTCTCTCTCTTTATTTTTTGCTTCTTGTGTCTAGTTTATCAACTATGTACCTTATGCCTTTGGTGTACATCTACAAAAGTATCACTACACTCTGGTTCATTTTGATTTTCTCCTGTGTTATGCTGTAGGAATTTATGCTTGTGTATTTTATTTAGACCTATGATTCCTTTTGAGCTAATTTTTTTGTGTGTGTAGGGTGTAATATCTCTGCTAGAATGTATTTATTTTTGCATGTAGATGTCCAGGTGTTCCATTGCCAGTTTTTCAAAAAAGACGTCTTTCTGTAATGCATTGGTCTAATTCTTTGACACAGATTGGTGGACTATATTTGTACAGGTTATTGTATCATTTTATCCCCTGGCTTTTATGTTCCTTCTAGTAGTTATTCTAATAATTTTAAGAATAGAAAATTTTTCCTGCTAGTCATAACCCTTTGGTATCCTGGGTTTACTTACAGAATTCAGAGTATAATTTTTAAAGAATATTACTTATGCCAGTAAGAGCTCATCTCTCTTCCAAATGTGAGTTGAAAGATCTTTTGCCATGCAACTTTTTATAGTCTCTTTTCATCAAAAATAAGTGCTTGACTATGACCTTTTCTTAAGTCTGACATGTTGTGCTATCAGACTATCTGTGAATTCTTAGCTTCCTGAGACTTTCTTCTCACCATTTTTGTGCCTGTTTCTTCTTACATTTTCATTAAATAAAAGATTAAGAAGGACCTACATTATACAAATGCTTCCAAACAGCTAGGGAAGGTTAAAAAATGGTATTTTTGAGTCATCTTTGAATTGGTAAGTTAATTGACAAGAAATCAGGTCAAATTAACATTAACTAGAGATAATTAACCTACATAGTCCCAACTGCTTAAAGAAATTTTGAATATAGCTCCCACCACTGTTGTTTAGGCCACCCACAACTTCAGTCAATTTCATTACTGTAGAAAAGGGGAAATGTTATTGTCCACTCTAAAGTTTTCTTTATTTTTCCATTGTAAAGACATAAAAAATAAGACAAAATTAAAACTGCAAATTACAAGGGTATTATATGCCTTTGTCTTTGCCTTCTCTGGTAACATATTTTTCTTTTCTAAGAGAATCTGCTTTAATCAGGTTTCTTATGTGATATTACTCCCTACAATGTGCCTGTACCTCAATTATTAGTTTCTTGTGTAACACGAACCAAATTTAAAAGTAGATTTGGGAGAAACAGCTGGAGACTTCTAGTCCATATGAGAGATCTGAGTTTTGTCATGTACATTTTCAGAACTTCAATTATCATGTCCAAAAAATAAACGAATATATCATTTATCAAACATATAGTCTGAGTCTGAGACATTAAAAAATTGAAGGAATAAAAAATAATGAAGGAATAAAAATTGAAGAAATGTCTTTGTGTACTACATGTGAGACTTATTATGGGTGGTCTCATAGGATTATTGGAAGGATTAATGCATTAGTACATAGAAAGAGCTGAGATGCTGCCTGGCACTCAGGAAGAAGTAAAAATTCAGATATAATTAAAATTTACTTAACATAGTAGTTTTTAATACTTAGCATTCTCTTTTTACTTGTCCTGTGTTTCTTTACATCATTTAGATAAAATTTTTGCTTTATTTACAGAATAAGATTCTTCATACCACTCTTTATAGCCTTGATTTTAATGTTTATTTCATCCCACAATGGTTAATTTGTTCTGTTTACCTTAGTTCCTACCATTAGTATCTTTGTTTAAGCTGCCAACTTATTCTTCTTGAACTTTGTAACACTCTGTTTAATTCTTTCCATTCTTTCCATTTTTAAAAGAGTGATATTAAAACATAAAATTGGATCATGTCAGTAATTGCTGTTACAGTGGTGCAGTTTGAACACAAAATAATGTATCTTCCCCAAATAGTAGAATGAGTCAAATCTAGAATGTTCTCGTCAGACCAGTTCATATATCTTCCATCCCCCTATGGGTAGTGTATATTTTATAAGCAGAGAGGCTATGGGGTCCCAAGCTTTGGGCACGTGTGTTCCATCTAAATCTGACACTTCAAAATTTGCTTGGAAGTCTGTGTAGGGTTGTAGCTAAATGCTACTTTTGACTGTAAACTTTCATTTTATTAGCCCTAACACAGGGCTTGAAGATTTAACTTGGCTAGCAAAACTATATGCACTGATTACCCTCAAGCCTCACACTCATCCCAGGCCTCTCTCCCTGTCACACCTCTCAGCTCCAGCTGTACTCACTTGCTTTCCTTTGGTTTCCTCAAGAGCTCAGTCATTTCTAATAGTGAATATTTTCCTCTGATTATAATGATATTTCCTAGATCCTTTGTCTCCATCTTATTTCTATGCATTCACAAGGGTGCCAGCTGAATATCACTCTGAACAGCTCTTCTTAAACACTACTCCCACCCTCGTATAAATTAGATCTCACTGCTAGGAGCCTGTATTGCAAAGCACTTGTAACCATTCCAATGTCTGTCTTTCTGCCATATTTTCCATCTTTCTTACTAGGTCATACTCAAACAGAGCAGGGAGGGAATGTCTTCATCTCATGAGGATACCTTCAGCAGCTTAGTATTTGTGAATGAATCAATGAATGAATTTAATACTATTTTTGGTTCACATTGGAATTCATTACTTTGCTATTTTGCTATTTTAAAAGTCTGGTTATAAATCTAAGTATTAAAAATGACGCTCAAATTGCATTGCTGCAAGCAACATTTATACTTGGTTCCCAGCAGTATTGCTTTCACAGACCACGATGGCCTTCCGGCATTTCAGAGAGATTTATAGGGGCCTGAAATCATTTCTTCCTGGCCTTTGTGGCAGGCATATATGTGTTGCCAAGACTGCTTCCCCAGAGTGTCTGTGCCATCTGCTGAGTGCAAGGCAGATACAAGGTGCATGGTCCCTGCAACTCCCTGGTATTGCAGCCCCTCCACCAGCCTCCATAACAATACCAATACCAAACCAAAGGGTAAATAATAATTAACAAGAAGAATAAATATCCTGAAGATGATTCTAGGGGATAGAGCAAGTAAAATGCTCAATAGCTATATGATACATATTTCAAGCACTCCATAGAGTTGTATCTAGAAAAGAGATGCATATTCAAGATTTTCTTTTCTTAAAAAAAAAAAAAGAATTTCTTTTCTTTTCCGATCCTTTTCTCTCTACTCATTTTTTTCCCCGCTCACCTATCATATTTATTTATTTCCTTTCCTTCCCTATTTTGTTGTTGTTTTAAAAATAATTCCTCAGGTGATTATAACTTTTTATTATTGCTTTCATTAAGCAGTTCATATACAATTCCAAATATATGAGACTAAGAACAGATCTGTATTTATCTAAGAAAGGAAGGGGTCAAGAATTGTTTGGCATTGCTATTTTGTGTGTGTGTGTGTGTGTGTGTGTGTGTGTGTGTGAAGACCTGGGATAGACATTAGGAACTCCAAGAAATCTCAACAGAACAATTTTAAAAGTGTCCAGGAGCAAACAGAAATGTTCATTTATTTGTTTGTTTGGTTTAGCACGTAATACTCGGGTGAAAGATATAAATGGGAAGGGGCCTACCTAATTGTCCTAGTGTTAGTAGTGTTTCGGCTCCCAAACTGTCCTTTGAATTATTGTGTCTTAAAATTTTGGCTTCTTTGAGGTCTTTGGTAGGAAGGAAATGACTTTGAAAAATGCTTTTTGTATCAAAACAAACCTCTGGGGCTTTTGTTTTTATATAAACTTACTGTTTTATCTCTTCATTTATGTCAGGATTTACCACTTATATTGTTTTAGCTTTTAGTCTTTATACTATTCCCAAGTATCTAGTCTGTTTTACATTTGATTATTTTAGGGTTAATTTATGATTAGTACCTGTTATGCATTTGAACAATTGTAGAGAATCATAAAATGATGCAGTACAAAACAAATATGTTACCCTATAATGAACTAGGAGAGGAAAAAAAGTACATATAGCCAAACAGTTTTCAACAATTCACAGGCACAAAAGGTATAACAGTTTCTAGGAAGTAGGTTTAATATTTTTTACATATATAAAACTCAAAGATTAAGAACAACAAAAAAAATAAATTATTAAAGTCAACACATATCAAGTAAAAGAATGTTTTAAAAGCATTAGTGATAAATAAGTAAATGACAACAGAATTGTTATCCATCCTTTTAAATAGTTCTACAATTTACTTTTCCCCCAATTATTTTAGGTTTGGTATAATTTACTTATGTTTTGCATACATTTGTTTTTCTTTAAGCCTGAAATGTTTTTAATATATTTTATTGTTTTTAATAGGTTTTATTTCCTAGAGCAGTTTTTTTGTTGCAAAATTGAGCAAAAGGTACAGAAATTTCTCATATACATCTTTCCTCAACATATATGCACACTGTCCTCACTATCAATATCCCACTACCATGACACGTTTGTTACAATCAATAAACCATTATTGAAAAAGCATTATTACCTCTATAGTGTACATGAGGACTCATGTTGTACAATTTATAGATTCTGGAAAATGTATAATGATATATATGTATCCTTCGTTGACAATTCTCAACTATTCTTTTTGAAGTCATCACTGTTTCTAGTCTCATAATATGTACAGCATTATCCTATGATTCTGATAGGTTTTTTTTTTTGTTGTTGTTAAAAATGTTTTCTTCTCTTACCAGTATGTTGATAAATCCATAGAAGGAAATAACTGCCTCATGAATTTTCATAGCAGGAGTATTTATCAGAATGCTTTACAATAGTAGAAACTCTAGTAATGTTTATTGAATAAATGAGCCCTAGATAGACAATATATTTTATGCCCATAATTTTGAATCCATTTTCTCAGAGTTTCTGGATGAGTTCTTCAAAAAAAAAATTGCTGATGTCCATGTCACATGTCTATAGGTCCAGCTACTTGGCAAGATGAGGCATAAGGATTAGATTTTGTGGCCAGACTGGAGCAACTTAGACCCTATAACAAAAGAAAATCAAATGAAAAAAAAAGATGTTTTCAACCAGTACAGGGTTAACATAAACAATATCTTCTGATATCAAAGCAGAAAAAGGATTTTTCTCATAACAAAGCAACAAGGACACTGATATGGAAAGACTCTGCCAATGTGAAAAGAAATTATTTTTCTGGAAAGATGAGTGTTATGACTATTGAGAACAACTTGTTTCAACAAATTTAGGATGGTAGGTGAAGAAAGAGGGAAGCACAAATATATACCCAGAAAGAGTTTCTGATAATTTGTTGTGAGAGTCAACTTTGAAAAAACTGCAGCTAGAGCAGGCAGGCTCACTGCAATCAGGAACTGTGGGGTTCTCAGAATGGAGGATTCAGGCCCAAGGTGAACCAAAGAAGCTGAGTTGTGAACAGTGACAAACTCTGCAAAGAGCAGCTGCAAATCAAAGAGCAATCTCTGTGTTTGCACAGTGTGGAAGGGACTGCAGGTTACAGATGGGGCTTTTCCACTGCACCCACATGCACACACAAATAGCAAACACTGACAGTAACACCATCTTCAGATAACAAGGGCATGGGGAAGATTACTTGTTTATTTATTTCCTCTATACTTACCATGAGGCAGTTTTATCAGGAAGGATCCAATTTAATGGACTGAATGCATAAGTCTAAATAAGGTTATTTATTTTGTCAGAATGAATTTCTGTAGCTGATTTTGACCTCTAATAAAGCCATTTTAATATGATCCTTTTCAAAGTACTAACTACTACCAGCATATAAGCCCAATAGCGTATTATAAATATATAGCTATGATTTGGAAACAGTAGGATGCTGAATCAAAATTATCTCTGGGGAATGCATCTGACATATAACCTGTGTTATGCATCACCTTCTCTGAGAGTGTAAGGAAAACTAATTCTGTTCTTGGACGGATAGACTGGCTCTGACACAATTCACATTCAGAGTGCCTCTCAAAAGATGATAATGAAACTATCTATATGATATCCAAGCATTTTCAGTGTCTGAAAAATCAAAGTAATTAGGTATTTTTAATAAGTTGGCACTCTCCATTCTTTTTAGAAGTACTAAGAGAAAAAAATAAGAAAGTAAAAAATCCAGTTCAGGAGAGTGATTACTCAGAATTGAAGTTATTTTTTTTTTCTCAGATTCAGTAGAAAATTTCCCTTAGGTACATCACATTTATGAAGGAGCTAAAAAAAGGAGAAAGGAATACCACTAACTTCAAAGTGATAAGTGAATTAAACAGTTAAAATTTTATTTTGCATAAGCAGAAGTGTGACAGAGTAAAGATTCATTTAGTTACCATTAGGCACTTTGTAATATTCATTTTGTTAGTCACTAAAGACAGAGACAAGAAAAAAAAAAAAACAATGTACTTGTCCTTGTAGAGGTCATAGCCTAGTAAGAGAAATCTGATGTATTAACAAATAAGTACAGAGAATGCTGTCAGAGAGAAATGTCCTGTTTCTTGGACCACAGAGGAAACATCAAATATTTTGTGTGAGTTAGGAAGACATCGGAATTGAATAAATAAGATTTCGTTGAGCAGACAATCTTGGACTTCACTTTGAGAGATGAATAGGAACTTTCATAGCTAAAAATGAGGCCAACAGGAAGAGCATGAGAACTTCAGCCATTGGGGATATAACTCAAAAGCAAAGAAGAACATTACTCATGCTGAGTGTGTGTATTTCCTGGAGATTAGAGCTTGGATCACAAGAATGAACTTTGCCAGTAAGTGTATTCTTGAAACACTCCAAACTTTTTTTTAAATAATATATTCCCCCCTTAGGGTTGTAGAAATATAATCTTCTTTTACTCTTTGAACATAGAGATATCATGAATAGTGGAAAGACCATCAGCTTTTGTGGTCTGACAAGCAAGTTGATATACTACCTAGAACCAATTATGAGCTAAGTTACCTCTGACATGAAGTTAAATTCTAAAGCTGAATTTGCATATGTGTTAAGTTGTAATAAAAGCTCTTTCACAAGATTTATTGTGGTGTAAAGGAAAAATTCACTCCAGATGTGGGAACATAGTACACAAGTAAAGAGACATACAATATTAACTTTTGCTTTCCTTATCTGTTTTGATTTCTTTCAAGCATTCATTGTGATCATATAAATTTACTTTATATATTTGAGTCTAATTAAAATATGATTAAAATTTTTATCAAAGAATTTTTAGTTATCATTTTACTTTTATTCTAAATACGTTGTGTTAGTTATTTCTGTGACCAAGTATCTGACAAAAAAAAAAATATTTATTTTGGGCTCACAGTTTCCAAGGTATCAGTTCATGATGGACCTGCTTCAGTGCTTTGGGCCTGAGGAGAGTCAGAACATCATGGTAGATGCGCATGGTCAGAGAGACATGCTCAGCTCTTGGCATCTGAATAGCAGAGAGATAAAGAAAGGGGTCAGGAATGGATGGATATAGTTCAAAGCCATGCCTCCATTGTGTACTTCCCCAGCATACTATACCTGTCTATAGTTATCATCACTATTCAATTTGGATTAATTTACTTGCTGGATTAATCCACTGGGGCTCTAAACCTAACCATTGTCTAACAGACCCACTTCTGAAACCTGCTGCATTGGGGATCATAAATTCAACAAGTGAGCTTTTAAGGATTATCCAGATCCAACCATGATATACATATATCAACGTATTTGAAATCAAGTTTATATGGCAAATTAGTAGAACATAGAAGAGGATAAGACTAAAAACTCACAATTTTTGAAAGTCAGAGCAAAGCTCTTCTTAATTTTCAATCCTATCTGTCTTATTCTAGGTTTGCCAACATTGGCTGTTATATGTTATTCACTTTTCTCATCCTGGATTACTTGTAGATGATCTTTAAAATGACTTGTTAGCAAAGCTAAGAATTGGGGTAAATTTTCTCCCAATAAATTTATTTTGCTTAAATCATAATTAATAGCTTAGTGGGTAAGCAAGAAAAATTTCATAAAATAACCATGGGAATCATATGCATATGCTTTGTTAATATTATTATTGACAGAAAACATTATATGTTAAAATTGTAGGGATAAACATATTAGGATGGCTCTTACTGAATACACCATTGATAAATATTATGGCATTTGAAAAATGTGAATGCCCTATGAAATGTTATTTCCCCTTCTTTCCTCTCCCTCCCCTTTTCCCCTTTGTTCTATCTAGAGTTCATAGGGGTAGGAAAGACAGTGAATGCAATGGTCATTATTATTACCCTAAGTACATGTATGAAGACATGAAGGATGTGACTCTACATTGTGTACCACTGGAGATATGAAAAACTATGCTCTATATGTGTAATATGAATTGTAATGCATCCTGTTGTCATACATAACAAATTAAAATTAAAAAAAGACTTAGGAACTTTAATTATTTGACTTCTCATTTTAGTGAAAGAAATGTAAGAAGTGATATTAGAAACAATAACAATGAGTGAGTACTTTATGCTTATGTCATCACATTTAATTGCCACAAAATTATTATGAAGTCATCCACATTTTGCAAGTAAGGAATTGCAAGGTGAGATTTTTGAGATACCATAGAGAATATGTAATGGAGCTAGTATTCAAATGCAGACTTGACTGACTTCAGTCCAGAGAATCCTCCAGCTCTCTTGTTCTTCTGGATTGTTTTTAGACAGTGAAAGGAAACAATGAGCCTAATTTATTTCTGTCTAGTACTCAATATTGAGCAATATGTCAAAGTCCTCTTGAAAAAACTATGATTATTTTCTACTTACTGGCTCTGTTTTCATTTTCTCCCCTGTGTCTCTGCATGTTTCTCAGACAACTAATTCTCAGAGCTTCCTGTTGACTATAGACTTTTCCATTATTACACTATTTTTTCTTCTTCCTCAAAATCTGAATTGTCACATTCTAGGCCCTTTTCTTCTCCAATGGATTCCCTGAACCAGTGGAAAATGTTGTATTATTTAGCCAAGAGTAAGGACCAAAATAGTTGTGCTGCCATATTCTTACATGAGATTCACCTCTTTCACTAGAACTTTACTGTCATATGTTGCTTCCATTCTAAAAATCTGACTCAGGTTCATTTGAAGACTATTCCAGGCAACTTGAGAGATTCCATAACTAAAGAATATTCCTTCCAACAAATTATTAATTTTTGACTAAGTTCATGCACACTAATTTTCATTAGCAGAATAAATTTTTCCTCTGCTAGTGCCTTTTTGCCTGGATATTTTTAAGAAAAATACATGTAATTTTAGATTTAAGCTTTTTACACTATAAATCTCAATATATTCCTTATTGTGAGTTTATTAACACCAAGGATTATATGAGACTCAATCTCATATAGTCCTAAAAGTTCATTTTATGGTCTATGAGTAGGAGTCTTAGGAAAGTTATACCACATTTTCCTCTCAGGAGGTAGGTACTAGGAGAAAAAATAGGGCTTTGGTTAATTTTATCCAACAAAGATTACAAGTGGAATAATATATATTTCATAGCTTTATATAACCTTTAGTCACCTTAAAGTTGCTTAAGTCTAATTAATTACAGCTTTTTAAATAAGGCATCTTATGCCAAGGCTATTTAAAGGAAAAACCTAAAGTGATAGAGATGATTAGTAAAAAAAAAAAATTGGCCATATTTTCTGCTTAAACTTAGAAAGTAATAGTACCTGAAGAAATGTCAGATGTACTTGGGTGAAATTTATGTTCTATATACAACTACATTAGATTCTCCCAACTATTTTCAATATTCATCAGAACTGACATTCGTTTAATCCTTAAGGACCATCTGAAGAAAAGAAATCAAGCAAAACCTGACTTTCACACCCCCTTTTGGAACACTTTTAATATAAGTTCTACAATTCTACCAGGAGAGTAAAATAGTTTTTGTATAGAGATAAACTAATAGTTGTTAAATGGATATGCAAATACGATTAGATTATTGATGAATTGATGCTTCAAAACTCATTTTATGTTTTGGATATTTAGAAAGATTTAGGAATGAACTCCTCAGCAAAGGTTTCTTTTCACTAAGATCAGACTGTTGTGGAGTTCTCCATACCAACATTTTCACCTCTATTTTAAATCGCTTTGTTGTGCTATTCTATATATTTGCTCCTTGAAAATCCCCCCTTAACTGAAGCCACGGGAAAAAGAAGACAGGCCCATGGCTAGAATAACAGCATAAATGCTATCTTGAAGGACATTGGCTTTCTCTCACTGACTCTCTCTCGTAACTGTCCTAGGGCAAGCTAATGATATCTGTAAAAAGTTGCTTTTGCGTATGTCAGGACAGTTGCTCCTTGGGATGCTGGTCACACAAGCAAACTAATCAAGCTAATAATATGTCAGAA
Source organism: Spermophilus citellus (assembly GCF_964194105.1). Classification (NCBI taxonomy): domain Eukaryota; kingdom Metazoa; phylum Chordata; class Mammalia; order Rodentia; family Sciuridae; genus Spermophilus; species Spermophilus citellus. Next base: position 59,292,423 of record NC_138182.1, on the reverse strand, counting down.
TTTCTGCCGCATAACATATATATATATAAGACCTTTCTCAGTGATGATTGGTGTGCAACTGAGGGCACTATGGGAAGAATATGTGTAAATCTTCCTACTGACCACCACCAGACAAAACACTGTGAGGGACGGGGGTGCCTCTTTAGCCTGTTACCATCGGACCTTCCCCATTAGCATTTCTCAATAAAACCTTATGCCTCATATGTCATTTCTGGATATTTTCTTGGTATCTCATCAGCCCATCCCATTGTTCTGACACAACTTGGCTGTGAACCTGACAGTATTTGTAGTGTTCTATATTCAGGGCTTATTATTTTATGCCTTTTAAGATGTTACTTGTAGTTTAACAATATCTCTCTACAAATAGCAATATGGGCATTTTGAATAACACAGAAGAGTGTGACTTCTGGATTACAGTCAGGCATAATGTTTTGGTCAATGATGATCCATATATACTTTAGTGGTCCCATTAGAGTATTCCTGTTGTCTAAAGAACTCATAGCTAAAGAGACCAGATTAAACGAAAGTGCTGGAAAAGAAAAAAGAATAACTCCCAAGAAAATTCATAGTGAAGAGTCTAGTAAAAGCTTTTGCAGACTTCAGTATACTCCATTGAAAATTTAAAAACATGGATCTCAGCACCAAACTATTTTCATTAGTAGAGAAAATGTCCATGGTAAGTATCTTTATACAAGCAAATCTATGATGGAAAAAATAATAATACAAGTGAATTGCCATGGATTTATTTCTGAAAAGGAGTGATGTCTGCTCAGGAAGAGCCTTGGGTCCTTCAAGAGGTGTTTCAGAAGGCACTGTTAAATTAGGAAATGACAGCTCACATGCATATGTATTATTGCCACTGAAGACCTTCCTGTGGGACAAGAAGTGGATGTCAGAGACAGTGACATTAATGATCCTGACCCTATTTTGGTGTAGGTTAATGTGTGTTTTCATGTCTTAATTTTTAACAAAAATTTTTACACCAACAGGTTTTAAGATAGAGAAATCTGACAGAGTAAGAATATAAAGAAAGCGTTTTTGCACAGCTGCACAAAGTGTTTATGTTTTAAGTTACCATAAAAGAGCCAAAAAGTTAAAAAAGAAATTCTTATGAGGGAAAAGTTATAGTAAGATAATGTTAATTTATTTTTGAAAGAATTTTTAAATGAATTTAGTGTAATCTGAATACATAGTGTTCGTAAAGTCTAGAGTAGTGTACAGTAATGTGTTCACTTTTACTCACCATTCACAGTCACTCAGAGCAAGTTCTAGTCCTGCAAGATAATTCATGTCAAGTGCTTCATGCTTGTATGCCATTTTTTTAATGTTTGTTACTTTATTTGTATTATATATTATATATGTTTAGATGTACTAATAATTACCATTGTTTTACAATTGTCTATAGTATTTGGTACAGTGACAACTGCACTGGTCCATAGCTTCAGACAAATAGGTTACATCCTATAACCTAGGTGCAGAAGAGGCTTTGTGGTCTAGGTTTGTGTGATGTTTGTGGAATGAAAATATTACCTTGGACATGTTTCATAGAACAAACTCTCATGATTATACAATTTATGACTGTATGTATTTGTACATCACAGTGTATGAAGGTGGACAAAATGAAGGAAATTAATTTGTTGTATGTTTAGCAATTAAATTGTAAAAAAACATTTCTATAAATCTTGTCACATAGGAGGTAATTAACCCATTAAGTTCCAAGTTTCCAATTCTGAAGAATATTTTAATGAAATAAACACAAGTGCAATAAAATATGTTGAAAGCCATAATGTGGGCAGTATATATTATTTATTATATTAATTTATGTTATGATAATTATACTATATTATTATGATTATATACTTATATATTATATTTAAGCTTTTTATAGGTTTTTGTATCTGAGATAATGGGACAGAATGGATTAATTGAAATAGAAGAGATAATAACTTGGTGTGGTTTCTTCTTCTAATTATATCTGGCATTAAAAATAAAGGTAATATGTATATATATATATATATGTGTGTGTGTGTGTGTGTGTGTGCATTACTAAAAATATTTAAAACATCTCTAAACTCCACGTTGAGTGGAAACTTTTACTAGAACTAGCAATAATTTTTACTTGTCTCTGTTAACCTGTAAAACAGCCATATATGAAAGCCAAAGATAATTTTTAGCTTACCCTGTTTTTTTCTGATGGTAGTAAATTTAATGTGACTGATTTTCTGCTCCAGTTTCTTTATGTATTTGTTCTATAAGCAGAACATATAGCAAACTAACTTAAAGGTGATTCTAGTTTGGATCTGACTTTTAAGTCACTATATTGAATTTTACTAAGTTTTAAGTAGTGTTCTCAAACTGTATCATTCAAAAGTCTTAGTAATTTGATAAACCTAAATCTATTAACTTAATCGAGTTTATTTTCAGACGATGTCATTTCAAATACCATACATGAATTCAGCTATCAAAAATATATTACAGAAAAGCAATTTTTTCTTGCCTGAGTCTGATTTATTTCTTGTAACCCTTTTGGGTTTGGAAAAGCAATTAAAATGAAAGTCAGTGTCCATGAATTCTATGTAGATATATTATTGCACACAAATTGTCATAATGGAATACATATGTGTTTATATAAGTAAGGAGAATTAAAAATTAGTTCATATGACATTGTTTTTTGAAGATAATATATGCAATATACTATTATATATGTACTAGATTGCTGATAAATTTCCTTCAAATATGGTAATGCAAATTAAACCTAGTTCAAATAAAAATATTTATTCAATTACAGCTTTCTTTCAAAACACCTTTCAGACATATACAACACTTTAAACATGTAGCTCACACAGACACTACTTAGTATACAGGTATATAGTAACTATTTATAATCCTCTTTACATCAGGCCCAATGTTTAGTATTAGCAATAGAATTAAAAATAAGATACTCCTCAATCATAAAATTACCTTCCTTTATAAAGCTTCCATTTCATTGGTGAGATTAAAAAGATGAATTGAGTACATTAGAAAGTACTAAGTAACCATTTGTTATGAAAGAAGATTATTACCATTATGATTTTACTTAGGAATCCTAGTGTAATAATCCTAGTGCTCTGTGTAATATGTCTTTATCAGCTATTATAATTGGATTTGTTATGATGAGAAGCCATTTTCTTTTTATGTTCAGGTTAGACAATAGCATACAAATGCAACAAATCATTGACTGCAAACTTGACACAATCTATTTCAGTTTGGTCTTTCAGACTTTAACCAAAATATGACTAGTGACTTGAGCATTTAGAAGGCTAAGTATTTTAATGTTTATGTGAACAGATCTAATCAACTTACCTTTTTCTTTTCTTACCACTTCAGAAAGCTAAATGCACACTAGTAGAGTGAGAGATATTTTGAGATTTTCATTGCATATACAATATCATATATATATAAAATACAGACCTTATATTACTTATTTTATTATATATGTATATTTACTGGTACTATTAAATATCATACAACATTTTATTATTACATTTTATTTATTAAGGAAAATTATTATTTTCACTTGAAGTTCACTTCAAGTTTGTTAAGTTCATAGTTTCCAAACAATGATATGCACACATATCACCAAGGGAGTAATTTTAAGGCACAGATTTTTTAGTCCCACTTCTAAAGTTGCTCATCCAGTAGTGTTGAAGTCCCCCTGTTAATATACTTCTAACTCCCAGGTAATAGTGATTAATAAGTTACAGTTTGAATGGCATTAGACTATCTTAAAGATCCTCCATTCGATTATAATCTGCTCAAAAGCTGGCTTGTCTGCTGGTGTTTCTCTTTTCTAAACAGTGTGCTTTATCAAAGATACAGAAATACTTGTATCAAGATTATACATGTAGTTACAAGGCTAATCCTGAAGTCACAGGGTAATGAAATATGTCTTGTTGATTTAGAACAAGGCATGGTATAACCAGAGATAGTGCATGGCGATTCTACTAAATTAATATTCCCACATCATTCCTTCTAATAATTAAATAAAAAGTTCCTCCTAGACCTAGAGCTGTACCTACAAGGATAACTTCAAAGATGATACACAATTCAAGAAGCTTGTACTATTGAAACAAAGTGTCTCTTTCAGAGAATGCACTTAGATATCAAATTCTACAATCATTAATGAGAAATTTCTTATAACTAGAGGTGGAAACATGGAAGGATTGACATCAGGTACCTTTTTTATTTGGCAAACTAGCAGGAAACATTTTGCACACTCTTCAGGAAAAAAACAAAGACTTCCATAGACCTCAACATGAAGAAAACTTATCACTTAAAGATTATTTTGGAAAAACTACTCGGTGCAAAAACAAAATGCATAATGAGTACTAACTGAATAGCAAGATCATAGTCTCAGAAGTATATGTTTGTCAGAATATATCTACTTTTTTTTCCACCACAAGGATATAGGTTCCGACTGACATTTTAATGAAAATGAAGTGAATTTTTATAACAGGAACAATTATAATAATTTTATAACTAGTTAAATGAATTTATAGAGAATGTATACTGTTTCCAATTTAAGAATGGGTCCATGTATTTTTGTTAAGTCCTTTGGAAATGAAAACATTTTAGGTCTTTCAGGTACTGTTATGAATTTTATTTGGGAGACTTCTATATTACAATTATAATCAGGAGTCCAGGATTCAAAGTGAACAAATGTGGCTGAAAGCACATCATAAATAATTCTGTATTAACAAGGCTTATTTCTCTGTGTACTCTATAACTTATGAATCACTGTGAATTGATGGTGCTCTTTTGCCCTTTTCCTTTGGCAGCTGACAAAAACAACTATGATTTCTGAGTGTAGAAAATCATCTTGGTGAAACATACTGTGCTGTTCTAAGTCTAATGTGCTTTGTCCCTTTAATTAAAAATAAGACGCTAAAATAAAACACTTGAAATGATATCCAGATCTTATTGTTCTCTATTACCATTGATGACCTACCCAGTTTCTTTTACAATGAATATGGGGACTTTTAAAGATGAAACTATATTATAACACAGTGATGTTTCATTTAATAGATGTCTAAGTGTTTCCATTTCCTAGTATTTTTGACAACCAATGTGGAAAGATTACAAAATTGAAGTGATTTTAAGCCTAGCATCCACTCTAAAAATCTGTTTAATGATACATTTTTACTGAAAAAAAAAACCACTAATGTTTTTGAATGATATCTGAGTGGTTTTATTTTTAAAAATGGAATGGTTATTAGAAAAGCATGTAAAAGTAAATGGGAAAAGGGGTATTATAATATGTCAGATGTATCTGTATTATTACAGTTCTGGATGGGATGCAGAAGTGCAATTTAATATTTATGCATACAGAAGGAAGTCATTTGGAAGCTATGGGAAATTATGAAGTCCATGTTAGTCATAGGCCATGCAGGAGTGTGTCTGAGCAAGATTTGACTACCTACAGGCATACACTTGATTACAGGGTGAACAGTTTTTATTCCCCATAACCCTTCATGAGTTTATAACCTCCAAGTGTCAGGAAAAATTTTTTTCTGTGAAGTCACTGAATCATTACAAAATCCTCTCGGGGAAATTTATACATTCCATCTACAAAAAGCCTAGCAGAGTTGTGCTGTTAATATATGAGCTAAACATGATCAAAAGAAATGTTATTTTTATAATATCAGAACTTTGTGATGCTATCTATGAACCATGATATATTCCCCTGCCCCCAGTCAGTTTTTGGAAATAAAAAAAAAAAGAAAGACAAACCAGTTAAAAGGACATTAAGAGTTCAGTTAGCACTGTTGAAAATATTCAAATACCAGCAGACGCAATGGTACACGCCTGTAATCAGTCTCAGCTACTGAAGAGGTTGAGGTAGGTGTATGGTAACTTTGAGGCGAGACTCACCAATTAATGAGACCCTTAGTAAGTTAGTGATACACTGTCTCAAAATAAGAAATAAAAATGTCAAAGGATGTAAGTTAGTGGTAAATTGTCCCTGGGTTCAGTCCCCGGTATTTGTTTGTGTATATACATATTTATTTCACACAGAAAAAGATAGCAGACCTTTTGCAGATTGAAAAAATTGTATGGAGAGAGGACAAAAAGAAAGGGTATCAATTTCACATACCAATATCTATTTTTTTTATTCAAATGTTCAAATAACTTAATAGTATCTTATGTGTATTACACATATTCATATCCACTCCCTGTTACTACTGAAGATTGAAAAATTTCATCGAACTTGTGAATGGCCATTGACCAGCTGTTATAACTATGTTTAATTGGGTCAAATGATTAGTTAAAATTATTTCAAGGCTTAAACTTCTATAGCAATCATTAATTTTGGAGATGAGCACACAGGTCCTGAGTTTTTTATTTTCTTCATCTCTCATCTGTGTTTCTGATTTCATTCAAAACATGTCATTAACCTTAAACATTATACATGGGTACATACATATACATGCATGTCAAATATATATATATATCGCCACCCAGGGAGAGTAAAGAGAGAAATGTGCATAAATGCATTCCACCACAATTATCCCAGTATTTGATAAAAATGCCACATTCTCCATGATCATTTCAGTGAACAGTGATAAAGCATTTGCCCAGCAAGTGCAAAGCCCTGGGTTCAATATCCAGTAATAATAATATGCTATTTTTGTATTTTTAAATTACATTTCATTTTTCAAAGCTTGACAAGCCAATCATTTCTACTTGTGACTCGGTTATGTTTTAGATTAATTAAAATATTTTTAAATTGTTGCCATAATTTTATGTGTCATCTTTGTAGTTGATGAATAACTGGATATTATTTCATATGCTGATAGTCTCAAACCATAAACTGAAATGTATTATAGTAGAACCTTAATATAGTAATCAACAAATGGGCAGCATTGTTCATTTTTTTAAGATGCTTGTGATATTTCAATCATTAGGAAATGATTCTCTCATTCAAGCTAAGTAAAATATCTCTTATCTCCTCATTTTTAATTTTTTTGAGGGATGGGGAAGAGGTGGATGAGTGCATGAGATCTACTGTAGTAACATGTGCTAAATATATCATACTTTACTATTAACTACAGTGCCCATGCTGTAACATTGCTAACTTTAAAGTAAAATGACACATTTTATAAATTTGCACATTTTGGTGTTGCTGATAAAGTTCCAGGCTACCAAGTATATTGCATTTCACATTTATTTCAATTTTAGGAAGAATCTCAAAAAACCTGGAAACTATTTGCAGCATTTTACCATTCATGATTTAGAATACAAAGTTTAACAAGAGTAGAAAAAGTTAATTAAGCATGTAAATTTAAAGAAATCTAATTTGTGTTGTTGACTTAACCATAAGCCTCAAGGATTTAATCAAATCTATTATTTAATGGAATATCAAACAAAATGTGCTATTTTTGAATATCTGCTGTCCATAAGGATGTGTTTGTTGTCTCAGAGTATTTACTCCTAAAGGTAATCCTTTTCAGTTGAGAAGGTCATTGGGGAATTAGGATCTGACTTCCTATTAGACTAAACACTTTATCTATTTTTGCAGTATGTTTTATTTGTTGTGATCACTGTGAATGCTCAGATAACATGCCTCGATTTTTATGCTCTGCTTAAACATCTATGTGTCACCTTCTGCATAGAATGTCAGTGGCTGAGCAATCAGAAATGGAAGAATAAAAAATTCAGACCGTTCTGATATAGCATTAGTGACTGTAAAAGATAATGTTTGAACTTAGTGATATAAATTCCGAGTAAGCAATAGAAGGCAGAAGAAACTGCATTAGCTAGTGCTTATCTAGTCTAAGATTTACACACATGGGTGATCAAGCTGAATGTTAATATCACACAATCCTAAATTCAGTAGTAAGGACACAGGAAATGGTTAGGCTGGTACCATTAGATAAGAGGAAGAATGAGCAAAGCACAGTGGAAGACAGGTCATCCCTTCTGTTCTTTCTCCAACTACTTTTTTGGTTGTTGTTAATATTTTGGGGGAACTTGAAAAAAATTTAGTATTTTCTGGAACATTTTTGATTTCCTGAGACAGCTTCCATTATTGCAAAGGAGAATCATGATCATTTTCCATGTTACTAAATCTATCATCATGGGTCCTGAATTTGAAACTTCAGAAATAACTCATCTATGCCTTAATATATTTAGTATCAGAAGAAGTAATTTAAAGACGATTTTAATATATAAAATAAATGCAAACGAACAAAAAATCCTCTTTACTGTTCTCCCAAAGACTGTTGGAAAACATTCCCCTGGGAATCTTACATGATTAACTCTGTCCCTCATCTTCACCTTGCTGCCTTCTATTTTGTCTTTCTTTTCTATTTAATTATTTCTTTGTGCCTTTAGGAATAAATTTATTACCTTTTAAAAAGAGTCATTCTGAAATTTTCTTTCAATGAACAATAAAGGAAAACAAACAGGTTTTTTTCTTTCATTGAATGATAATATTACCCAAAATGATATATAAATGATTATGATATATAATAATAATTTCAGACAATTAAAGATTTGAAGAACTTTAATGAAAAATAGTGTTTTTCCATCTCAATAACTCAAATCGTTCTTTAGTAGTTGGTTTGAGAATACATCTAGTTCTTTTCTTCTTTTTCTACCAATCTTGGAAAAAGGGAGAAAAGTGTGTGTAGCACAAGCATGTTTACTTTCAACTTCATGTTAAACTAGTCTGTGCATTAAAAATGTATACGCTATGTTTTTCCCTTGAGGAAGAGATTACAGATTAGGGTTTTGTTTGGCATGACACCTTAAGTTTCTCAAGAAATCAGTATTAAAAGATTTTCTCATGATTTGTGGGCTTCTGAGTCTACTGGGTACAGACCTAGCTGCTTTGCTCCTGCTATTTAGCACTCTCCAGCTCTCCCAACCCAAGAAGTGAAAAGAATCAACCCCAAAATATGCCCACTTGTCCAGTTGTTTCAAGGAAGAGAACAGATGTCTTCCCAATTCCTAATATCTCTTCTCCTTTCCTTCTATGCTTATTAATAAAGGAGAAGGGAGAGTCATCTGAGCTCTGAGTAATAGCCACAACTAAGATATGGAGTTATTCCATAAGTATAAATATATCTCCATGCTGCCTTTTATAGTCACGACACAATCCTACTCTGAACACCAAAAATATTGGGCAAGTATTATCTATTTTCTACCTCATAATTCTATAATTTCAAGAATGTTATATAAATAGTATCTTCCAGTTTTTAAAATTTTAAGGTCGGCTTTCATAATTTAGTATAATTCTCTGGAGATCAGTCTTATTTGTGTATGTTTATAGTCAATTCCTTTTAATTTTTGAGTAGTATTTCATAGTGTGGAGGTACCACTGTTTGTTTAACTTTGCAGTCATTGAAGGACACTCAAGTCATTTCTAGGTTTTGAAAAAGCTATTTTGCTTATTACAAATAAAGCTGCTATAAACATCAGCATACAGGTTTGAGAAAACCTAAGTTTTCAAGTCTGGATAAATGTTTGGGAATGCAAGTGCTGGGTCACATAAAATTTGCAAGTTTAGATTTTAAAGACACCAATACTGTTTTTCAGGTGATTATACAAGTACTTGCATATGTTCACTCCCCAGGTACAAGTCATCCTTGATAGAATTTGGTGTTGTCACTATTTTTTTTAATTTTAGGAATTCTGATAGTTTTATAGTGATAGCTGCTTGTGATTTTAATTTCCATTGCCTTAATGGCTATTAATACAGAACATGGGACTGGGGTTGTAGCTCGGTGGTTGAGCACTCGCCTAGCACTTGTGAAGCACTGGGTTCGATTCTCAGCACCACATTAATAAATAAATAAATAAATAAATAAATAAATAAAGCGACAGTACTGTGTCCATCTACAACTAAAAAAAAATGATAAAAAAGTGAACATCTTATATGTTTGTTTGTCATCTGCGTATATTTTTTCATGAAATAGTCCTTAAGATCTTTTGCCCACTTTCTAACTGGATTTCTTTAAAACGGTTGAGCTTTGAGAACTCCTTAAATATTCTAGATTATAGTTTATGATTTATTTGTGTTTGTGGATTGCAAATATTTCCTCCCTGTCTATAGGTTGACTTTTCAGTCTCTCAATGTTTTTCACAGAGCAAAACATTCAGACTTGTCTTGGCTGTGGCACACTTCTATAAACCCAAATACTTGAGAGGTTGAGGAAGGCAAGGTGGAGAACAACCAAGGTAACTCAGTAAGACCCTATCTAAAAATAAACACTAAAGAAGTCTGAAGATATAGCTCAGTAGTAAAGTACCCTTGGATTTAATTTATGGTTCCCCCTCTCAAAAAAAAATGTCAAATTTTAATGCAGTAAAGTGTATTGGCCCTTCTTTTTATAGTCTGTGCTTTTGCTCTGAACATTTGTTAGCATGTTGCTCTGAGGACCTGAAGTCCCTGGCTTGCGTTCCTTCTTTCTACCTTTTGGTTTTTAATGTTTTCTGCATATAGTGAGTAAGGTTTTGTGTTTTAGTGAAAGTTATGTCCGCTAGATCTTTCCAGAAGCTGAATTCAGCCAGTACCACATATTATTTCTCATGAAAGAAACCACCTACATTGTCTTTATAAAGCCTGTGTTCCTCTTGTAAACATTAAAACAACCTAAAATACCAAGCAGTCTAAGAATTCTCTCCTAGGCCCGATTCAACATGGCTATAGAAAATAAAACATGTCCAGATGGCCAACCCAAAGAAAAATAGAATTATGGAGAAGACATGCTTTTTCAAAAAGACTATTTATTTCCATTACTAGTATTTCTGCCCTCAATTTTGGTTTTGCAGATATTGTATATCATCTTGTGGTGGTATGTTTAAGAAGCAAGCTTATGTTTATTTTTAAATATGACTTTAGAGAAAGTATGAAAAGAACCCGCGTTTCTTAATTGTCTCAGAAATTACACTTCCAGAAAGTTCACTTTGAACTACTTCATGAGTGAGAAGGTAAGTTCCACTGAGGTTTATTTGTTAGAATAGTAGTCATTACCCTATTATAATACCTGCAGAAACAGAGTTAGTAACTATATTATTCCACACAGCTCATTTTTACTGATGAATCTGAAGCTCCAGAACATTGACAGGCATAGGAAAATAGAAAGCATAATGAGCTCTCATATAACCTGGGTTTCCTCTTTCTGTTATGTTCAAATTTTCTTGTAATTTTTCTAATTCTTTATAAAGAATATTTTTTTCACCAAACCAGTTAGCAGAGTACTGGAAGTAGGAAAAGCATTCAAATCAGTTTATTTACCAAGTGAGTTAAGGTTTAAATAAATTTGAAGGAAAAATACAAATGCAAGTCATTACAGAAATAAGGTACATTTTTTAAAGTTTTTAAAATTCGTGTAGAAAACGCAGTATCTTCCTCTTAGGAAAGAAAAAAAATCACTCTTTAAGTGTCCTTTCTGGTACTAACTCTTGAAGCTACCATGAAAGAAGATTTCAGCTGCTGTGTTCTATGGAGGGCTATCCTTCCATATCAAGGTCAGAACAAAACCCCTTTTTAAAATCACTCATCTCCTTTAAATATGTATGAAAGGAAAGTATTTGTTTTAATATAATGGACTAATAATGTTAATATTTAAATGGTTCCTCTTTTATTCCTAAAGTAATGCTTCATCAGTATGTGAAATATAATATCACCTTTGGTCATATTATTTTAATCTGTTTGGTGTCATGCTTGGAGTGACAGTCTTGCATCAATTTACATACAGAACACTATATTTTTACTGTTGAAGGGGACTAAAAATTCACGTTTAGACATAGAGTATTTGCAAGGAATAAGAGAAAATGAATACGTACAATTCAGACACTATAAATGACTTTTGGATATGAAATATGTTAGTATGTCTGAAGGTGCCTGTCTTTGATTAATACATATCTACCCCTTCCTAATTGTCAGAGATCATCATTAAACTGACAGAGATTAAAAATGGATGTTCTGAAACTCCTTTAGGATTAGTAATATTTAACAACTAGCTCTTATAAAGTCAAACCTAGCAGTATTACTCATATGCCTTTTTTAACCTTTTTATATGAGTAAAACTTTTGTATTTAACTTTTTAACATGAAGAATTTTAAAAATGTATAAAGATAGAAGAAATAGAGTAGCAAACCCTAAATTCCTATTACTTTGTAATAATAATTGTGAAGTAATGACTAAACTTGTTCCATGTATGTCCTCATTATTTTTCCTCCTGAATTAATTTGAAGTAAAGCTTAGGTGTCATAAAATTTCTTTAAATAAATGGCCTAAGCAGAATTATAATTATGATGAAAAACAAAGACTATCAATAAAATTAAATCTAAAATAAAAAAATATACATTTGTATGTGGATGTACATATTATTTCACAATAAAATCCAGTTCAAATATACATATAGTCTTTCTTTTCCTTAAAATCTTAATTGGGAATAATTTTCACCTTTTTCCTCTACTGTAAGTCTATAATTATTAACTTTATCTTAACTACTTACTAATATTATTAGATGAGAAATACATTGAAAGACAACTTTTGCCATGAAACTTGCATTATGCAAGGTAAGTGCATATGAACGAGAATACAGCAGTAGTGATAAACCACATAGAAAATACACGTCATTAAATTTTAAAATTCTAGAGCAGGAAGAACTGAATAGAAAAAGTTCAACTCCTCATTTATTATCAAGTCTTCCTAACCTATGTGGGTACATGTACCAGGAATCAACTGCTCAAGATGTAGCAGCAAATGCCCATGATCATCTTTGGAAGAACTTCCTGTGCACATATTTAATGTATATTTTTTAAAATGACTGATGCAACATTTGAACATGATTTTTAATTGTGATAATTTTCTTTGTTGATGTTGACATTTTTAAATTGACTAATTGAATATCTGTCAGTGTAAGAAACAGACATGTGCAAATATTAAAAAATATATTAACTACACATTCTTGGAAATACTTTCCAATGAAAAGTAGGGACTGTGGTCTCAATTTCCAATTAACCAAGAAGAATACAGAGAAAGCAACAATGTATCTGTTTCTGGGATGATGCCACACAAGGCTGAAAGCTTCTAATTCCTCTCTTAGAATGCTCTTGTGAAACTCAGTCACCTGGATATAAAGAAGATCAAGCAGGGACTGGGGTTGTGGCTCAGCAGTAAAGTGCTTGCCTAGCACGTGCAAGACACTGGGCTTGATCCTCAGCATCACATTAAATAAATAAAATAAAGTTATTGTGCCCAAAGTCAACTAAAAAATATATGAAGAAGAAGGAGAAGGAGAAAAATAAAAAGAAGCCGCCCTATCAAGGAGAGGATGGACAGGAAACCTGAGTTCTGCTGCAGGTATCAGTTAAGATTCCAGGTGACTTTCTGCACCAAGTTACCTGCCATGTGAAGAAGAATAGTCTTATATTTTCTTTGCCTCAGATTCATTTCAGACTACTGAGAGCTGAGTGTATTATCTTTAAATTGCAGCTTCAGGAGTAAAATAATTTTTATTGCTGTTTTAAGCCACTAGTTTTTCCTTGTTATTCAGCATTAGATAATCCTATAAAAATAAATTTCTACATAAATTACTTTATATGGTGGGTTTTTTGAATATCAGGAATAACTCTGATGTTCACTCTCAGATAATCACTATGGTCAGTAAAACATCAAAGTGTTTGTTGAAGTATCTCTGTCTTCCTTGATGCCTTCAGTATGGTGTAGACTACTCTTCAAAAGCCTCTCAAATTTTCCCTGTGTATTCTGCCTTCATCTTGCCCTTGTGCTTAAACTAAGTCATAAGGTGAGTTTGAAATATTTTCAGACTTCAAACTCACATGATCTAGTGTCAAGCTCTCCTGTATACTGGATATAAAAATCTTTGAAAATAAGAACCATGTTTTTTTTTAATCCCTTGAAGGAAAATGTTTGTCACATAATCAATGTTTATTTTTGAATGAATGAATGATTTAAGCATTGCCTTTCTTAAGGGATTTTATTCAGTGAATGTGTATAGCTTTTCTTCCTACTTAAATGTAGCTTACTGTGATAACTTTATGAACTCTAATCTATCTTTTTTTCAGATACAATTACTTTTAAGTAGATTATGATGAAAATAATCCATTTTCCTACAACTATAATATATTTTGAAATAAAAACCAGCAGAGTGCTTATAGGATACAGATTTTTGTCCTGTGGAACATAGTACAGATCAATCCTATAGTACAGCATGTTCTAAATGAATCTGTACATGCAATGTTGGGGAGAGACTGAACCTCTAGGTTTTATCTCCTTAGTGATATCCACTTAACTCCCAATAACTAGGACCTAATAACTTAAAAAAAGAAATAGCATATAAAGCAGAGTTAAACCAGGAGATCAGAGACAAAATTATTATTTTAACAAATATAGTTTTTAATAAGTAATTGTCATCAAATGTTAGACAATAACAACAAAAAAAGACAAAAATAGAGCACTAAGGTCTTAACTGCAAGACATAGCTGCCACAATTGGGGTGGGGACCTGATGGAATTGAAGGAAAAATCCCTGTGCAACTTGGAGCTGGATATCTAATGGAGGAGCTCATCAGGTTGCACCTTGTTCTTCTGAGGGGGTGTAAGGGGACTTATTCTGAGAATATAGGAAAAACAGAACTGGAACCAACTGCTGCTTTCGGAGCAAACAGTCCTGTCAGGATGAAGAACAGTTGCTGAAGCTTCATGAAGAGTGGCATGCCCACTTCTTCTAGCACTTAGGTCTCCTCCTTCTAAGGCACTCTATTAGCTGAGTCCCACCTGGAGCATGCTGGAAAAGCAGAAATGTGTTTTGCAGTAACCCAGTCCTCACAGAGCAGAGTACAGAAGTGTTGTTGTGAAATTGAGGGAAAACAGCTTAAAAGTTAATCGATATCGGTTAGTATTAAAACCACAGTCTAGTTTTGGATCCTTTACTTTCTTACCACCAAGACTCTCATATTTCTAGTCAGTTACTGCTCCTCTTTGAGAGGAGGGATTTTCATTCAGAAAAGTACTAAATATTTTCTCAAAAAGGAAGAAATTTTTCATAGGTACTAAATATTATCTTCATAAGGAAAAATGTTAGATTAGAGATATAATGAATAAACACACAGATATAGTTATCTGGACTTGGCTGGAGTCAATAAAGTTGAAATAAACTATTTAAAAATAAATAGAAACAAATACGGTTATATGTGTCTACATGCTTATTTGTATTGCTTTGTTTGTAGTACAGATGGAGAAACTGTTTTTAAAGAACAAAGCTAAAGTGTGAAAAAATCAATAAATGAAACCAGGATCAACTATAAATAGGAAGCAGATAAGAGAATAAACAAGAAAATTTGATATTGATAGATAAATGGAATGGAAACCAGGAAAGCCAGTATATAATTGATTTTTGATCTAAATAATCGGAAAGCATATTCTTAGCCTAATGCAAACATATTTTTAAGAAGTGAGAAGAGCAGAGAAAAATATAATCATTTCAACTTCATTGGAATATGCTATTCTACCGCCTCCTCTCTTTTCCCAGAGCCTCAGAAAACTATGTTTCTACTTTAAGGGTTGAAGCTTTACCTCATATTCCTTTAGTTTAGGCATCTATAAGTATGGGTATATCTCCAGGATTTTTGTTTCACAGCAAAATCACATTACTAGTTTAGCAGAATTTATGTTTATTACTTATACAATTTTACTCAGTGAAAGATATGTGGTACCTTTGTAAATTTATTAAGTATTGGGATATTATTTTAAAAATGGAAAATGTCAGAATGAGTATGGCTTAAGTTCTATAAATGTGTGTACCAGATAAACAGTTCATTCCCTTATTTATTGTTTCATTGTCAATCTGTCATTTACACCTCCTCATCTATCTCTCTTCATCTCTTTATTTTCAAGTATATTAAATTTTTATATAATGTGATACCTTATTAAAGAATGTTTCTGCAAATATGGCAAACCATCACACCATAAGCGAATAGGGTTTTTAATAGGATTAGTGAAGGGAAAGCATGACTAGTGCTAAAGCTACATAGACTTGAAGCTTTGAAAATCTAATTATCAACATACAAAGTTGAAAACACTTGAGCTTTGCCTACTTGCTTCCACCATCATTCATTAAATTACATTGTCATTTGCTAACATTTCTGTGATTCTTATTAATGTTCTTCTTGCCTAGCATTTGCCTTTCCTTGCCTTAAATAAAATGTGAACAAGACTGCTTTTTATTTATCTACCTGATCCATACACACCTTGAAGACTAATGTGTGCCCCAAATGCATTTTTTAATAAAGGAAACAAACAAACAGAAAGCACAATCTCACTTCTCTACTCTGTATTATGGTTTTAGTCAATAATGTACCCAAATGCTATTTGTATTCTTCTATATTTGAATATTCAATTGTCACTGTATACCGTTATAAAAGAGAATAATTGTGTTCCAGAAGAATATTCCTTTACATCTTCAATATTTATCACTTAAAATAAAGGGAACCAACTTCAGATATATAATTTTAATTTAGGGAATTGTATTCAGATAAACAATAAAACAGGATCCAAAAATGTGAACTATTTTGGTCTATGAGTTTGGCATTTCCAAAGAAATATGAAGATAAAAGTATATATATATATATATATATCTATAGATATATATATATATATATACACATACATACACAAAGAGAGAGAGAGAGAGAGAGAGAGAGAGAGAGAGAGAGAGAGAGAGAAGGAAGCTCCATTACTTAACTACACATGAGATATTAAGATATTTCAGAAATTTAAAGTTACAAAATATTAATAAAAAATGAGGGAAGGGGCTGGGGTTATAGCTCAGTGGTAGAGCACTTACCTCACATGTGTGAGGGCGGGAGGCCCTGGGTTCAGTCCCCAGCACTGCATAATAAACAAATTTAAAAAGAAAAAGAATAATAAAGATATTGTGTCCATCTACAACTAAAAAAAATATTTTTTTTAAAAATGAGAGAAATAGGGCTGGGGATGTGGCTCAAGCGGTAGCACGCTCGCCTGGCATGTGTGCGGCCCGGGTTCGATCCTCAGCACCACATACAAACAAAGATATTGTGTCCGCCAATAACTAAAAAATAAATATGAAAATTCTCTCTCTCTCTCTCTCTCTCTCTCTCTCTCTCTCTCTCTCTCTCTCCCCTCTCTTTAAAACAAAAAAAAATTAAAAAAAATGAGAGAAATAAAGACTACAAATTGTTTCTCATTACCAAGTTGAATTTTTAAAAGAGACAAAGTAAAACACTTAAAGCAAATAAAAAGACCATCAGAAAAAAATAGAAGAGGAGAAATGGAGAAAACACAGAAAAGGAAAAGAAAAATATAACAAAAGGAAGTCGAAGAAAGAGAATTTGTGCAATGCAAAAGGAGAGTGAGTGATAAAAGGACAACTAAATAATGTCTGAGAAGGCATTTGTTGCACTTTTGAATAGAGACTCTATAGAGTCATAGAAAAAACTCACTAGTTTAGAGCTTGGTATACACTTTTTTTTTTTTTTTTTTTTTTACAACCAAATTGTATAATGAACTTAATCAGGGTGTAATTTCTAGTGCATGAAGCCATTCTGGTATTTTAAAGAGCTTTACATAAGTATTTCTATTTTCTCCTGATTCTAAAATTTCACAAAAGCCTAGATTTTGCCACTTTTAAAATACTCAACACATTGTAAATTAATGCACCATTTTCTTGTTAAAATCAGCCTTGCATAAAATGATCTGTAGCTGAACAGGAGCAATAGCAAAGGTGTGAACTACTTCAGGGAAGTGCTAACTTCAGAGCCCAAATGAGAACATTTAAATGCTAAAATTTTCAGCAACAGCAAACAGATGTTTTTGCAAAATATCATTTTTTCTTCCTGTTTACCAAACTACTTTTTCAATGCACATATACTTCTGAGTTCTTCAAACTAGAACTTTCCTGCCACTTTACCAATTTTCAGTGCCCATTCATCCTTGAAATGTTTCATTTTTACTTCTCCATCTCTCCTCTGCTGTAGTAATTGCAATGGAAGATGGGTATATGGTTCTGCTCTAGAAAATGAATTCAGTATTAGTGACATGTACCCGGCTGATGACAGTGCAAACTGAAGGCCATTGTTTTAATCACAGTAACCAGGAAACAGACAACATAACTTACAATTGCCTGAACAACTATTCTCAATTCTGTCTTGAAAGAAAGGATAATGCTTAACTCTTTAGGTTGAAACATAATTAGTATTAATTTTTAAAATCATTATATGATATAGGTATTTTCTGGAAAAGACATATCGTATTGATGATGCCAATCAAATAGCCATTAGGCACTATTGAATTTGGATGACTCACTAAAGAAGACACCTGCGGAACGATTATAAGTTCCAATTAAATCTGCGATCACATAGAAATTAACTCTGATAATGAAAATAAAAACATATTTCAAAGGCAACTTGAATGGTTATAATATCATCATTAGCAAATTCTGTGTTCCATGGGACACATAAATTTCTAGTAATATGTCTTCTTAAATATGCAATGAAATAAAACTGTCTTTCCCTGTTCATAATTGTTCAGCCAGTATGGATGGCATGCTAAATCCAGAATAGGACTTATCCCCCAAACATCCACAAATGGTGGTTTCATGGAGTTGATAAAACAAAAATAGGCCCAACACTCAGGACAACTAGGTATAAGTGTGACACAGCTTCAAGGTCATATAAAAATATGACCTTGTACACATTTCTGAATTTCTTTGAGCACTGCTTTGGTCATCTGTAAAAGGATGGGGTAGAGTATTTAATTACAAAGGTCCCTACTTTCAAATATGCTCTTACTGAAATGGCTATGGGCTTTAAAATCTAGAGCAAAATTCCCATAGAATGTGAGAGAAATCTAGATTTAGTGTTAAGGTAACTGTAAGAGTGTGACCCCTCATGAGTAGTTAGAATCAGAAGCTTTTTAGTGTGTGATTTGAGGTAGCCTTGAACCAAGTCTATTTTGGTAAGCATGTTGTATAACTTAATTCTACCCAAAATTTAAAGCTTAAATTTTTTTTGTACTTTAGTGGATTTTGATCATCACGATTCTCTTTAAAAGGCAATAATGGAACATACCATGTGTTATGTCTGGCACTAGTCAATATTGTAAATTGAATTGGTTTATAGACACAATCTTCCAGAGAGGACAAAAAATATACACAGAAGACTAGAATCTAACTTTAAGGAAGGGAAAAGGCTCAGAAAGGAAAAGATCAGCTTTTAGTTCCTGACGCAAGTGTTTGGTAGATAACTGGACCCTCTGAGAATTGAGTGATTGGAATCTCAGGGTTTTTATAAGGATTGAAGTGAATAGAAATTACATAAAGGCATTGCAATTAATTGTTGATATACATTTCATAACACTTATAGTTATCTAAAGACAGAATCATATATATAAAAGTAATAATAGGTCCTTCATTTTTAGAAATGTTTAAGCAGAGTTTGAAAATCAAGAGCAAATTTATAAACAAGATCCTTGCCTGAAATGAGCATTATATTTTATTTAAAAACTTTTGAATCTGGTTTAAAGTATTAATATTTCCCATTAAAGTAGAAATTACAAATTAACATGGAAATATTTTAATTTAGAATATTTTGTTTTTCTAAACACATATATTATGGATGTGTGACCAGCTGACCTATATGAAAGATCAACTTTACCTAGCTGTAAAATTAATTTAGTACAATATTTTTCAGGAAAGCAATAGCAACATTTGAAATAAACATATTTTGTTAAGAAATCTTCTTGGATTATAGCAATTAAGTCATAACACAGATAAAGATGTACATCATTATCATTTTGCAGATGAGAAAATTGAGCATCTGAAATGAATTAACTTACCTATGACCATAAATTTGGAAAATGGTTGTGTTCTAATCTTTTCTTTTTTTCACATTTTTATTTGATTCATCATAATTATACATAATAGTAGAAATCATTATGTCATATTGTACCTGCACATAATTTGATCAGTCTCCTTCCCAAATGGTCTAATGTTTTCTAACTTTAGAATCTTAAAATTCTCTATCTCTTCCCCATTATATCAGATATGTGTGGTGTTTTTCCCCTAAGCTTCCAAGCAAAGTTCTTTAAAAATAGAATAGACAAAAACGATCTAAATGATTCAGCTACTTTCTTCTATAAAAATACTTAGGTGGATAAATTATTCCTGAAATTTTGGAAGGTTTTATGATGTTGGAGAAAAACTAAAAATAATTTTCATACATTGAAGAAATTTGCACAGTTATTAGATAAAAGGTCTTGTAGTCATTTGTTGCAGAAGAATGTGAAAAACAGGATTGATTTTTACCAATCTAATACTACTCAGAGGAAATAGTCATTGCCTAACACAGAATAAGCAAAATTGCCTTTATGCTGCCTTCATATATATGAATATAGAAGCCAATTTTTAACTACTTTTCCTGGAAAAGAAATATACAATGAACATTAAAAGACTCATGATCTTTTCAAAGATTTTACAATTTTCTTGAAGCCAGCAGCTCTGCCAATTTGCTAAAAAACAAGAAGAATTTTAAGAAATTTTAAGGTCTAAATTCATTGCTATGAGAAACTGTCTAGCATTGCCATACATATCTCAAGATGGTTATGAATTCTTTGGATTGAGTATTTTTACTTGTTGTAAAAGCTAACAAATGTTGACAGATAATCTAAATTAAAAGTTGCTGCCATAAGAATAATAACATTTTTTCTCATTCATTAACATTGTGAAAATCAAATTCTACATTCATCATGGACCAGTCAAATATATAATTTTATTTTATTTTTTAGTTTGAAAAAATAGTAGAAACTATTACATATCAACCAAAAACTGTACTTTCAATAGACTGAAGCACTTATAAGTTAAAGGTGAACAATTTAGACCTGATATTGTTGACTTTTAAAATTTTTACTGTTTTACTGGCAAATATACACTGTAAGTCTTATTCTGAAGATACATTCAGTAACACTTTGGGGAATTATTATATCAATTCAAACAGGTTTTTGCAAAATAAAAATTTTTAAAAATGTTGCACCTATATCTCTTTAAAACAAGATTAGAACCAAATAAGATGCCACTAAATTCATCTGCTAATGACCATTTAATTTCCTTTGCATAATCTTTACATTATTGAGGAGAAGTTCATGTTGATTTCTAAGTATAATTTCCAGACACTAAAAAGCTCAATGCTTTGGTTTGTCCAGGACCTTCTTATAGAACACTCACAAGAGAAGCTTGTAGCCACTGTGTGGCTTGTTTCTGCTACCTGAGTTCATTGAGATGCTCTGAAAGCTTATCTTTTCTGAACACTTCTGAATAAAAGCTGCTGAAGGAACCTAAAAGATTACATTTAAAAAACTATCTGAGTGTGCTGATCTTTCCTTCATTACCCATTTTTGTATCTCAAAAGTGGAAGTGGTAATTTGGAGGAATAGGAGTTATTTGGAGAAAAAAAATCCTATTACTGCTTCCTAAACCACATAAAGCATATTAATATTTACAAAATTATTTAAGGTTTGAAACAATTAAGTAGGCAGTTATGTTTCTGACAAATCAGATGATTTCTATCCTTCTTTATCCACATTCAACAATAAATGAATACTTTTCTTCTTCAAAACCTACAGTCTGATCTGAGCAATTTTTACATTAAAAAATGAACATGAACATTTTAGAATATGTAACACACATTAAATATACCATTTTAGTATTTTCCTTATAATGATTCTCTAACGATAATGCATATTTTATAATACATGACTAAAAGATTGTGGATAATGATTATAATATGTTGATGGAGCGGGAAACAGATTTTCTCCATGCTTAACTCTCAAAAACACCAGCATTGATGAAAAATTTAAAGAAAACGCAGAGAACAGCCAAATTTATGCCACCTGGAAACTACAGACCTTCTCTGGCTATTTAGAATATTGCAGCAGATGACAGTAGATGGACACATGTCAGCAGTAGCAAGAGCATCTAATAATGAATGAGCCTATTTCCACCCAGCACTTCAGCACATTAGATAGGATCTATTTAATGTTAGAGATAACATCTTTTATGTCCCTCCTTCCTTAATTTGTTTTTTCTTCCTTCCTAATTGTTGTTATTTTATTGTCCTATGCTAAGAAATGGATACCGTACAGAATGTAATAGTTGTAGCTCATTTATTCACAGTGCTTAGAGTCTAAGATGGGAGGAAGTCAACTGCCAAATTTACATATGAATAAATATACATAAATATTAAACTTTGTATACTGTTGTATTTTATGGCAAGTACAATGTAGTCAAAGGCCAAATATTTTGAAATAGGTTAACGATAGGAAGTGTCAATAGAATGTTAGGTAGCTTCTCTGAGAAAAGTAGCATGTAAACTGATATTTGAGTGATAAGGAGACATCCATGGAAAAGAATGGTAGAGTTTATGAAAAATAGCGATTTACCTAAGAGCAGAGGATAGAGCCAAGACTCTGACACATATGGGCAGTATGGATAGATGGCACTAAGTAAGTAGAGAAGAGATTCAGCTTGAAGATGCAGGAATAAGCAAAGATCATCATAGACAGGTTTTACAGTCCTCATTAAGAGATTTGAATTCAAGTCTAAGGACAACAAAGAACAACTGACAATGCCAAACAAAGGAGTTAGAAGATCAATTTTATATCTCTGTGTTTCATATGTGAGGTGAAGAAGAATGAATGGACATGAATAATTAGAAGTCTATCGAAAGTATCCAGTTTTTGTTGATGGTGGTGAGTCCTAGTGCTTTAGATAGGTACAAAACTAGGAAGAAGTTTAGTTGGATTTGAGAAACAATAAGATAAAATTAATAATAATATTGATGTTCTCTGAGAGGGCAGGAGTAGAATCCCATATGAGTGCCAAGGTTGTGGTTTATTTGACTCTGCAAGTAGTAATGTGACTCACCGTTGTGTGGATGTCTAGTTGGAGGAAGCCAGAGTTGAAAGGGAAAAATAAGAGTTTGCTGTTGAGCCTGTCAGGCTTGAAGATAGTTTTTGTGTTGTTGATCTTTCCTTTATTGTCTATACCTTAAAAGTGAGACCTAAACTGACCATACCCATTTAAATTAAATACACTCCTAAGAAAAGAATAGATCACTCTATTAGTTTCCTTGGGTGGCCATAAGAAATCACCACAAATTGCCTGATTTAAAACAACTGAAATTTGCCGGGTGCAATGGTACCTGCCTATAATCCCAGCTATGATGGAGGCTCAGGAAAGAGGATTGCAAATTTAAGGCCAGCATTGACAACTTAACAAGACGCTGACTCAAAAAATTAAATAAATAAATAAATAAATAAATAAATAAATAGTCAAATAAAATTCACAGTGGATGTAGCTCAGTGGTAGAGTACCCCTGAGTGTAAATTCAGAACTGAAAACCAAAACATAGCAGAAATTTATTCTCTTACAGTTCTAGAATCTAGAAGTCCAAAATCAAGTATTTGTCAGGGTCCTCTTACTGTTAATCATTCTTCTTTAGGTTTCTACTAGCACAAGTTGTTCCTTGGTTTTTGCAACTACAGTCCCTCCATTCAGCTTGGTCTTCTTCCCTGTGTCAGTGTCTTCTCCTAAGATCCTTCTCAACATGTCTTTCTGCAGCTGCTTCTTATAAAAATGCTGGTCTCATTGGATCCAGAGCCTACCCTTTTCCACTGTGTTCATTCTAACTAATCATATCTTAAATGAAATTGCTGCTTAATACAGTCACATTCTGAGGTAGGAGAGCAGAACTGCCATCTTTTTGCGGTTCACAATTCAAGTCATACCAGTCACCCATGGAGACAATGTGCAAAGAAAGAAGAAAAGAATTGAGTAACGGACATGTGAGGAAGTAAGCAAATTGATTTCTTATGGTCAAGACACTTTGGAATGTGTGGAGTTAGCTTGTACTTCCAAGACATCAAGACCAGAGGCAAGAGGGGTAAAAAGTGATTTCAATTCTATTGTGAGGAGAAAGATGAAGGCTGAAAGGGGCCTCAGTATAGAACACAATTGCTGATGTTTGTGGTAATCCTTGTCATTAGTCATTAGCAAAACAGTAAATTATGTCAATCAACACTATGAAAAAACATAAAAAATGTGAAGAGTCTTTGAAGAATTTAATGGAGATTATTATTAATATTATCATTTTACTTAGGTTTTGGTGTTCTCTGGAAACTCAAAGATGAAAATGGTCAAATTCCAAGATTGTGGGCATTCTCTAAGACTTATTAGCCCTATGATTTCTCTATAGGTTCTGTATGTAGACGATGGAATAAAGGGACTCTCTTTGCTTCTAGGGCACCAGGGAAGAAACTTCATTTGGCTACTGATGTAACATTCTAAACATCAACAAAAATTCAACCCTGATAAATGAAATAAAAGTATAAACAAAATAAATTAAAAATTGAAGGAAATTATAGATATATATATATGTGATTATATATATATATATATATATATAAAATCAAAAAGTTTATATATATATAAAATCAAAAAGTGCAGATTTTTAACAGTATTGGAAAGGATGGACGTTGTAGAAGACATGATGAGAAACTTGACTATATTAAGGATAGCCAAAATAGGGCAGACATGTCATAAACTAAGTCAAAATATTTAACCCAGAATTTCTGATGTTCAATTTTATAGCATAAAAATCTCTTTTAGGCAATTAGTATTACAATGACCAAAAATGAAAGGTCTTCAGTAGGAACAGAGTAAGACAAAGAGCTGTGGATATAGGTCAGTGGTACAGAGCTTGCCTAACATTTCCAAGGCCTTGAGCTCAATCCATAACACTGCCAAAAAAAAAAAGTTAAAAACAAACATGCATGTGAGGAAAGTAATATATTATTATAAATACAAAATTGTTATGTAGTTACATTTGCATATAAATATACATACAAAGAGATATAATCAAATTCCCTTATGGTACTTAATTTGAGATAATAATTTAGATAATTAGGTATTTTTGCAGTCTTTTCATCTATTATTACGTGTAATTTGAACACAAAGTACAGAAAAGCAACATTTTTTTCTCACTATGATGTAATGAACTAATGCAACATTTTTCTCTTTTTTTGTATCTAAAATTCACTCTATATTGCACAAATTTCTTCAAATTACTGAACATTGAAGATTGCTTCCTATTAGGAATTAGAAATGAAAATTTTAATCATGCTTTTATAGATCTGATACTCTTTGTTATAAGACATCAGAAAATATGTGCATTTTTAAACTGTAATAAGCATAACATAGACCAAGTATTATATATAAGCATATGTATGTGTTATATATGTGTGCCTGTGTGTTAGATAGATAGATAGATAGATAACTAATAGATATAATCTTTTTTTTTCAGTTTTCAAATATCTTGGCCCTAGATAAATTTTTCCACTGGATAGCTTATCTTATCAAAAAATTAATGAAAAGGAGCAATATAGACAATGTTTAAAGATTATGTAAATAGATGTAAGCCATCACTGAAATTAACTTTATAAACATATGAATAAAATAACAGAAATCACAATAACACATGCACATTAACTAACATAAGCATTTTCATTTTATTAAAAATAACTTCAAGTTTCTCATGTTAATGCATAAATGTGACTCAATTCATAATGGTAAGATGTAATTCATTATGAGATAGGTTAATGCAATGTTCTGTTCAGTCCAAAGTAATTTATGCATCATTGTTTAGGGGAGGAAAAGGTCAAATTAGTACCATCAGGAAATTGCATAATTTCCCTAGCTCCAGAACTATCAAATGAGGAAACAACATCTCCGAACATTGTTTGTCTGTATTATATGTGATGAAATAAGCAGAAAAAATAATTAAAATCAATGGAAATATAGTTTCACGTTTATCCAGTATAATTCTGAAAAACTCCACAAGAAAATCTCTAGAACTCAGGAAATAGAAAATATTCTCCCATCATGTTCTTGTACTCTCTGCATAAAGCTGGTTTGAAGGAGGAATTGCTCAGTTAATAGTTTCTATAGAAGCAGTTTAACCAGTTTCCTAGGGAGCATAGTTGCTTAGGAAACTCAAATATATTATGGCACAGAGGCTGTGACTAGACACCTGCTGGTGCACAGTTTCATGCTGCCATTTTTACCCACTTCTCTCTCTCCTGGCTGTGCTCTCATATGGCAGAAGTGCAGAGTTGGAAAACCAGTGTGGTTCTTGGCACAGAGTAAAGAAAATAAAATGGCTTGTGGATTTACCATAAAGACCACCTTTGGTAGATAAGTTGTTTTTGATGGCTGATGTTTTCTTCCCCTGCAAACACCTTCCATTGACCATTGGAATAATCTCTGAGGATGGAGTATAATCATATTTTCTGGAAGTCCTGGCACATTAAGAAATGGTAATTGAATTTCATGAGAGCCATTTTAAGCAAACTGACCATTTAAGAAAAAAAAAATCGTGAGTATTAGAATACAAAGAATACTATAAAACTTAGGCTACTTTCCTGAAAAAAAAAAGTGATGTGTTCCCTTTGAAATATATAATAATATATAAAAATAGAATGCATATTATATAACCCCTTTGAGATTTTTACACCAATGAATAATTCTTGTGTTAATTAACTTTTATTTTTATATAAAATGAAGGTTGTATGAACATTAAATTTTGTATGTGTTTATCCACCTACTTATATATCTAAATGGGTTTTGTAATGCCTTTTGAAAGTTGACAACTCATTTTCAGTTGATATCCTTTTAAAATGTGAAATAATGATGACATTGTGGGATCGTGTGCTGTAAACGTGACTTGTGGTCTCAGCACACCAGGCTGCCACATTTAGCAGCTGTTCAGTAGACATGAGGAACTAAGCAACAGAACCCACACTAGTGGACTGGGGACCCCTAGATGACACAGCATTTTAAAAAGAGAAAAAAAGAAACTTTGCAATTAACCAAGAGCAATCCCTCAGGTCTGAGGCTCAGCATTATACCTGACTTCTTCTGCATTCTGTCTATGAAGCTTTTAGACACAGGCAATCACAACTTTTCTCACAAATGTTCTATTGTAACAAATTAAAGTAAGTTATTTATACTTTAGCAGTGAAGAGTTCCAGATATTCAGAGAGACAGAGAAAGAGTGGTTTAAAAGACTAATTGGTATTACCATAAAGTGAATGTTAAATAATGTTTATCTTTCCAATTAACCTTGTGTGCTTTGATGGTTAATGGAATCCTGAGCTCCTATTGTTTCTATACCACCTGCTTAGGGTCCCAATCACAATTTGATTTGTGTCTTCTTGTTGTATCCTTTAACATAAAAAACTCCAGGATCTCTCCATCATGCTAAGAAAAAAACCTTGAAAGTCTCAAAAACCACACACCTCTAAAGGATTCACCCCCATCACAGCCCTCCTTGCACAAGCAGCCCAGGCCCCCATTGTGTACCATTTAACTACTGCCTTTTCTTTATTATTTCTTCTGTTTTGAATATTCACCCTCCCAATAGTGGATGGCTCACTCCCTTAGTCCCTTCAGGATACTGTTGAAAGAGCCACCTTGTTCTGGATGCTTTTTCCAACCCCTCTACATATCAATCCTTTTCCTTCCTTGTACCTTTCATCCTCTTTGTGTTCCTAATCCCTTGTGTATTATTTTGTTGTGTTTACCAAATAGAATGTAATTTCCAAGATCAGAGACTTGTTATTGTTCATTGCCTATAATGTAGTAGATGATCAAAATACTACTGATTTGAATGAGTGAATGAATGAATGAAGAGATCTCTACAAGTAATAAGCCGGTATTGTTCATGGTTCTCTCCAGTTGCCTCAGAGAACCTACTCTGAGTGCCATGTTGCCAGATTCTTCTGGCTGTCTCTTTTTAGAAAAGAACAGGGAATGGGCTTCAAAAATATTCCTTTCAAAACAGATATTCATCCTTCAATTGACTATTCTCTATATTATACAAGACAGTTTATTGATCCTTCTTGAAGGCTTAAAAATTAAACATAATCAACACTTTGTTTTATTTAATTGATATTGGCACTGTAATGAGGAAAATAATTGCTGAAAAATGTTTATGTGTTGATAGTCTATGCTATGTATAGATTCTGTGTTTAATTTTGGCTACTTTTAAAAATCAATGATAAAGAGAAATGTATTATTGCTGCAGTGCTGTTTGTTGGTTTGTTTGTTTTTGCAGTGCTAGGGATTAAACCCCAAACCTCAAACATGCTAGGCAATTGCTGAAGCTCTATCACTGAATTATACCCTCAATCACTGCAATGGTTTAAACAATACCAGATAGAGGAGTAGAAACAGACTCCTTTGTTAGCATAGATTCCCTCAAAAAATAAAGTTGAGGCAGGAACTACAATGTAGGTCATTTGAAAAGTGAAACACAGTAGCAGGAGGGAAGAACCAGGGAAAATTAGGCAGGGAAGAAGGAAAGACAAATGGCAAGGTGTTTTGTTGAGTGTATCACTCTGGGTGAAGGGGAACTACAGCAAGCATACAGATGCTTTCCAGGACAGTCCAATCAAGGTATAGGATCAGCTCCCTCCTCAATTAATCAATCTGTGGAGTGTTTGCCACCACGCTCCTGAACTTTACAGGTTGCAAGTACTTCCTACTACTGCCTATTTAGAAATCTTGCATGATTCCTATAGGATCTGATGCTGGGGCATTATTTATAAAGAGATGAAAAGCTGCTGTACTCAATCCATATGTGCCCTGTATGAGATCTACTCTGAATTTTCAAGGTCTTTGTAAATGATTTTGCATACAGTTCTTAGGGAAATAAGCTCAATGTTCTCATTACAACTGGATCTCAGACTCTTAGTGATATTTTTTCATTCTACTTCTTTGCCACCAAGTCTACATTCCCCTGAACTTCAAGCAGCATTTCATCTGGACTTGATTACTTGCCTTGGTTACATTTTATCTCTGAGAAGTCTCAGACCTTGAGATCTTTGACTCTATTAAAGTTTTTTTTTGTTGTTGTTGTTGTTGTTTTTGCAAATTTCCCTTCACCATTTTATTCCATGCAAAAGCACCAAGAGAAGCCCCAGATGATGTGCTGATTTCCAAACACACTCCAAAATCACGTGTCAGGGAACCTAGTTCTATTTCTTTTTACAAACAACACTAAGCCTTAAGACCCAGAAACCAGGGTGTTTAATCCAGCAGAGTCCAAGGCTTCGGGGAAAGGGAGCATAAATTACCCATAGCTGATTGGCAGTGATGGAAAGACATGCCAGCTATCCTTGGTCCCTGTACTTGTGTACCTAGCTTTTGGGTACAAGCTCCATAGTTCTATAAAGCAGTTCAATACACACACTGCATTTGGGCAAGTAATATCTCAACCCTGAGAATGACTTTGTGAGACATGATGTCTTATGTGAATCTTTAATGAGACATTCCAATGTGCCATAAAGCCAAGTCCTCCTGTTTGATATTGTATGGGTAGAATCAGTTCATCAAGTCAATGCTAATTGACATACTATACTCTCTGTGAACTGGATCCTTTACACTGAGATGATGTCACATGAAATGTTGGATGTTGGTGCTCTCAGAAAATCCATGGTCAGGAAAAGTAAACTAATAGCAAAGTAAGAGCTAATTCTGTTTTGGATGCAATGCTGCTCTTCTGGATATAATCTCTTTGTAGGAGATCATATCATCCCCTGCTCTCAGTATTGATCTTATAAAAATTTCAAACTTTCAAACATAATAGAAAGTAGATAAACCTGGCTTTTTTTTTCTTTTAATCTGGCACTGGAGTTTGAACCCAGGCCAGGTTTACTACTGAGCTGCATCCAAGCCTTTCAATTTACTTTATTTTATTTTATTTTTTATTTCAAGGCAGGGTCTTACTAAGTTTCCCAGGCTGGCCTCAAACTAGTGATCTTTCTGACTCAGCCTATAAATTATCTGGGATTATAGGAGAGGGCCATTGCATCTGGCTACTTCTGGCTTTTTGAAAAAAGCTCAAACCATTGGGCCTCTGGGTGACTGCCATTCCTGCAGTCATGGAAACTGTGCTCATTGCTTCTTCCACAATCCCTTAAGTGGTCAAGAATGTATACTTTCTGGAGTCTGCTGGATGAGTCATCCTTTCTACCTTGTTTGTGCATGCATACTTTGTTGTTTGTAAACAGAAATAAGTATTAATTTGAGGCACAAAAATCTTGATACCTGCCCATTTATCTGCTACTATAGCTCAAAAACCTCTTCAACTCAGAACCACTAATTTCACTCCTTTTAAGCCCTACATAAACTGACCAAATAATTGTCACTGCGCAGAAAACATATGAACTCTGAACTTGGGTCAGTTCTTTCTTCATGTCAAATGAGTGGCCAAGCATCCTTCAAAGTCTGCTCACGGTGAGGATGCCTTGCATCACTTCCTTTTAGTGTCACTCCTTTTTGTGTGCTGTGTCTATCAAAATTTCATGTCTACGCCTTAGTATTTGGGACTTGTAAATATGACCCTAATACTGTGGTCTTTATAATAAAAAAAGGAGATTTTTGACACAGAGACACATACACAGAGAATGTCCACATCAATCATGGCAAAGATTAGAGTCATGGAGCTAAAAAAAATAAACAATGCAAAAGATTTCTGGAAACCACTAAGCAAGGATGAGGCAAGGAAGGATTTGTCTCTAGATCCTCCAGAGGTGCCATGACCCTGCTGACAACTTGATTTCGGAAGTTTAGCTTCCAGAACTGTGAAAGAATAAATTTCTATTGTGTTTGAGATACTCAGCCACTGGTACTTCATTACAACAGCCCTAGGAAACTAATAAACTCCACATTGTTCTATCTTGCAGCGGCTTTATATCTTCAGCATGCACTAACTTACCAAGACATCTCATATATGAACTAAGCTTCTTTAAACCATGAAACTAAAGGTGTGAGCTGAGAGGAAGACACCAGTACAATAACCAGTAAGTCTTTGTAACTTACTTTTGATCTCTGGATCTGTGCAGGTCAGTCCTAGAAAGGATCATTTCTATTTCATAGCAGATTGTGTATTTCCATGCATTTGACCTTATATGTGGTGAGCCGTTTCTTCGGACTGTGGTCACCATTACAAGATGGCGCTGGCTCCGCTGTGGTCTGTGACAAACAACTCCTTATTTGGGAGAGTTGGCACGTGATTTTTTAACACCCTATGAGAAAGCTCCACGTAGCAGCTTCGCATTGGGGCTTGGGATGCTTTATTAAGGCTGGGAGGGGCGTCCGAGAGGGAGAAGAAGAAACATCAGGGGCCTGAATAAACGGCTGAAAGAAGATTCCTGTTGTTGCGTCTTCCTTGCGGGCAAGGGGTCGCGACAAGTGGTGCCGAAACCCGGGAACCAGAACTTTCAGCCGTCAGGGGTGGTGCACCGGTTAGTCCCAGGTAAGTGGGATCCGCGACCAAAGCGGGGATAGTCCCAGTAAGTGGGATCCGCGATCAAAGCGGGGTCAGCTCCTCGACAAAGAAAGAGAGAGCTTTATATTTTATTGCAGCTGCACTGTGTACTTTCACTTTTGTTTTCTGTGTTTCTTTTGTTGCTGTGTCATGGGTGCCGCATCTTCAAGTCCGCTTCTTCTGGCCCTAGACGGCCTGTTACGTTCCAAGGGCCTGGAAGTGAAACATAGTACTTTACAAAGATTTTTACGGAAGTTGGATATTGCTGCACCGTGGTTTGCATTTTCGGGCAGTCTTACTATACCTAGTTGGGATAAATTAGGCAAAGATCTTGACTTTGCTTCTGAGCAGGGCATATTAGAGGGCGGGGTGATACCCCTTTGGAAAATGGTCCGTAGTTGCCTCACAGATGGCAGATGTCAGGAAGCACTTACTAAAGGACAGGAAGTTCTAGAACAATTACATGAGGAGAAATCGGAGACGGCAGGAAGTGAGGTATCTCGGGAGGATGGAAGTGTGCGGAGCGTGAAACAGGGGAAGAGACGATTGTATCCAGATCTCAGTGCGCTGCGCACACCCCCATGTGAAAGTGGGTCAGAGGAAGAGGAGGATGAGGAAGAGGAGCTTGGGAGGCTGTCTCGCCAGCTAGGGAGTTTAGCTATAGGAGAAGGGAACAAAAATAAACAGGAGCTCAAGAAATGTAATCCTCCGGATCCACCGCCGTATGGCGGGGGTGTTTCGGGGAGAGGTTTCCATGCTCAAACATGGAGGGCTGTTAACGCTGAGATGGGTCTTGCTTATCCAGTTTTTCAGGATGATAATAGGGGAAGATTCCATGAGCCCTTAGATTTCAAAATTGTGAAGACTCTGGCGGAGTCTGTGCGCACTTATGGGGTGGATGCCGCCTTCACACTAACTCAGGTGGAGAGTCTGTCTAGATACTGTATGACTCCCTCTGATTGGGCTAGCCTTGTTCGGGCTTGTGTTTCCCCAGGTAAATATTTGGACTGGAGAGCATTTGTGCTAGAGGGCGCAATAGAGCAGGCCGCCCAAAACCATGCGGCGGGACACCCTCATTGGGATAAGGACATGCTTTTGGGGCAAGGTAGATTTGCTAATCAACAGACGGGATTCCCTCTTGAGGTATATGATCAAATTAATAACATTTGCATTCGGGCATGGAAGTCACTTCCAAATAGAGGAGAGGTATCTGGTAATTTGACTAAGATTATACAAGGCCCTACAGAACCCTTTTCAGACTTTGTAGCAAGGATGGTGGACGCCGCTGGAAAGATTTTTGGGGATCCTGATAGAGCCATGCCCCTTGTCAAGCAATTGGTCTTTGAGCAATGCACCAAGGAATGTAAAGCAGCAATCGCTCCTTATAAGAACAAAGGCATAGAAGCATGGATGAAGGTGTGTAGAGAGATTGGAGGACCTTTAACTAATGCAGGTCTTGCAGCTGCTGTCCTTCGGATTGCAAAAGGGGGCGGTCCTGCCGCCGGAACATGCTTCCATTGTGGTCAACCCGGTCATGTTAGACGTGAATGTCCCAAAAAAGACAATTCCAAAAAAGACAATTTTACTGGACCTTCTCACGGTGGCCTTTCCAATGGCCTTCGTCTACCGGGGTTGTGTCCAAGATGCAAAAAGGGGAAGCATTGGGCAAGAGAGTGTAGATCAGTGAGGGATATCCATGGACAGCCTATTTCAGCTGGGCCAAAAAACGGCCGACGGGGCCCTCGACCCCAGGGCCCACAAATATATGGGGCAGTGGAGAATGTCACACCCGAACCCGAGACATGGCCATCTCTACGCCATCCCATGAAACGCGGAGAGCCACTACAGGTGCCACGGGATTGGACCTCTGTTCCACCTCCAGACTCGTATTAACACCTAAGATGGGAGTCCAATTGGTGGAAACTGAGTTTACAGGGCCTCTACCACCTGGCACTGTAGGTTTGCTAATTGGACGTGCATCCTCTATTTTACAAGGTCTTCATGTTTTCCCCGGAGTCATAAGTCCTGATACTGTAGGGATAATAAAGGTTATGGTGGAAGCTCCAAGGGGCATTGTGTCCATCTCCCCAGGGGATCGGATTGCTCAATTGCTAATTTTGCCTAGCTTACATAATCACTTCCCTGCTGATTCAAGGTCACGGACAGGGAATGAGATTGGTACCACCGGAGGGAATTGTGCCTATTTGTCATTAGATATGAGCAATCGCCCCACTTTGGAATTAAGCATAGAAGGTAAATCTATTGTAGGATTACTGGATACCGGAGCAGACCGTAGTATTATAGCACTTAGGGACTGGTCTAAGGGATGGCCAGTGCAGACTTCTGATCAATCCTTGAGAGGACTTGGATATGCCCAGGCCCCTCAGATCAGCTGTAGACATCTAGTCTGGAAGGATCCAGAAGGACATAATGGTACCTTTCAGCCTTATGTACTTGATTTACCTATCTCTCTATGGGGCCGTGATCTGATGAAAGACATGGGGTTCACTCTTAGTAATGACTATTCCCCAGTGTCTCAACAGATTATGCAAAATATGGGGTATAGGCCAGGTCTAGGACTAGGAAAACATTTACAGGGACGTAAGCATCCTGTACAAGGTCATCAAAAGCTTGACAGATTTGGTCTGGGTTTTTCCTAGGGGCCGCTGGGGCTCAAATACCCATAACATGGCTCACCGAGGAGCCTGTTTGGGTGCCTCAGTGGCCTCTTCCCTCGGTTAAATTGGCAGCAGCCCATGCTCTAGTTAAAGAACAACTTGACTTGGGTCACATCCAGCCTTCTACTTCTCCATGGAATACTCCCATATTTGTCATTAAGAAAAAATCAGGGAAGTGGCGCCTACTGCATGATCTACGAGCAGTTAATGCTCAAATGCAACTTATGGGGCCCATTCAAAGAGGGCTGCCTCTGCTCTCCTCGGTTCCTCAGGGTTGGCACATTATTGTTATTGACATTAAAGACTGTTTTTTTTCTATTCCTTTGCATCCTAAAGACTCGCAGCGTTTTGCCTTCACCCTTCCCTCGTGTAACCACGAGGAACCAGATCAAAGGTTTGAGTGGGTAGTGTTGCCGCAGGGAATGGCTAATAGTCCCACGATGTGTCAGATGTATGTGGGGAAGACACTCGCACCTCTCAGACAAAAGTATTCCTCCATCAAGATCATTCATTATATGGATGATGTATTATTGGCTGCTAAATCAGAGCAGACAGTTCATGAGGCCTATAAAGACCTAGTGAAGTTGTTAGCTCAATATGGACTGCATATCGCACCTGAAAAGATTCAAACAGGGGATTCTATTAAGTATTTGGGAGCAACAATTGGGTGTGACAAATTACGACCACAGAAAATCACCATACGAGCTCAGGATCTCCAAACTCTAAATGATTTTCAAAAACTGCTGGGAGATATTAATTGGATACGAGGATATTTACATATTTCTAATGTTGTGCTACAGCCTTTGTATGCTACTCTTAGGGGTGATCCAGATCTTACTTCCCCTCGTAGCCTCACCAAAGAGGCTAGAGCGGCCCTTATGACAGTAGAAGAAGCTATACAACATGCTACTTTATGCAGGCTCCAGAGTGATAAACCTTTCCAGTTATGTGTGCTTGCCACTATGCGGCAGCCTACTGGAGTACTGTGGCAAGATGGACCTTTGCTATGGATTCACCCACATGTATCCCCAGGAAAATCCTTAGAATATTATCCTGATGCTGTTGCAGCATTAGCACTTAAAGGGATTCAACAAAGCATTCAATTTTTCGGACAATCACCTTCTTCTCTTATTATACCCTACACTAAAGCTCAACTTAGTGTCTTGTGTGCTACTCTAGATAACTGGGCTATTCTATGTTGCTCGTTTCAAGGGGATATTGATAATCATTACCCTTCTCATCCGTTACTCCATTTTGTTAAAGAACATCCTATCATTTTCCCTAAAGTAACTTCATCCAGTCCCATTCCGGGGGCTGTTAACATTTTTACTGATGGTTCCAAGTCTGGAATGGGAGCTTATGTAATTAATGATTCTCCCCCTGTCCAGCATCAATTTGCTCCTGGAAATCCACAATGGGTAGAACTACAAATTGTTATTGAGGTTTTTAAACAGTGTTCTTTTCCTTTTAATCTCATTTCGGACTCCATCTATGTGGTGCAAGCACTACAAATCCTGGAGGCTGTGGGAGCTATTAGTGATGCCCGTAATGTATCTGCTTACTTTAATCAGCTTCAACAGCTTATCCGTGGCTGCACTGCTCCTTTTTATCCAGTGCACATCCGGGCTCACACCTCTCTTCCTGGTCCGTTATCGCAGGGTAATGCCTGTGCGGACTCAGCCACTAGAGGTCAGTTGATCTGTTTGGCTTCCTCCTTAGAGGAGGCTAAATTGTTTCACCAAAATTTTCATGTTAATGCTTTAACACTGCGCAGGCGTTTTTCTATTTCAAGAGCAGATGCTCGGCAGATAGTATTACACTGTCCCCATTGTGTCACATTTCTTCATCCCCCTACTTATGGAGTGAACCCACGGGGATTGAAGCCATTGGTTGTCTGGCAAATGGATGTGACGCACATACCTGACTTTGGTAGCCTCAAGTATGTCCATGTTTCTGTTGATACGTACTCTGGAATTATTCATGCTTCTGCTTTATCGGGAGAAAAGGCACGTAATGTCATTACTCATTGCCTGGAGGCCTGGGCGGCGTGGGGTGCGCCTACGTCCCTTAAGACTGATAATGGACCTGCTTATACTGGAAGACAATTTACATCTTTTTGTTCTACTATGGGAGTGCAACTTACTCATGGTTTGCCTTACAATCCTCAAGGGCAAGGCATTGTTGAGCGTGCTCATCGCACCTTAAAGGAAACTTTACATAAACAAAAGGGGGGAATAGGTGCTGAACATACTCCTAAAGAACACCTGTCCTTAGCTCTCTTTACCATTAATTTTTTGAATTTGGATATTCATGATCGCTCTGCGGCCGATAGACATGTGTCCCCTCAGCCCTCTGTGATTGGCTATGTTAAGTGGAAAGATGTTCTTACGGGCCAATGGAACGGCCCCGACCCCATGCTGACATGGGCACGAGGATCTGTATGTGTTTTTCCCCAGGATCGCACGGAACCGTTGTGGGTCCCTGAACGCCTGACAAGAAGAGTCTTGACGTCGGCTAACCAGCAACAGGAAATACCACAGCAATCCCGTGATGAGGATCTTCATTCTGCTAAGTGCTCTGGCTCTGGTGCTGATGCCGATGACACAGATGACACCAATGCAGTGGTGGGCAGTGGCACGGGCTTGGCCAATGCCAATGCCGGTTCATGGTAATTCTAGAGTCCTCCCCACTCTTTTCTCTACCTCATGTGAGATGTCTGCTCCCTGTGCCTCTCCTAGAGGGGACGTGGATAGCATTTTTAATCAATCTCAAGTTAATCTCACAGGAGTTTTTTGTTTCAGCCTTGGGAACACTCATTGTATTAGTCTTAAGACCAAGAATTTGACTAACTGGGAGGACCCATTGCGGTCCAGTCAGGTTTCAGGGAGCATTCTCAGTGCTGTGCTGAGCCAAGTAGTCTTAGGGGAACAAACAGGCTCAGGAACCCCCGCAGATAGCTCTGCTTTAAACACAACTACCTTGGCTATTATCTCCGAGGTACTAATCCCAGTGCCTCCTTCTTCTAATAGTCTTTATAATGCCACCCATTTTAAGGCCTCTCCTTACTGTACCCCTAATCTTGGTTTCCCCCCAACATTTACGCCTTGTCAGGATCATTCTTGGGAGCAACGTCAAGTTGCTAAAGGTTTCTCCCTTTCCCCCTCTCTTAAGAGGTATGTTTATAACTTTAACAACAGTGTCAACTCCTCTACAGGAGTGGGTTGGTCCTGGTTTCAATGGCTGATCTCCAATGAAAAGGGGGCTTCAGCTGATATTTCTGCACTGGCTCAATTGCTGGGAGCCAAAAGTTGGCTGGCTAATGTTTCTGGCACTGTTAGGGAGAGTGAACGAGGTAGAAGACTCACATCTGTTTCGTTCAACTCTCTGTTATATAATGCCGCATTGCCCCCTGCAATGGTCTGTGTCCAATCCCCATTCTTACTCCTTTTGGCTAATGACACCTCGTCAGGGGTGCTGGATTGTTCTAATGTTACCTGTCTCTTATCTGAGTGTTGGGATGGTTCTTGGACTGTAGCGGTGGTTATGAAAATTCCAACTTTTGTCCCAATCCCAGTCACTGCGGACCCTGACGAATTCCCCATTGTTGAGCTACTTAGAGTCCGCAGGGATTTTGGAATCACAGCTGCTATAGTGACAGCCGTGGCGGTATCTGCTGCTGCAGCGGTCACGGCCGGAGTGGCCATGGCCAGTCAAGTGCAGACTGCTGCCACCATTAATCAAGTTGTTCAACAAACTTCCACCATACTTGAATCCCAGAATACAATTAATCAACATATTTTGTCAGGGATTTTAGCTGCCAACCAAAGAATAGATTTACTCCAAGCTCAGGTAGAAGAATTGGCTGATTTGGTGCTTTTGGGCTGTGTTGACCAACGTGCACATTTATGTATAACCTCTGTCAGATTTAATGATTCCAGGAATGCCTCCCGTATCATTGGCGAATACTTGGCCGGAAATTGGTCCATGGCAGCGGAAGACATGATCCAGTCTCAATTAACCCAGATAGCTGTCTTGAACAGTACCCATGTCGATCCCGTAACTTTGGGTCAATTCACCGATTGGATATCCTCTGCCTTTTCCTTTTTTAAAGAGTGGGTGGGGGTAGGCATTTTTGGTGCAATGTGTTGCTTCGGTATGGTTCTCTGCTTGTGGTTTCTCTGTCGCCTCAAGGCCCGCAATGCTCACGATAAAGCTATGATCATACAAGCTCTTGCAGCTTTAGAAAATGGCAACTCACCTCAAGTTTGGCTTGCGCAAATTAAACAGTAAATCTTTGACATGGTCGTCGCACCCCAAGTCTTACGGACATTGCACTGGGATCGACATGTCTTTCCTTGTTATTCTCTTAGTGTTGGAAAGCCCTTGCACTCTGCCGGCTTTCCTACCATTGCACGCAGATGGGTTTCCACACTAGTGCTTTTCTATCGCCTTAAGACCCGTGCCTTTCTTTTAGGGTGTTACCAACTTGTTTGTCGTTGTATTTCTATACAGCCACAGTTCAGCCTTAGCTATCCCCCTTCGTCCACCATCGTCACGATACAGGATGCGAGGCAAGGCACTGCACTTGAGTGATCCTTGAAGTGGACCTCAAGGAGAGCATGTCCTATTGTATGCGGGTTAGACGCGTCCACGCCCCGTCCCACGGAGAAAAGCGTCGGCTGATATGGCCTCAGATCTGGGGAAGGCGCCTCCTTGGGGCTGAGCCATACTATGCAGCCACTTCTGCACAGTGGGATAGGACCTCTACTCTCTCCTGTGTTGTTCTTAGAAAACAAAAGGGGGAACTGTGGTGAGCCGTTTCTTCGGACTGTGGTCACCATTACAAGATGGCGCTGGCTCCGCTGTGGTCTGTGACAAACAACTCCTTATTTGGGAGAGTTGGCACGTGATTTTTTAACACCCTATGAGAAAGCTCCACGTAGCAGCTTCGCATTGGGGCTTGGGATGCTTTATTAAGGCTGGGAGGGGCGTCCGAGAGGGAGAAGAAGAAACATCAGGGGCCTGAATAAACGGCTGAAAGAAGATTCCTGTTGTTGCGTCTTCCTTGCGGGCAAGGGGTCGCGACACTTATAATTTGTTATCTTGACGATACCAGGATGATGGTGGACATAGTCACTGCCTAATGTCTGGTTGTGGACAGTCACTTCCTAACACTGTCTGATTGCAATCACTTACTTTTTCTTGGTCAGGCATTGATTCAAATACAAGGAGAGATTTTTCACACTAAAGGTGGTTTCATGGGGCTGGGGTTGTGGTTCAGTGGTAGAGTGCCCTGGGTTCAATCCTCAGTACCACATAAAAAATAAATGAATAAAATAAAGCTATAAAAAAGTTACCTCGTTTAAAAAAAGGGGGGGTGGTGGTTTTATGGGGCAGAAGACATATTCCTTGCTATAGAAGATTCCCATTTGTTTTACAATCCCCCAATTAGAGTTTTCTAGAGACCTCCTATAGCTTTTATATCACACACACACACACACACACACACACACACACACAACCAAATTTGGTTAGATTATACAAGCACTTGGAAATGCTTCTTGCATTGTCCTATGAGCTAACCTTTGATGAAGAGAGTGGTTTTTATACTTTAAAGTCAGGAATTCATTCTTTCCTTGGAGCCACATTCCTTAACATAGATTTATGAAAAGTTTCACTCCTCGGGAAGACTAGGTTTTCACGATCAGGTTTTTTTTTTTTTTTTTCACTTATTTTTCAAATCCAGTGGGCATGCTGGATACTTTAATAAAGATGGGGTCTTCACTGCAGATTTCTCTATTTAGCTTTTGTTTTTCTGATAATAGGTGTCCCAAAATGCAGCTGAGAGAGACAGGACATGAATCTGTCTCTTTTAGCCTTTGGTTCTAGCTCAGGAGCTCCACAGATGGATTTTCTTGAGTTCATTGGTACACAGGGAGTATTAGAGCTGTTTATCAAGCAGTAGCTTGATGTACTTTCTGAAAATATTCTTTTTGAGTAAATCTCCTTCTCGATAAAGAAGATCTTACATCTTGAGACATAAAACCCGTGAAATACCGCCATTGGAAAATTAACAATGCAACTCCATCTTTTCCTGTGAGATGAGTAAACATCTAAATACATTAAAGAGATGTATGCAATTTTCTCCAACTAGGTCTGTATCATATATGCATCCTTCAATACTCTCTGAATTTAACATCTAGGGTCCCAGAGTTATTCACTTAAATTCTATAAATCCAAGTAAATTTTTAGAAAATATTTCCTATCTGTTTTTAAATAAAAGCATAGATAAAAATGCAACTTGTTCATAGGTTTTACACTTTCATTGTACCTGACCCAACAGGACCTCACCTCTCTGCCATACATATTTACTTTTCAGACTGGAATCAGGCCAACATGTACATATGTGAACATAATTTTTCTTCATTAGTTTGTAGTTTCCAGGGAACATGCTCAAGGAATAAAAACATTTAGTACACTACATTTTTAAAGTTAATTAGAAAGAAAAATATATATATTTCCTAAAAATTTGCTTCTGAGTAATAACACAAAAATGCAAAGTTAGGTCCAAATCTATTCCTGTATTTCACAGAAGAAGCAATGCAAAATAAATGTGCCTGCTCTTTGTTAACAGGAATCTGGTGTTTGCTTCTAGAGTGCGTGAGGAGTAGTTGGGCTAGATGTGATGGTTTTTAATTTTGAAAATAATTTTGAAATGATTTCATAATGCAAGATTTTATGTTTAAAAAGTTTGAGTCCTATTAAATTAGTTAATGAATTACAACCAGAGATATTTTGAATAGTTTCCTAATTTACTAGTGTAATTTTGGGCAGGTAGTTTAAAATTTGGGTTATGGGTAATTTTCTTGATGTTCATGATCCTCTGTGTTTATTGATAGAAAATTCAAGGCAGGAGAAGGGAATGGGAAGGGGTACTTTCCCCTCAGATTTTCATTCTGTCTCTTTTTCCCTCCCTTTTTAATTCTCTTGAAACAACCTTAGTGATTGTCCTATTTGTGCAGGCCAAAGGCCAAAACTCTTCTTAACAAAATTGAGTTTATTTTCCTTATATCTCCATACTATTATGCTTCCTCACTAATTAAAAGACAGAACAACATTAGTTCCTATTTATCCTGAGAATGCAAGGTGTAAATGCATACTACTTATGCTAATGATGATTACAAAATTTTGTAAGAAATAAAACAATATTTTTTATTTTATGTAAATGTCTGATTCTCAGGGCCAGAGATATAACTTGTTCACATGTAAGAACTCCACAAGGATGTTCATGGTAACTCACTTGGTATATTTCAAGGCAAATGTTGAAAACACATGTTCACTCACAGGCCTGGGGATATTGCTGTGACACATGACTACCTATGTACATGTTGTAGCTTACTTTTATTTAGCCAATCATGTTACCTAAGATTCTAAGATGGCCCATAGAATTTCTATCTCTTGTTTTATAATATGTATCACATTTTTACCCTTATGACTAGACTCAACCTATGGACATAATGGGATGATTTCCATTAGAAGGTTATTAATTAGGTGACTGTTAATTAATCAAAAGAAAATTTATCTTGGGTAGAGCTGATATAACCAATTATGGTTTTTAAACATCTCCTCCATGAGTTTTATGATTACAAGAGTAGAATCCTCACAATAATGAGTAAGAGAAAAGGAACCGGGAACCTCAGATGAGCCCCTAATCCTTGCTGACACTTTGATGCAGTTTTACCAGAGCAAGTGTAGAGAATACCACACCCACACTAGGACATCTGATGTAGATAACTTGAGATAATACAAGGTACAGTTTTTAGCCAGTAAATCTGTACCAGTTTGTTATGCAAAGATGGAAAATGAACACACTGAATTGGATTTAGAAGGAAGCAGTTCAGAGTAGCATATCACTAAATTTGTTCAACATTCTAACTAAATTGATTTCCATTAAAAAAGCAATTATTAAAATACCAGTAATAACAGTTGTAATATATTAAATACATTAGTTCTTTACATATTATTTTACTCGTGTAATTCTACAAAAACTTTAAGAGGAAAGTATTAGACATCTGAATTTATAAGCAATATAGGGAGGCTTAGGGGACTTAGGTTTCTTATCAAAACTGGCAGTTAGTGTATGGTGTGCTGACTGGGAGGGATTTGAAGAATCCCTTAGGCAAATAACCCTCTCCTGTCATTTCCAAGCTCACACCCTTTCCACCTCAGTTTACTGAATTTCATTATTTATAAAAATTACATTACCATTTATCCTTTCTTGTACCAGGTTTCTAAGATCAATAAAGTGTACAACTCTAGTGAAGAACTTTAAAATATAGTGGGCAAAACAGATATAATTTTTTTTTATTGTTGGTTGTTCAAAACATTACATAGTTTTTAATATACCATATTTCACAGTTTGATTC
Organism: Spermophilus citellus; assembly: GCF_964194105.1. NCBI lineage: Eukaryota > Metazoa > Chordata > Mammalia > Rodentia > Sciuridae > Spermophilus > Spermophilus citellus. The sequence goes on along the minus strand of NC_138182.1, from coordinate 59,249,883 downwards.
AAGTGGGTTATGAACTCCCATTTTTTGAGGTCTAATGAAGCAAATGCTTACATTGGGACTATAGTCTGGCAGGATTCGAAAATACTTAGAGAAACTATGGCAACTGAGTTAAGCCTTAAATACTCTAAATGATATTTATGGTAGAAAAATTGGAGCAGCAATCATTTGGGGTAAAGAAATAAAATGCTGCAATTGGAATTGTGTATGACCAGAGTATGTCCCCAGAATGTTGAGTAGGCGGAAGCAGAGAGAGTGAAAGATGTAACTGAATTTTATTTTCTAAAGGCATGATTTCCATATTGTTTACATGTTCTAGATATCTGTTTTGCAATCTCCACTCTCCTCATGTCACTAGGTTTTTGCATACTAACTTGTAAATTTGGAGATGGTATTTTAGAAAGTGTTTAAGTGGAAACTTCTTTTTAAGATCCAGTTATACAAATGTGTCCACATGTGGGTATGTGAGCGCGCATGCGCGCGCGCACACACACACACACACACACACACACACTCACACATACACACATGCTTGCTTCTAGTATATTACCAGAGTTTTATGTGATACTCTAAAGAACATATTATTTATTTTCTTTTTGTCTTTGATATTTAAAAGTAATTTTAGTGCTTTTCTTGTTTTTATATATATTTGTAGTTGTAGATGGACACAATATCTTTATTTTATTGATTTCATTTTTATGTGTGCTAATGATTAAACCCAGTGCCTCACACATGCAAAGCAAGTGCTCCACCACTGAGTTACAACCCCAGACTCTTGAGTTCTTTTCTTGATTCCTCATGCTACTGGGTAGAATTCTAAGTGTTGAATAAAGAAAGATAGACCAGTTGTCACACTGATAATGTGTAAGAATGAAAATAATTAGGGGAAAACCTGGAGAAAAATATATCAGGAAAAACTAGGTGTGGATGTGTCAAATAACAGTAAATCCTAGAAAGAACATCAAACAGAATTATGCTCTAGAAAGTGACTGAAGAGGCCAGGTGCAGAGGAGCATGCATGTAATTGTAATAACTTGGGAAGCCAAGGCAGGGAGATCATAAGTTCAAGACCATTATCAGCAACTTAAAGAGGCCCTAAGCAACTTAGCAAGACAATGTCTTAAAAAAAAAAAAAAAAGACTGGGATATGACTCTGTAGTAAAGCACCTCTGGATTTAATCCCTAGTGCAAAACAAAACAAACAATAACCTGACTATGTTAAAACAGGAGGGCAGAGAATGGCTTTTTAAAGAGAGAGTAACTGTATGTTGTAATTTCTCTGATCCACCAAATACATAGTCTAGAATGAACTGTTTCAAGATGCAAAATCCTTTTGTTGAGTTAAGAATAGCTCTTAGTAGAAGGAAAGCATTGTAGGAAAACACTACTTTTAGAGAAGGAAAATTATTCCTGTCTAACATAAAGAAACAATAAAAATATATGTCTTAGAAGTCCATGTTAATTCATTATGAAAACAAACTGCATAAAATAAATATGTGATCATGGGCAGTTTTAGCAAGCAGAGCACATTTATTGATTTTATTTTCCTATTACACTCATATTAACAATAACAAACTAGATGGAAACTAAAAGGCACCTATCAAATTTTCCAAAAATATCACTCAGGGATTCTTATAATTTAGCCATTTTATATGAAAGAGATTTCTTTTAACTCATACTTTAATTTTACAAATTCAGAGGTATATCCTCTTTATACCTTTTCGTTAGAAGAAAAAAAATGAGAGTAAAAAGCCCTCACAAAACAGTTAATCACTTTGCTTGTGGGAAAGTGAGGGGACTGCACTTCTTGTGGCAGCAGAGAAGAATGCAGGATAGGCTATTTTTGTACTCACTAGAGGAATATAAATCTTCTGATATTTTCCCACTTATCATTTCTTGTATTCTATCTATTTGGTATATTAAATTCATATATAATAAACTTGAAACCAGTCACTTTACATGAACTAATTGTGTTTGGTAGAGACCCAGAGGACAGATTCTCCCTGATGCAGTACTTTCAATATTAACTTACTTGTAACTTGCTGTACACAGTACAATGCCTCAGTCAGAATCACATGTACAGCTGGCTACTTATACTTCCTAACTCATTGCAGGTGTTTTTTTACTTTGTTATTTTTTATTTAGTGTATTTTGAAGGAGTTAAAAACGTTTCCCTTTTTTGTATGGGTTAAAGGAATCATAGGTTGAAAATTGTAATTCATAAATACTCAGAATATTAACTGACTTCACAGTTCATTAATTCAATTGGTATACAACAATAAGAGAGAAATGTGGAAAACCAAACCACATGTTTAAGGTAGGAGAGGAGGTATATGATTCTACTCTCTCTCGCTGCTGAAAATAAATAAATGATCAATTATAGTTTAAATAAAAAGATAAATTCACTGTAGAAAGTAATTAACTTTAAGACACCATTTTTTAAAATGACAATTTAGGCATAATATTGGAAAGATAATTATTTGAAAAGATGTAGTTTTGTTATAATTTCAGACGAGGTAAATTTCTTTGATAGACAGTAATGTCTACTATTTACTATCAATTATGTAGAGTTTTCAGTTTTCTTTATGTGTTTTTTTTTGTATTTTTGATAGAAGCAGAAGCTGCAAATGATATATGAATTATTTGTAGCATGTTACAGTGAGAGTGGCAATATAATTTTTAGTATTGAAATGCATATTTATCTATTTTTCCCCAATGAAAACAGGCAAGGCAGGTTTTTAAAAAACTAGGTTACAGTAATGGATGATGTTGCATATTTTTTCAAGATACTGTTCCTCAAATAGAAATAAATTTTGCAAAATGTTAATCTTCATATCTTTGAAAAACTACTTTTCAGTATATACATATGATATGTACACATATGTGTGCCCATGGATATCATGGTTAGAATAAGGGGGACACACATTTTAAAATTTCTCCATATTATTGCTTTAGCATCATGTAAGCTTTCACTGATTAAAATAAATAAAAATGGTGTGTATATAATTAAGTATCCATATGTGTTTATGATAAACTTATGATGCCATATGATTTCATTTATGTATGTTTATGAAATCTATTGTAAAAAATCCTACATTGAATTGTATGTGGGCATACAATTGTTATGAACCTGAAGAGACAAGAAATGGAGACAACATTCTTATTTTCTTCATCATGGAAATAAAAGTTTATAAATTATTTTGCAAATCTCAACCAAAAGGATCCACAAGTGAGCTAATCCAGGGGATGATTACATAAGCATTACTCTACAATTAAAAATGCAATTTAGACCCAGATTTTTATTTTTTCCAAATGAATTTTAAAAGCATAAAATAAATTTATTTTGAAGCTCAACTGTACTTAAGTCTGAACTCATCTGGTACAGAAACAGTGCTTAAAGTTACAGGCTCTGTAGTACCAAGGCTTTAGAATTAATATAACATGACCGAGGTAGTGACAGACCCAATGAGTCACTGCCCACTCTGAATAAATGCTGGAAGTAGCTAAAGAGAAACTGCCAAGGTCAAAGCTCAGTTCTATTTCAGATGGATGTTATTCTCTCTACAACAGTCACTCTCTCCTTCTGCTTCCAAAAGGAACTGATGCACTGCAGGCACTTAGGCTGAATCTGCCAGATTTAATAACAATCAAGAACACTCTTAAATAAATGTCTCTAGAAAGAGAGGCAATTGGAAAACTTAAAAGTAAAGACTACTTGAACTGTGGTTCATCTCAGAAAGTACACCTTTCTTGTCTATTTTCAGAACAAAGGTAGCAAAGAGAACTACTATGGAAAATGCACCTGAAGAGTCCCTTTCCTCTGTCTGAAAAACCCAGAGCAAAAATTCTGGTAAAATAACAATATGGACAGAGGTAAATACCTTTGGGTCAGTATTCAGTAGAAGAGATTTATTTTCATCTGAACCCAAATATCAGGTACATAGTTCAGCATTCTGAAATTTAGAGTGAAATATTTAACAAAGCTGGGATATTGAAGAGGAAGCAAGAGACAAGTTTATTCAGTGTACCATTTGAGTGCTTCATAGTATCAATGTAATAACTTTTTTTTAACATTTACTATTTTCTTTTCTTCTCTTCACATTGCATGGTGTATTCTTAACTTTTACTCTCTCTTAGCCTTTCAAAAAAAAATGTTTCCAAGTAAAAATGTGACACTCCGGGGGGCATTTGGTGACCCTTAAAAAAATACAATTTTAACATTGCAACAGAATAAATGAAAAATTTTAAAGTCCCAAAATGTGACAGTTAATTAGGAAATACTGCAACCTAGTTAAAAAAGTCAACACATTGCCACCTTTTATCACCATTTCTCAGAGTGATATTCATCAAATACTATTTTCCATTTAATAGTATGTCCATGATAGATGCAGATATGATATTGTGGGAATTAAATTTTAATTACAATTACTCATGTGCAACTTACAAGATACCCATGGACTAATTAATAAGCAAAACCTCAGGCATCTGAAGCAATAGACTTATTTTCGTTACTCTTTATGTGTAACAAATCAACCCAGAGGTCAATAAGTACCTTAGCCTTTCATTGGAGCCACGGGAGTGGGTTATGACTTTAAGAGTGGTGGGTCTCTTTTGCAAGGCAATTTAGAGGTGGGCAATCAGTGGAAAGCTATCAGCTTCTAGGAGCTATGGGAATGGTTGCCTCACTTCTGAAAGGAGCGTGGGGTGAGTATGGATGTCACATGACTGCATCTTCTTTCATTCCTTAAATTTATCTTACACCCTTCCAAATTTTTTCCATCTCACTGTCACCATTCTAATCTAAATTACAGTCACCTCTCACCTGGATTATTACATGGGCTCTTTATTGTTTCCAGATTTTTCCTTTCCTACATGGTATAGAGAGTTGATCTATCAAATAATGAATCTCTTCCTAGCACATATCCTCACGGTACCCGCTAATGTTTCCTCTTGTCTCGTCATTGCCATTTCTTTGCCTAATTAGACTCTCAGACTCTTTCTCAATCTTTGTCTCCAACCAATGAACTTTTTACTTTCTCCTAAAAGATCTTCAAATCTCCATATGAGTGGCTTCTGATTGCCTCCTATTTAACCTAAGAGAGTCTCTTAATTTATTTTTCCTTCCAAGAGTTGCCACAGCTTATGGGTCTTTGAAAATCTACCTAAATAATGATTCTAAGTTTGCTAAGGTACCATAGTGTCTTTGTCTATAGCCAGATCATGAGTAACAATACATCATAATACAAAAGATAGAGGCATGGAGAAACTTCCTGAAAAAATGTATAATTTATTAACTCACATCATTATCAACCCAAATAAAAGTTAATGTGCTTGACCCAAAGTAGATTTTAAATGAATATTTATGAATAATAATAATAATAATGCAATGAGTAATATGTAAAAATTATAGAAAACTTTGGTTTGGGTCTATTCATTTTATTTCAAATAATATAATAAAAACCTTTTTCAAATGCTGGAAAATTTTTCAGACATAGCTATAACAGTGTTTTCCAACAGTGTGTGATTTTTGTCGCCAAGGGGAAAAACAGTTCGTCACAAATCCAAGGAGGGTTATAGGAGGAAATCACTCTTATAGAAGCTGGTTATTTGTGGCCAAGATGCCCCTAAAATTCTTATAATATAAAGGATAGCACCACTATAAGAAAAGAATGATGAAGGCCATGATATTGACAATGACAATATTGAAAATCCCCAACTATATTATTCCCAAAGTAACTACTTTGGCAAGTACAGAAAAGGTAAAAAAGAGAGGATGAGGGAGGAGAAGGAGGACGAGGAGGAGAAAAAGGAAGCAAGAAAGAAAAGGGGGAGGAAAGAAATGAACATGTAGTTCAGATTTTTTCTTTTTGCTTTATTGAGACTCTTAAAGTCTGTGAGAACTTCTTCTAAATTCTCCCAAGTTCTACTTGATAAAAAAATCAAGGTTGCTGTTTCCCACACATTATCCAGCCTGACAGATTTTAAGACTGTCTTTTTCAACATAGTTCTTGGAGATCATGAATTGCAGTTTAGTGATATCATTGCAGTTCTTACTGTACCACAGAAACTAATTTGACTGGCCCAGGACACCCAAAGTTACTTAGATTGTCAAGGTGTTCACTTACTATCTCCTAATGAAGCTTGAACTTTATCTTCTATTAAAGATGGTTCTAGGAGGTAAAGACCAATAAGAATAACAATAATTAGACTTGAAAGAGAGTTTGGAAGTGATAAGTTTATCACATATTTCTAAATCTAATGGACACATTTAAGTCTCTGTGCTTCTATCCATGTTGATTCTTCAAGATTTAAAGGCATTCCTTCTTATATATTCAAATGGCATCTGTTTTCTGTAGGTCTTTATTAGCCATTAAAAAAAGAGAACAACAACAACAAAAATAAAATCATTCAACTTTTATCCCTATGGAATCACATTCTGTTCCAAACTAAGCTTTATCTTTCACACAACCAAACCCAGTTTCCTTCACAAGTGTTTTATAATATTTATATTCAAAAAAGAAAATAATCACTGAATCCAATAGAAGTTATCCTGTGTACATTGTGGGTTTCTTACTAAGTCTAATCATACGTTATACCTTGATAATTCCAGCATTATTTTTCTTTAAAAAAATAGAATTCAATTATATTTTTATGATTTATTTATTTCATTTAGTAAAAAAATAATTTTACGAATCCTTATTCTAATATGCAATATTTCATGCATAGTGGCTACTTTGTGCTTCTCTTTCTGCCTTAAAAAAAACTTAGTATTCTTCTCTTGAAATTTCACTTTTATTTCTTGAATACATTTTTTATGTGATCACATACAACATTGGTCTACATAATGGCATATTTAACATTGGTTTTATGGTATTTGATGTATATCTCACTATTTTACCTAAGGTAAGTATTTTTGATCTTCAAGTCTTTTTGAACATTTATATTTAACCAATTTTCCTATTCTGAATTCTGAATATAATATTCTGTGTCCAATGGGAAAAGATGCTAAAAGGAAACCTACTGACATTCTTCCTGGAAAATATCATTTTTATACCAATATTCACAATTTGGAATGAAGGAGAAGGTGAATCAATCAAAAGGTTAACATATGTAAGTCAGAAGCTTATCATTTATTATCATACTGTGTTTAGGACTAAATCTAAATAACATATCAGGCCTGTTAGAATGACAAGGTTCAGTGGTCAGTTTGGTGCCTGTCTTAACCACAAGAGTTCAGTGTGTATAGTCAACAATATAATCAATTTGCTTTGAAGATGGAAAGATAGGAGGTAAAGACCAATAAGAATAACAATAGTTCACATTGAGTAGAATGCCTGGGATTCCTTTAAAATAAATGGCTGACTCATAAACACAAATGTGTGAATGCAAGAGTTATGATAACAAGACAGCAAAAGGAGGTAACTAGTATAAGTAAATACCACACATAATTGTGCAGTAGTTAAAAAATCTAGTGAAAAGTTGACACAATTTTTCCATAAGGCTAAATGCCACAGCAGTAGAGAAGTATTTGAAAATCTGTAAGTAACTATGTGGTCATACTTACAAATAAAAGTCACCATGAGAAGTCTAATAGACAATTTTTTGTTGAAAAATCATTGACAATGATTAGTCTTTCAAATAATTTAAGAAGTTATGTTAAATAATTCACAAAATTACATAATATTGAGCTGAACAGTGTGGTCCAAACTGTATAGATTACTTGAATAATGGCACAAAGAGACATTATGAATCTGCAAAGGGAGTCTTTGAGACACTGAATTACTGGGTAAATATATTTATCAACAGAAAGTGGGACATGGCGTTACATTTCAAAGTTAAATGGAATTTTATCCAAAGCAAAGATTTTTTTTTTTTTAAAATAGCATGCGATAGTAGTATCTTTTGCACTATGTTGAAAAATTTAATCTTACATATGCATATAGTTAGAAAATGGAAAGAAGTATAAAATGAATGACAGCATCAGTAATAAGAAAGCATATGAATACTGAGGTTTGAGACGCTAACCTTTCTTAGGTTACATTCCTCCTTCACTGTCACTCATATTCTAGTGTAAAATCTGTTTGCTATCATTATTAGATACAACCATTCAATGAGATATTTTATGTTGATTAAATTGACTAATTTGCAAAGAATGAATAAGAAACCTTTCTTAAGACCTGTCAAGGAGAATTTTATCAGTGCTCTCATGACTGATCTTAATCCTATTAAAATTTTAAAAATAAATAAACAACTAGATGATTTAGACTTGAATCTAATCTAATTTAAGATCATTACATTTTATGGAGCAGGCAATGTCATTATTAAAAAGCTTAAATTTAGATAAGAAACAATTTTAAGTATTTGTGTCATAGTCAATGACATTGACCCTAAGCCCTAATATCTCTAAGTAGGATAAAAGCTAATAAGAATAAACTCTTTATTTTTATTTTTTGTTTTTATTTTTTGGTACTAGGGAGTGAATCCAGGAAAACTTCAACACTGAGCCATGTCCTTAGCCCGTTTTTGTTGTTGTTGTTGTTTTTTTTTTTTTTTTTTTTTTTTTTTTGTGATTGTTTTGTTTTGTTTTTATTTAGAGACAGGTCCTTATTGATTTACTTAGGGCCGTGCTAAGTTGCTGAGGCTGGCTTTGAACTCATTATCCTCATAATCCAAGGAGATTACAGGCATGTGCTCCCATACCTGGTTTAAACTCACTATTTCTAATAATAAAATGAACATGTTATTAGTCAACAGATAAAATCAATTTGTTTATGTAAAGTAAATGCAATATTCTAACAGGTGATATTATAGTCTTTGCCAAGATTTTGTCATTGGTTTATTATTATTTATACATCCTTAACTTGCTTAAAAAAAAGAGTTCAATATGTAAGATGAAGGAAAGCACAGGTTATGGGGCTAGAAAGAAACTTTTCTTCTGTTTTCCTAGGGCAGTTCTTACCTGGAAAGACAATTTTCATGTAATTTATTTATTTTTAAATATAACTGCCCCTTCTTAAAAAATGAATATTTGATAGAGTATTTTTAAATGGTAAGAAAAAAAGGGAGCATAATTCAACCAATACTGCACATTGCTATTGTGTGAATATCTAGGATATGAAGTTTGCTTTTAAATATATAAGAAAATACTCTTTTCAAAGGCAACTAACCAGTTCTAACCTTCCCATTCTATCTCTGTCAATAGAATTTCACTTTGCTTGTGGGGTCATATGTTTAAGTTACATAAAAAGAAACAATAAAAAATCACATAGATTAAAAAAACAGGAAAAAAAGGATATAATTTGGCATTACAAGTTTTCATTTATTTATTTTTCATTTTTCTTCACTAATTTATTTAGAAAACAGTTACTAATCTACTCCATCATTGTCTTACAATATTTCTACTGTGTCTCAAAACAGTTGGCTCAATGTGATATTTTCCTGATTTCTCTCTTTGTAGTACTCTGTTTATTTTAGTCCCTCTTAAAATTCACCCCCATTTTGTAGCAGAAACTTTAACTTATTGGTGGTGAACACTAAGGAAAATTTCTCCTCTGTGGCCTACCTGTGGCTTTTGCTCTCAATTCTAGTTGGCATCTGGGAGTCAAACCTTAAAAATTAATTCTAGGCAACAAGAATAATTTAGCTTCTATGTGAGGCTTCATTACCCTAACACAAGGAATGTCCTTGTTTCAAGGAGCAGGTTTAACAGTATGACATTTTAATACAATATAATAAAATGATATGTATATTACTTAAGACATCATAGGTTGCAAATGTCAGAAAATGAACTCAACCTAGATTAATCAAAAATGATTATATTGGCTCACGGTACATCTCCAATTATTTAAATTAATATGTATATGTACAAGTACATATTTATTTATATTTATATTTAACAAATATAAATGGGAAGGACAGGAATGAAAGTTGACTTCGAAAGAAGTATTTCTCATCTCTGCTTCCTTTTCATTATTGCTTCATTTCTTTTTATTACTGACTGGTTTTCTTCATAAAATATTAAATAGACAGAGTCAGAATATTCCCAAGCCCAACACTTCTTTAAAAACATGGCTGGCTGAACTAACTTATTTACTTCCTTTATTTTTATCTTCCTTCCATGCTTCCATTTTTTTTCATTTTTTCTTTCTTTCTTTCTGACTAGCTTGTCAATCTGTAAAATAAGTTTTCCAGAAGGATTTATAGAATACTTGTATCAAGTTTTAATTTCCTTTAAAATTGACCATGGGAAAAAATAAGGATATGTATTTTTTACTTTATTTATAAGAAAACTATAGATCATGTGTCACATTACACCCTTTTGGCTAAGGAATGGTTTCATTATGACCATGGTACCATGAGAATATCATAGAATATTATCATATGCACACAAGCTAAGAATATGATAATATTTTACGATATTAATAGAATCACAAAATAGCCTAACCGCACACTACACAGAATGTAACATCATTGTTAAAAACACATGATTATACTTCAGTAGACATTTTAATATTACACATATGAATGGAGTAGACAAAATATTGGTTATTTTAGGGGAATGAAACAGTCAATGAATTTAAACCAGAGGAAACTTAATAAAGATATTTATTTTCATGGGTGATGGAAAAGAGAGCAAAATAGGAACAATCAGCATAGATTCACCTCCCTAATCCAAAACTTTGAGATTTAAGGTGCTCTGAAATTCAAAATATTTTGAGCACCTGAACTCACATGACAGGCCACAGTCAAAATGCAATGTGGACTAAAAGTGTTGTCTAAAATTACCTTCAGGCTATGTGCAAAGTACCTCACTATGTGCATGCAAATATTCCACAATCCCAAAAACTTCTGGTTCCAAACACTTTGGATAAGTGATATTCAACTTGAATTAACATCCATGGAGAGTTGCTCCTATTTTGGTACAGTTTAAAAGGAAAGAGGACACATTACTTGTGCTAAAGGGAGGGTTTATCTGCAGTAGCTAAGTTCAGGTTCCTGTCTTATAGGAGTCAAAGCCACAGAGATAAAAGTGTTTTTGAAAATATCACCCTAGGAGACCCACACAAATGGGAGGGAAGAAAATGTTCCTGGTTCATTCATTCCTTTTCATCTCATTTCTCACCAGGACCTCCCATTGGCCAATTCCCATCAGAGTTTTGATGATTTGAGATCTTGGGGTATGAAGAATCCCTGGGGTCAGGAATGGAATTATAGGAGATAGAACACAAATAGTGGAGAATGGATCTTAAAGGAATGTGTTCCTGTTTTCCTTCTCAGATAGCATAGTTTATGTTGGAATGCTTTTATTACCTTTTTTCCCCCATTGAGCTTGTATTTACTGAGAACTTACTAACTGCACCATTGTGCTAGGTATACTTAACATTGTTTATTTCTGACATTCATAAAAATAAAATTTAGTTTCTTAATATTGTGAATAATGAAATAGTCTAGTTATAAAATTCTACATCAAATTTGTTCAAGTTGTATTTATTTTTAGCTTTTGGATCATACTATTATTCCAAGAAAAGCAGTTGTGTCGGGTAAGCTTAAGACTCCAGAAGTTTACAATGGCGGCAATCAAAAAAAAAAAAAAAAAAAAAGAAATGAACAGACTGTGTGCATTACAAGACATAAAGACTTGTACTGAATGGCAACATACAAAGAAATGAGTATTGAAAACATGACAGTCCTTGAGGATAGTGAAGGATCCAAACAGCAACCCGTTGTATTTGATGATATTTGTTTCCTCTGCCTGGGGCTGAATAATTTTCCTGCTGATGTGTTCAGTGAAAAAGACAACAATAATCCTTTCAGGATTTTTTCATTTATAATACAGAATGTTTGCTTACCAGTTATTTCCTATCTAAATTGCTCTGATATGAGAAATGCATGTCATAGCAATCATTTTCCTTTAAACAAAGGTTCAATTTAATACCCTGTCCTCCTTTTCAGCAAAATATTTTGTACTAACCTTGGTTGCTTAATGAGGCAAGGTTCTGTTTCTTTTCTTTCTTGCCTTCAATTTTGGTGATTTTCTTTTACTTCATGGAGGATCAATGAGAAGCAATAGAGAAAGCTTTCTTCTCTTTTAAGCTTAGAAATGTACATTAGATTCTTCTGAACTGAGATAGGGAAGAGTAACTTTTTTGCCTCTTGCCACTATGGTTTCACTAATGTCTCAGTTTCCTGTTACCTTACATAGGATTTTAGAAGCTCTGCTGAAATAGAATTCTTTTGTAGTTTGATCCTGGCACCCCAATCCTTCTTTATCTGTTTAAATCTTGTTTCTTCATAGTATTTAATATTGTCTACATTATTTATTTGTTTGTGTTTCATTTCTTTCCTACCCAACTGAATGTTAGCTCTTTGAGGATAGGAATTTTTGGGTTGTTTATCATTTCATATCCGGTCTTACACAGTGCCTGATACATTTCCAGCTGTTCTTTAAATATTTGTGAACTGACTGATCAAGCAGAATTAACATATATGTCATACATTAATTTCATTGTCTTAAAAGTGCTAAATATTAGTATTTCATTTCAATCTTTTAACATTAGGAATTACATATTCGATTAATATGAAAGACCCTAAAAAATAAAACTTTTTTTGAATCAACTGTACAATGGGAATAGGAAAAGTGGAGTGACTCACAGATATTGGGTATTCATCAGGTGCTTATTGAATAAAATTAAGGAACCTAAATGAACAATAATTTACTAAATCTTTTCCATAGATTTATTGATTCATTGATTGATGCATTCAACAAATATTTGAGTTTCTGCTGCCTGCTAGGAAATGCCTAGATACAAGGGGTCACATCAATTAGTTAAATACAGTATCTGATTTTGATCATAGTTTTTAGGTGAAATTGGAACACATCTTAGAATAAAATAGAACAGAATAGAAAGTTCAAAATTCTGACACTTGTCAATTTACTTGTCAAATTTATTTTCCATGGGTCAATACTGTTTCTTAAATCCTTTATTTATATATGTGTGTATGTGTGTTTGCATTTTGTAGGCCTATTGGATCCTTAGGTTAAATATTATGCTTATTATAGCCTGAGGTCCAAATAAAGATTTAAAGCCATTAGGTATCAGAGAAACAAGAACAGAGTCCAGTCCCTAAGACAAAAAGTGAGTAGCAAACCCAGGCATGGTGGTACATGCCTATAATCTAGGGGACTTGGAGGCTAAGGCAGAAGGATCACAAGTTCAAAGCCAGCCTTAACAACTTAGCAAGGCCCTAAGCAACTTAGGGAGACTCTGTCTCAAAATAAAATATAAAAAGGGGCTGAGCATGTTGCTTAGTGGTAATTGCCCCTCAGTTCAATCCCTAGCACCTTAAAAGAAGAAAAAAAAGTGAGCAACAAAAGAGGTTAGGACCCAGAGAGAAATGATTACTGGCCTTTTAGTAAGACTGTTTTAGAGAAATACTCATTCATCACACAAACACACACACACACACACACACACACACACACACACACAGGAAGTAAGGGAAGTGAGGTGCAGCAGCAGCTGGTCCATAGATGGGGAAAACAGGTGATGCCTAAAAGTATGGTGTGTAGGCAAGCATACAGTAAAGGAGACAGACTCTGGTGTTGGAGGCATGTGGCAGAGAGAAATTGCAGCTACATAGAGGAGAAAAAGGGGATGAAGTGGGTCTTAAAAGTATTAAGATCTAGCTCTAGACAAAGTGAATCAAACAAGCGAATAAAAACAGTTAATATTGGGGAAAAAATTAAAAGCTAAATACTATATTTGTTCTGAAATAGGGATAAGCAAGTTATAAAGTCATCAGAGTAGCTGTGGTTCTTGTGGATGGCAGTTGGCTCAGAACTTAATGAGGTTTAAGACAAAACTGAGTTTTCTGCATTTGTAAGACAGAATTCCCTGTTTATTTCATTTAGAGTGGCTGGAAAAGCCTGAGAAGGTAGAAATTAATTAGAAACTGGAGATTCACAAACCTTTTCCAGAGCTTCTTCACTGATGTTTAAAATAAAGATAAGAATACCTATTTACCTATCTCCATGAGGACTGAGAGTCTCAAGGAGATAAATATGTGCAATGCTATGGTTATTTCAGGAGTAGGCATTCATTATAATCTTTTCTTCTTTGTAATGGGGGTGATCCCATAAGCTAGCATACAGCAGAGATTGATAAATGGGAATTCAGAACAGTAAAGTCCTTACTTGAGGCAAGATGATAGAGTGGTAAGCTTGTAAGAGAACAAGGCTTCAGTAGCGAAGATGGTTAGAAGGGAAAGTAATAATAGTAATAGCAGATTAAGAGAACATTAATTGAAGAGAATTATTCTTTTTTCTTTTGTACTTGCTTCAGGGTCTCAAAGTAAAATGTACATAAGTGATGTGTGTGACTAATTTCTTATACTTTGGGAACATATTATAATTCATTCTTTTATATCAATTTAAATGCATCAACTCAATTTCTTGTGTTCCATTTATGTCTTCTAAACTTGGTTACTTTGACATTGATATTGTGATTTTGAATTGATATTCAAAATTATCCTCATTTGGAGACTACAAAATTATTCTCTGGAATACATTATTTTCTTTTATCTTTTTTTTTCTTTTGATACTCATAGAGAAGACTGGAAATTAGTTTAGTCCATTCAGGCAGGCTTCATAGAAGACCATAGTCTAGGCAGCTTATAAACAACTGATTCTTATAATTCTGCAGGCTGGAATCCAAGACAGGATGAAATTGGTTTGGTCAGGTTTTGGAGAGGGCCCTCTTCCAGGTTGCAGACTATTGACTTCTTATATTCTCACAGGACAGGGAAAGAGCCAGAAACCCTCTGAAGTCTCTTTTATAAGGGCACTAATTCTATTCATGAGAATTCCTCTGTCACAGCCTAATTACCTCCCTAAGGCCTCACCTCCTAACCATCATGTTAGGGTTTAAGATTTTAGCTTGTCAATTGTAGTCGAGACACAAAAATTCAACCCTTAATAAAGGTAATGATTACTTTAAATTTTCTTCACTGCATGAAGAAAGAATTTTTATCTCTCTGAAAGATACAGTGATTTTTCTTAAAACTTTAAAAGTTTACTTTCTTAAGAATGGTGTTAAATGTGTATGTAAACATCTATTGGAAGATAGTCTTTCAACTTGATTTTTAGATATCTTAATGCACTGTGCATACTATTAAAAATATAAAACCAAGAATTTATTCTTGCCTTTTCTTTACTCTAAGCAATTTCAGAATGGGAAGACCATTTAGTCATCTTTTTATTTATATGCCCTACCTAAAGGAATGCTTTGTCGCTAGTAAGTATCTGCCAAATTCAATTTACATGGATGTGGCAAAATAGTCCTACTAAGTTTTAAAATTTTTACTGTTCTAAGGAATAAAAATTAGAAAATTACTTTAGAATAGATATAAATGAAACTGTGGCCTTTCTTGTTAAGATTCCATAGACATGAATAAAACAGTTCTAGGCTGAAGGACAGCCTGCAAAGTCAGCCTATGTTTGGCAAGTAAATATTTGGTAAGAAGACTTTCAGCCATGCAAAAGAGTGTATGCTGACCTTTCAGGGTGCTTCTTCTTCCAAATCTAGTTCATGTGCTGCCAAAGCAAGCTAATTTCTACATCCAATTGGAAAAAGTTCACTACAGATAGAATAAATTAAACTAATATTAAAACCCTTCTTTATCTTGATAACAATGACAATAACTCTCATATTTTTACCTTTTAAACTCAAAATTAGTAAAAGCAATTTAAATGTCATTTTTGTGGGTTGCTAAGAATAGTCTTCTAAAGTACCATTGCTTAGGTCTTATAAGTTTTTTTTTTTGCTATATTTAATATATATGTTTAAGAGTTATTTCTTTACAAAACTTCCATTTTTCTTTAGATTGTTAAGATTCTTACAAATAAGTTTATTTGCTTTTCATATAACCAGTTAATTGTCATGAAATATAAATTCTAAAAATATAAAACCAACAGAAACTTCAAAGTTGCTATTTTGAAGAAATGACCACTTTAGGTCCTCCGTGGATCACATTTTTTCACCGTATTATACAAGTCTTTACCCAGAATAATTGTTTTCTCAAAATACAGACATAAAACTAAGTTAATTTTTTTTTATTTTATTGTTGGTTGTTCAAAACATTACATAGTTCTTAATATACCATATTTCACAGATTGATTCAAGTGGGTTATGAACTCCCATTTTTACCCCGTATACAGATTGCTGTGTCACATCAGTTACATTTCCATTGATTTACAAATTGCCTTTCTAGTGACTGATGTATTCTGCTGTCTATCCCATTCTCCACTGTCCCCTCACCCCTCCCCTCCCCTCCCCTCCCCTTCTCTCTCTCCATCCCCTCTACTATAAATCAGGAGACCTACTTATATCACATCTCTGAACTCCAGATAAAGATCTGGAGAAAATGTCCTTTCTGGAATTTGCATTCTTAGTCTAACATGGCCAAACACTTGTGTGGGTCTCTTAAACTGTGACAGTTTCATATGTTGAACTTTAAAGAACTTCGGGTTCTAGTGGTGATGCCATTAAAAGTTCTTTTTTTCTCCATAATTTTCAATTCTGAGGAAAAATAAAAAATCTCACCATGATTTTGTATATAGTACAACAATTGGAGCAAAACTTAATTTAATTCATTCTCCATGTTGTTCTGTTCACAATGTTAGGTTATTTATATCTTGTAGGGAGTCAAAGCAAAAATGTCATATATTTTCTGTTCCTTTTTTCAATATGTGGAAAATGTGGTGAATATGTAGAATAACAATTACATGAATAATATAATCTAGTGAAAGTCTTAGTATTCTTTACACACACACACACATTTTAAAGGTAATAGAAAAAAAACTGATGAGGATTTGAAAAATTGGGAAGTTTCAGGTCTAAAATATTATACTTCAAGCTAAGAAAAATTTATATTAAAATATAATTTATATTTTTTAAATTGCACATAATTTCTTTCTACATGAGTATGTTTATTTGAATAAAATGAAGTTGAATGGTTATTAATTTTTCCATACTAAAATATATCTGGCAGAATAATATTTTGGGCATTTAAGTACGATTGTTTTTCATATATTCTAATGTGCCCTTTAACCTTTCCTAAAGTACTCCATTTTAAAAGCTAGGGCTAATATGTTGGATGCAAAAAATATCATTTATTTAATAAACATTAGATTTAGAAGAGTAGATCAAGAGTCTAAAGTGAAGTAGATAATGGTGTTCTGAATTGAGAAGAGAATGATTGACCCAGATGTTAAAAATATCTTGCTCCTGGTGCATATCTTTAATCCCAGTGGCATGGGAGACTGATACAGGAGGATCTCTAGTACAAAGCCAATCTCAACAACTTAGGAAGACCCTAAGCAAATTAGCTAGACATTTTGTGTCTTTAGTTGTTTCAGATCATGTGGTTAACCCTTTAGTCCATTTTGAGTGAATTTGTGTGTATGGTGTGAGACAAGGGTATAAATTCATTCTTCTTGTAGAAATATAGTTTTTCCAAAACTATTTATTGAAGAGATGGAGGAGATGATCCTTTTCCCATTCTTAGCACATTTGTTGAAAATCATTTGACCACAAATGTGTGGATTTGTTTCTGGTCTCTGTTCTATGGGTGTGCGTGTGTATGTGTGTGTTTATGTGTATTTATGCCAGTATCACAGTATCATACTGTTTCAATTATTGACGCTTTATTATAGAATCTTTTTTTTTTTAAAGAGAGAGTGAGAGAGGAGAGAGAGAGAGAGAGAGAGAGAGAGAGAGTTTTTAATATTTATTTCTTAGTTTTCGGCGGACACAACATCTTTGTTGGTATGTGGTGCTGAGGATCGAACCCGGGCCGCACGCATGCCAGGTGAGCGCGCTACCGCTTGAGCCACATCCCCAGCCCCAATTATAGAATCTTGAATCAGGAAAAATGATGCCTCCAACTTTGTTTTTTTCTCAGAGTGCATTGACTATTTGGGGTCTTTCATGTTTTCATACAAATTTACTATTTTTTTTCTGTTTCTGTGAAGAATGTCATTGAGATTTTTAGATTTTGATAGAGATTGCATTCAATTTGAATATTGCTTTTGATGGTATAGACTTTTAATAATATGATTTCCTCCAATACATACACACAGGAATATCCTTCAATTTATTTGTCTTTAATTTCTTTTATCAATGTTTTATAGTTTTATTGCATATATATTTCACCTCCCTAGTTAAATTTATTCCTAAGAATATTTTGACACCACCATAAAGGAGATTTTCTTAATTTCTTTTGTATTTAAGTCATTATAAATGTATAAAATGTTATTGATTTTCATGTTGATTTTGTATCATGCAACTTTATGAATTCATTTATTAGTTCTAACAAATTTTTGTGAAATATTTGTTTTTGTATATATGTATTTGCTATATATATTTTGTATATGCTTATATGTATACACATATATGAAATTCATTATTTTACATATATATGATCATGTCCTCTTAAATATAATTTACACCTTCCTTTCCAAAAAATAAAAATAAAGCAACAACATTTAATAATGGCTCGGAGTGAGACTCAATGTTTAAGTGCCCTGGGTTCAATTCCTGATACCTAAATAAATAAATATCTTGTTCCTGCCTTGCTACGAGAAAGAGTGGTATTAGAATATGCAGATAGATAGCATGCATAATGGAGAAAAGAAGGATCCTCTGTCTGAATCCTTTATTCCCATTTGTCCAAGTATCACTGCACTAGTGTAATAGGAAGTGAGCAGCAAAATGTCTTTGTGAAGCATCTACAACAGATGTTTCTGAGACAGCCTATAGAGCTTCCTCTGGGTGCAGTGTGCTTTCCACTTACCAAAAATGGATCATGAACAGGGTACCAAGAGCCAATAAACTAGACATATTTTGCAATCTAGATGAGGAGGAAACAGCTGTGAAAGTCATAGACCTCTAAAGACCAGTTGCAACAATAGTTTGCTTTGTGTAAGTCAGTGAGATTTCATGGTAGTTACATAAAAAAAAAAAATGTGATAGCTTTTATATGCCTCAGGCCATTGCAACTTTACTCAACTTCAGGAATCTGAAGCATAGGGGGACAGAAGGAATGGAAGGAAGGTGTTAAAGACTAAATCTGCTCTGTGGATAATAGGTGTTCATAACACAAAGCAATTTACATTATTAAAGGATGGCAATAAATTTCTTTGAACTTACAAAATAAGATGTTGGCTACTTACATATGTACAAACTATACTATGTTAACATTATCAGTTTTAAATACGTATTATGTGCAAAAAAAATTCTCATGTTATGATAACTACATCAAACATTTATGTATATAATATTATAATTATACTATGATGATGTGTCAGCTTGAATGGGGTAGAGGTAAAGAAAGTGTCCTGGAACAAAAAAGAATGATAACTTTTGCGTGATCCAGAAAGCAGCAGATTATAATCCTTGTTTTATCTTAATCTAGGTGTTTAAAATTGTTCCCTGTGACATGGTTAATTTCCTTGGACTATTAGCTCTTACAAAAGGAAAAGTAGCCACTGACAGCTGGAGATGGTCTAACACCATCATTTATGTCTTGGTGTTGCTAGGAGATGACTTGGCACTCATAGCCAGGCCATGGTGTTCTGTTCTGCTGTTTGACATAAACAACTCACAGCACATTAACATCAGCAGAGGCCTTTGTGATCATGAAGAGTCAAGATAAACATCAGAACACTCTACACTGAGCACAAAACAAGCCAAGAACATTGTCCAAAATTCATAACTGACCGATATTTCTTCTCTTCTGGCTAATACGTATAACCTCTGCTCCTCAAAACTTTAGACACTGTTCTTCTTGCCTTTTAGGCAAGAACAATTGAGATGTCCCATCATGCAATTACTTTGTTTGCTGATATTATTGTATCCAGAGAAAACCTTTCTTCCTTGAACCATCCCCTCAAGTCACCTAACACAGAAAAAGTCCTACACTAAGCCCTTTGCCCTGTTACTAAAATGCCTTATGATTGCCCATAGCATGCAGTCTTTCTCATTACATCAATTAAATAAGGCCAAGTCTGTGTGTTCCCCAGTGTGTACCTGAATAGTTTTGACTAGAGAGCATTGACAACTCCATGAAAGAAGCAATATTCCTTGAGTGCTTTTAGATCTTTAACAAATTTGCAGTCTCTGAGAACATGGTAGACATTCCACAAATGCTTGTAAGAATTAAAAAAAAAAAAAACAGCTGCTACTAGTTGTATATGTGTTCTATATAAATACTGAATTAGTTTTATATGAGAACATCTCCTGAAAGAGATGACTATAATTTTAACATTTAAGTTAACTACTTGATTTTGGAAATATTCTTTCAAATTTCATAAATTCAAAAAAAAAAAACTATAAATCTACAGTATCCAATCATTTAAAAAATAGTAAAACTTTTTAAAGTCCCAGCTACAAACTTTATAGGAAAAATCAATTATGTTTTTCAAATTAGCCAATATCTCAGATTTTATCATAGTATACAGAATTGCATTTATTTCTCACAGTATAGACTTCTGGGTTAGAATCTACTGAGTCCTATAAATCCTGACTACCATTAAGAATAAAAACAAGCAAGAAAACATATTTGAAAGAAAACAAACTGCATTTTTAAAAGGACATTTTTCTTAAATACAGTTGCAGAATTAATGTAGTACCAATGATATGTTTGGTTTACCTTTCAAGCATAGAAGCTAGATATTTTACTATGGTTACAGTCTATTGCATATCAATAGGATGTGCCTAATATTGTTATAGTCAATCAACCTGTATCTACATTTTGTTTCCTTGATATTTTTTTTTCCTTCTGGCAGTACCTCTTCCAATAGAACTTATGTATTCTCCACTGAAATTTCTAATATAGTAATTTAATCCTGTGCTGTTTTTATTATCACATCTTCTCACATAAGAAAATGAATCAACTTCATCATCTACTGAATATGAATGGGAATGCTAATGGTCTCACTTTTATGTATTTGGCTATTTCATGTTTATTATAACTTATGAGTATTTTATGTGGAAGTGTGTGAAAACTGAATACCAAGTCAGCTGTGGAATCATTTATGCATCAAGGTAGCTTGATAAGTAACAATTTTTGGATATTTTATTATGTTTGGAGTTCAAACTAATGTGTAAACCAGAATCATAAACATATTAGTGACTAGATACATATGTTTATTAATATCAGATGTCTTACTGGTGGCTTTCAAAATATATGCTGAAATTCTGAATATTTTTCCATATCTTAAGGCAAATTTAAGATAATATTTGTGGTTTTGAATGTGTCTTGTCCACTGCAACCTTTTTTGTATCCAATGGATAGTTTGTGATCACTTCTTTTTTTTAATGATTTCACATTACAAAATTTTATAATAATTGGTCAGAGATTACTGAAAGATATATAACCCATCATATAGGTTGTAAGTTGAAGATAATGCATCAATTGCTAAATTTTCTAATGTATTAAAGCAGTTCTGCTTCAATCATCCCAAGAGAAAAATATTACCAAAAGAGATTTTTGATTAATGATCAAGATTATGTATAATGTAAACATATATAAATGGTTCTAATAAGGCCTAACACAATAGTACAAAATATTGGTCAATATATTTAACACAGATTTTAGTTAGCATCACAACTAGGAACATATTCACCAGCACAAAGTCCTGGAATACAGCCAGTCCAACAGCAGTGAAGTTATACTTGTTACAATGCAGCTCCACTGGACTACACAAGTGTAAAAAATGGATGACAGCAGGATCCCTGGCCAGCTGTTGTATGGTGAGTTGACGTGGGGAGATCTCAAATAGGGCAAGCTAAAGGAACATGCTGCAGACACATTAAAGAACAATTTCAAGTAATGAAGCATGGCTGCAAAATACTGGGAAATAATATCAGGGGAAAGACCAACCCACTGTGTAGAAATCGGAATAGCAAAGGTGTGCAGCCAGGTGAAGAAGCAGCACTTCAAATGACAACAGCTTTTGTAAAGAACACTCACTCTCCCAAAGAACACTGTCTACCTGTATCCTTTGAGTAAATATGTCTGGTTTCTTGCCACTCTTTTTAGTAGTATCAAAAATGTCTTTAAAATATATTTTGTTAAGAGATTCCTAGTCACTGCTATTTTTCTGATTATGACAATCGTCCTTTATTTCCAAAAGTTCTTGCCTAATTGTAGTACCATACAAGGACTAAACATGGGGCATGCTGCAATATATTCTTGGAATCAGATGCATCTACACAAAAATTAATTGTGTTAGTAGACTTCTATATACTGAACGTGTTTGCCTTGTCAGCTTTTCAGAAAGGTCAATTAATCTGTGACTGGCAAGAAATAGTGGAGTTGGTAAGAGCAGTCTTACAAGTTAGACTATCCAAGAGTTAAAATATGCCCATGACAATTAACATAAGTTTTAGCCCTGGGCAAGTTGCAAACCTCCATTAGCTTCATTTACCACATAGGGATACTGGGAGTACAAAGTTTAGAAAATATTCAGCACTGTGGCTGACCATGTAGTTATTACTAGAGGAGATAGAATCTATTCAAAATATCATCTGGTTTCTAGTCAACAGTACAGTATATATCTTTTTTTTCCTTTTATTTATTTTTTATATTTTTTATTTATATATGACAGCAGAAATAAAATTCATATTACACATATAGAGCACAATTTTTCATATCTCAGGTTGTATACAAAGTATATTCACACAAATTTGTGTCTTCATACATTTACTTTGGATAATAACGTACATCATATTACCACATCATTTAAACCCCATGCCCCCCTCCTTTCCCCTCCCACCCCTCTGTGCTATCTAGAGTTCATCTATTCCTCCCTTGCTCCCTACCCAACTATGAATCAGCTTCCTTATAGCAGAGAAAACATTCGGCATTTGATTTTTTGCAATTGGCTAACTTCACTTATCCATGATTTTATTCTCTTTTATTGCTGAGTAATATTCCATTGTGTACATATGCCACATTTTTTATCTATACATCTATTGAAGGGCATCTAGGTTGTTTCCATAGTTTAGCTATTGTGAATTGTGCTGCCACAAACATTGGTGTGGCTGTGTCCCTGTAGTATGCTGTTTTTAAGTCCTTTGGGTATAGACTAAGAAGAGGGATTGATGGGTCAAATGGTGGTTCCATTCCCAAATTTCCAAGGAATCTCCATACTCCTTTCTATATTGGTTGCACCAATTTGCAGTCTCACCAGTAGTGTGTGAGTGTACCTTTTCCCCTACATCCTCACCAACACTTATTGTTGTTTGTCTTCTTTTTTTTTCTTAAAGAGAGAGAGTGAGAGAGAGAGAGAGAGAGAGAGAGAGAGAGAGAGAGAGAGAGAGAGAGAGAATTTTTAATATTTATTTTTTAGTTCTCGGCGGACACAACATCTTTGTTGGTATGTGGTGCTGAGGATCGAACCTGGGCCGCACGCATGCCAGGCGAGCGCGCTACCACTTGAGCCACATCCCCAGCCCTGTTTGTCTTCTTAATAGCTGCCATTCTGACTGGAGTGAGATGAAATCTTAGAGTAGTTTTGATTTGCATTTCTCTAAGTGCTAGTGATGATGAATATTTTTTTCTTATGTTTGTTGATTGATTGTATATCATTTTCTGAAAAGTGTCTGTTCAATAAATAGTCCTTGGTCTATTTATTGATTGGGTTATTTGGGATTTTGTTTTGTTTTGTTTTGTTTTGTTGTTTTGGTGCTTAGCTTTTTGAATTATTATATACCCTAGACATTAGTGCTCTATCCGATGTGTGAGGGATAAAGAATTGGTCCCAAGATATAGGCTCTCTATTCATCTCACTGATTGCTTCTTTTGCTGAGAAGAAACTTTCAGTTCAAGTCCATCATATTTATTGATTCTTGATTTTAACTCTTGTGCCAAAGGAATCTTATTAAGAAAGTTGGGGCCTAATCCCAAATAATGGAGATTAGAGTCTATTTTTTTTTTCTATTAGACGCAGAGTCTCTGGTTTTATTCCTAGGTCCTTAAGCTACTTTGAGTTGAGTTTTGTGCATGGTGAGAGATAGGGGTTTAATTTCATTTTGTTGCATATGGATTTCCAGTTTTCCCAGCACCATTTGTTGAAGAGGCTATCTTTTATTAAATGAATGTTGTTGGTGCCTTTGTCTAATATAAGGTAATTTTAATTGTGTAGGTTAGTTTTTGTGTCCTCTATTCTGTACCAGTCTGTTTTGGTGCTAATAACATGCTGTTCTTGTTACTATTGCTCTGTAGAGTAGTTTAAGATCTGGTATAGTGATGTCACCTGCTTCACTCTTTCTGCTAAGGATTGCTTTAGCTATTCTGAGTCTCTTATTTTTCCAGATGAATTTCACAACTGCTTTTTCTATTTCTCTGAGGAATTTCATTGGAATTTTGAATGGAATTGCATTAAATCTGTATAGTGCTTTGGTAGTATGGTCCTTTTGATAATATTAATTCTGCCTATCCAAGAGAAGAATTTCCGTCTTCTAAGCTCTTCATTGATTTCTTTCTTTAGGGTTCTGTAATATTCATTATATAGATCTTTCACCTATTTCATTAAGTTGATTCCTAAGGGTTTTTTTTGGGGGGGAGCATTATACATGGGGTAGTTTTCCTCATCTCCTTTTGTTTGGATTTGTTAATAATATATACAAATTTATTTGATTTATGGTTGTTGATTTTATAACCTGCTACATTGCTGAATTCATTTACTAGTTATAGAAGTTTTCTGGTAAAACTTTTTGGGTCTTCTAGTTATAGGATCATATCATCAGGAAAGAGTGTCAATTTGAGTTCTTCTTTTCCTATGTGTATCCCTTTAATTTCTTTCATCTGTCTAATTGCTCTGGCCAGTGTTTCAAGAACTATTTTAAATGGAAGTGGTGAAAAGAAGGCATCCCTGTCTTGTTCCAGTTTTTAGAGGTAATGCCTTCAATTTTTCTCGATTTAGAATGATGTTGACTTGGGGCTTAGCATACATAGCCTGTTGTCCTGTTGTCCCTAATTTTCCTAGTGTTTTGAACATGAAAGGGGGCTGTATTTTGTCAAATGCTTTTTCTGCATATATTGAGATGATCATATGGTTCCCATCTTTAAATCTATTAATGTGATAAATTACATTTATTTATTTCTGTATGTTGAAGCAATCTTGCATTCCTGAGATGAATCCCACTTATCATGGTGCACGATGTTTTAATATATATTCAGTTTGCCAGAATTTAATTGAGAATTTTTACATCTGTGTTCATTAGAGACATGATCTATATGGTCTGAAGTTTTCTTTCTTAGATGTGCTTTTGCCTGGTTTTGGAATCAGGGTGATATTGGCCTCATACAATGAGTTTGGAAGTGCTTCCTTTTTTCTATTTCCTGAAGCAAATTGAAGAATATTAGTATTAGTTCTTCTTTAACGGTCTTGTGGAACTCAGCTATGTATCCATATGGTCCTTGGCTTTTCTCAGTTGGTAGACTTCTGATGGTGTCTTCTATTTTGTCGTTTGAAATTAAACCCCTGTTTAAATTGTGTATATTATCTTGATTTGATTTGGGAAATTATAAGACTCTAGAAATTTGTTGATGCCTTTAATATTTTCTATTTTATTGGAGTATAGGTTTTCAAAATAATTTCTAATTATCTTCTGTATTTCTGTAGTGTCTGTTGTGATATTTCCTTTTTCATCATGTATGTTAGTAATTTGTTTTCTTTCTCCTTCTTTCATTAGCATGGCTAAGGGTCTGTCAATTTTATTTATTTTTTCAAAGAACCAACTTTTTGTTCTGTCAATTTTTTCAATTGTTTCTTTTGTTTCAGTTTCATTGATTTCAGCTCTAATTTTAATTATTCTCTTTCTTCTACTGCTTTTGGTGTAGATTTTTCTTCTTTTTCTAGGGCTTTGAGATGTATGGTAAGTCATTTATTTGTTGACTTTTTCTTCTTTTAAGGAATAAACTCCATGCAATGAACTTTCCTCTTAGAACTGCTTTCACAGTGTCCCAGAGATTTCTATATGTTGTATCTGTGTTCTCATTCACATCCAAAAAATTTTTAATCTTCTCCTTGATGTCTTCTGCAGCCCATTCAATAACATATTATTTAGTCTTCTGGTGTTGGAGTATCTTTTATTTTTTTATTTTATCATTGATTTCTAATTTCATTCCATTTTGATTTGATAGAATGCAGGGTAGTATCTCTACATTTTTTTATTTGCTAAGAGTTGCTTTGTTGCATATTTTAGAGAAAGATCCATGCAGTGCTGAGAAGAAAGTTTATTCTCTTAATGAAGGATGAAATATTTTATGTATGTCATTTAAGTCTACATTATTGATTGTATTATTGAGTTCTACAATTTTTTTCAGCTTTTGTTTGAAAGATCTATCTAGTGATGGAGGAGGTGTGTTAATGTCACATAAAATATTGTGTTGAGGTCTAAAATTGACACTTGAACTTGAGAAGAGTTTGTTTGATGAACGTAGATGCTCTATTGTTTGGTCCATATATATATTATTGATTGTTAAGTCTTGTTGGTGTATGGTTCCCTTGAGCATTATGTAGTGTCTTTCTTTATCTCTTTTTATTGACTTTAGCTAGAAGTCTACTTTATTTGTGTTGAGGATGGAAACCCGTGTTTTCTTCCGCAGTTCATGTGAGGTATGATTTTTCCCAACCCTTCACCTTCAGTGTGTGGAAATCTTTTCCTATGAGATGAATGAGATGAATCTCTTGAAGGCAGCATAGTGTTGGGTCTTTTTTTTTTTTTTTATCCAATCTGCCAGTCTTTGTCTTTTGATTGGTGAGGTTAGGCCATTGACATTCAGGGTTATGATTGAGACATGATTTGTATTCCTAGCCATTCTTTTTTTTATTTTTGGTATTTAATGTGACTTGGTTTCTCCTCTGTTTAGATTTTCCTTTAGTGTAATACCTTCCTCTGCTGATTTTCATCATTGTTTCTCATTTCCTTTTGTGAAATATTTTCCAAGGATGTTCTGTCATGCAAACTTTCTAGTTGTAAATTCTTTTAACTTTTGTTTATCATGAAGAGTTTTTATTTCATCATCAAATCTAAAGCTTAATTTGGCTGGATATAAGATTCTTGGTTGTCATCCATTTTCTTTCAGAGTTTTGTATATGTTGTTCCATGATCTCCTGGCTTTGAGGGTCTGGGTTGAAAAATCTGCTGAGATAGGATTTGTTTTCCCCCTATATGTATCTGATTCCTCTCTCTCGTGGCTTTTAAGATTCTATCCTTATTCTGTATGCTAGGCATTTTCATTATAATATGCCTTGGTGTAGATCTGTTGTAATTGTGTGCATTTGGCATCCTGTAAGCCGCCTGTATTTGTTTTCCAATTCATTCTTCATGTTTAGGAAATTTTCTGATATTGTCTCATTGAAGAGCTTTTGTATTCCTTTGGTTTGAAACTCTGTGCCTTCCTCTATCTCTATAAGTCAGATTTGGTCTTTATATGCTGTACCATAATTCTTGGATGTTCTATTCATGGTTTCTTACTGTCTTCGTGTGATCAACTTTATTTTCCAGATTGTATCCTTTTGTCTTCATTTTCTGAAATTCTTTCTTCCATGTGCTCTAGTCTGTTGGTTATGCTTTCTATTAAGTTTTTTAATGTGCTTTCTTGTATCCTTCATTTCAAGGATTTTTTTAAAAGAATCTCTACCTCTTTCTTGAAGTAATCTTTTGTATTTCCTCTCTCATCTCTTTGTTAGAATGATCAATTTTTGTCTGTTTTTTGCTCATTTAGGTCATTCTTTAATTCAGATCATTTTAATTACAATTCTCCTAAACTCCTTGTTTGACATTTTATCAACTTCACTGTCCATGGATTCTGTTATTATAGTATTCTGGTTTGTTTGGGACACTTTATTCCCTTGTTTTTTCATGTTCTCTCTGTCTTCCTTTTTTGCAGTGTGGATCTGAGATATTACGCTTTCTACCCTATATTCTTATAGGACCTGTGCAGACTATCTGTACCTCACCTTGATGTTGGGCTTTCAGACGCTGATGGTGTCCCTCAATGTATGCTACTGCAACTAAATGTGTTGGCAGCAAAAACAGAGGTAACTCAAGATAATGCCCCAAGATGGAAGCATTGTCTCTTTAGGATGCCTGTTCTGAGATGCAACTGCTTCTAGGCCCTGTCATCAAAAAGGTAGGGACTACTGTGTGTGGAAGGCTATGGAGATGACTGCAGTGTTCCAAGATGGAAGTCATTTAGGCTTAGACTCCCAGACAGCAGGGGGGTGGGCAAACTCAGACCCACCCAGGACCTAGGTCCCCTGAAAATCAGTGTGGACAGATCTGAGCCAGTAGTCTGCTTATCGGAAGGGGCGGTCCTGTGCTGGAGGCTGGGCTCTGGCCGACATCTGCTGGTGGAGGGATGGACCCTGAACCACTGTGAGCCTTTGTCTCATGCAGGCTGGTGTCCAGTATATTTCTTATGTGGAAAAAAATTAGAAATATTTTTTAAAATTAAGAAAAATTAAATGAAATAGTTAAAACACATCTGTACAAAATTTCCTTATGAACTATATTTAAAGCTGACTGGCACCTGAACTCTATCTATGTTCTCCTTATATTTTCCATCTTTATCTGGTGCCAAGGAAATTGCCTAAAAACCCACTTAATCAATTATTAGTTGTAGAACAAATGAGGGTAGTGTGCTGATATATTAAACTTCATTGCTTTGACTTAGTTGCTAATACACATTTTTTCAAATGAATCTTTGGTAGAAGATTATGTCAACTTCTCTTCAAACAAGATAGAACAAAAATTTTTGACTCCAAAAAAATTAAAGAAACTGGACTTTATTTTTGTATTGCATATCTGAAGCACAATATTATAAAAACAATTGAATTCCAATTATTTCTTTTACTTTGGTTGACATAGACTGTACTAATGTTTGTTATCATTTCTGTCCTTTAGGAAATTCCTTCTTGTCCTTGAAAGATACCTGTATGATCTGATTAAAACTTCCTTATGTCTTTTACATATTCTTATTAAAATATATAATTACTTTATTTTTGAATCTATGCTTTAGTGATTATGATACACAATTTACAATTTTCTACATTGTCTCAGCTACTTCTTTATAGTCATTTATCTTATTTTTTTCTTTTTTACGTAATTAAAGGAGAAATTCAAATTTGATCCTATTATGATTCAAATGAGTTGTTCCTGACAGAAAGAAATTTTTTAAAATGTACTTTAAGTTTTACCTTAATTGTCTATAACTCCTTCTACTCATCTATTAGAAACAGAAATTTTTACCTAAAGATTAAATGGCTTGAGAGGGCATCCCTGTCTTGTACCAGATCTTAGAGGGAATGCCTTCAATTTTTCTCCATTCAGAATGATGCTGGCCTGTGGCTTATCATAGATTGCTTTAACAATGTTGAGGTATGATCCTGTTATCCCTAATTTTTCTAGAGTTTTGAACATAAAGGGATGCTGTACTTTGTCGAATGCTTTTTCTGCATCTATCGAGATGATCATATGGTTCTTATTTTTAAGTCTATTGATGTGGTGAATAACATTTATTGATTTCCATATATTGAACCAGCCTTGCATCCCAGGGATGAATCCTACTTGATCATGGTGTATAATTTTTTTGATACGATTTTGAATCCGATTCGCCAGGATTTTATTGAGGATTTTTGCATCTAGGTTCATTAGAGATATTGGTCTGTAGTTTTCTTTCTTTGAAGTGTCTCTGTCTGGTTTAGGTATCAGGGTGATGTTGGCCTTGTAGAATGTCTTTGGAAGTTCTCCCTCTTTTTCTATTTCCTGAAATAGCTTGAAAAGTATTGGTGTTAGTTCCTCTTTAAAGGTTTTGTAAAACTCTGCTGTATACCCATCCAGTCCTGGGCTTTTCTTAGTTGGTAGTCTTTTGATGGTTTCTTCTATTTCCTCTATTGTTATTGGTCTGTTTAGGCTGTCTATATCTTCCTGACTCAATCTGGGCAGATCATATGACTTAAGAAATTTATGGATGCCTTCACTATCTTCTATTTTATTGGAGTATAAGGATTCAAAGTAATTTCTGATTATCTTCTCTATTTCTGAAGTGTCTGTTGTGATATTGCCTTTTTCATCCCGTATGCTAGTAATTTGGGTTCTCTCTCTTCTTCTCTTCGTTAGCATGGCTAAGGGTCTGTCAATTTTATTTATTTTTTCAAAGAACCAACTTTGGTTTTGTCAATTTTTTCAATTGTTTCTTTTGTTTCAATTTCATTAATTTCAGCTCTGATTTTAATTATTTCTTGCCTTCTATTTCTTTTGCTGTTATTTTGCTCTTCTTTTTCTAGGATTTTGAGATGATATATGAGATCGTTTATTTGTTGGTTTTTTCTTTTTTTAAGGAATGCGCTCCAAGCAATGAATTTTCCTCTTAAAACTGCTTTCAATGTGTCCCATAGATTCTGATATGTTGTGTCAGTGTTTTCATTTATCTCTAAGAATTTTTTAATTTCCTCCTTGATGTCTTCTATGACCCATTGATCATTCAGTAACCTATTGTTCATTCTCCACGTGATGCATGATTTTTCCTTCCTTCTTTTATCGTTGATTTTCAGTTTCATTCCATTATGATCAGATAGGATGCATGGTATTATTTCTACTCCTTTATATTGTCTAAGAGTTGTCCTGTGACATAATATATGATCTATTTTTGTGAAGGATCCATGTGCTGCTGAGAAAAATGTGTAACTACTTGATGTTGGGTGGTATATTCTATATATGTCAATTAAGTCTAGGTTGTTAATTGTGTTGTTGAGTTCTATAGTTTCCTTATTTAACTTTTGTTTGGAAGATCTGTCCAGTGGTGAGAGAGGTGTGTTGAAGTCTCCCATGATTATTGTATGGTGGTCTATTAGACTCTTGTACTTGAGAAGAGTTTGCTTGATGAACGTAGCTGCACCATTGTTTGGGGCATATATATTTATGATTGTTATGTCTTGTTGGTGTATGGTTCCCTTGAGCAGTATGCAGTGTCCCTCTTTATCCTTTTTGATTAACTTTGGCTTGAAATCTATTTTGTTTGACATGAGTATGGACACTCCTACTTGTTTCCGCAGTCCATATGAGTGGAATGATTTTTCCCAGCCTTTCACCTTCAGTCTATGTATATCTTTTCCTATCAAATGCGTCTCCTGTAGGCAACATATTATTGGATCTTGTTTTGTGATCCATTCGACTAGCCTGTGTCTCTTAATTGGTGAGTTTAAGCCATTAACATTTAGGGTTATTATTGAGATTTTGTTTGTTCCTCCAGTCATATTTGTTTATTTATGTTACTAAACCTGATTAGTTTTCCTCTTTGGTTACTTTCCCCCCTTTACTGTCCTACCTCCCACTGATGGTTTTCAATGTTATTTTCAGTTTCCTCTTCCTGTAATGTTTTGCCAAGGATTTTTTGAAGAGATGGTTTTCTAGCTGTGAATTCTTTTAACTTTTGTTTATCATGAAAGGTTTTAATTTCATTTTCCATCCTGAAGCTTAATTTCGCCGGATACACGATTCTTGGTTGGAGCCCATTTTCTTTCAGTGTTTGAAAAATGTTATTCCAGGTTCTTCTAGCTTTCAGAGTCTGTGTTGAGAGATCAGCTGTTATCCTGATTGGTTTGCCCCTAAATGTAATCTGCTTTCTTTCTCTTGTAGCTTTTAAAATTCTCTCCTTATTCTGTATGTTGGGCATCTTCATTATAATGTGTCTAGGTGTGGATCTCTTATGATTTTGCACTTTTGGCATCCTGTAGACTTCTAGGATATGGGATTCTGTTTCATTCTTCAAGTCTGGGAAGTTTTCTCGTATTATTTCATTGAATAGATTGTTCATTCCATCCTAAAATAACTGTGAACATTCGTCCTGCCAAAGCTGCTTCATCTTCTTACCTAAGTTACTACCCAAGATGCACTAGAATACAAAATTATCTCAAGGAAATATTAAGGAATTGTTTTGTAAGAACTTTGAGGGATAGATAAAAACATTGTTACTGATAATAATATAATGACTAAATAGTATATAATATATGAAAGATAGTAACTCAGATACTGAGATAAATGTTATATTTAAATGAATAGGTAAAATTTATAGAGCATATCTATAGATAAATGATAGTGAAGATAGTGAAGGCATCAATAAATTTCTTAAGTCATATGATCTGCCCAGATTGAGTCAGGAAGATATAGACAACCTAAACAGACCAATAACAATAGAGGAAATAGAAGAAACCATCAAAAGACTACCAACTAAGAAAAGCCCAGGACCGGATGGGTATACAGCAGAATTTTACAAAACCTTTAAAGAGGAACTAACACCAATACTTTTCAAGTTATTTCAGGAAATAGAAAAAGAGGGAGAACTTCCAAATACATTCTACGAGGCCAACATCACCCTGATTCCTAAACCAGACAAAGACACTTCAAAGAAAGAAAACTACAGACCAATATCTCTAATGAACCTAGATGCAAAAATCCTCAATAAAATTCTGGCGAATCGGATTCAAAAACATATCAAAAAAATTATACACCATGATCAAGTAGGATTCATCCCTGGGATGCAAGGCTGGTTCAATATACGGAAATCAATAAATGTTATTCACCACATCAATAGACTTAAAAATAAGAACCATATGATCATCTCGATAGATGCAGAAAAAGCATTCGACAAAGTACAGCATCCCTTTATGTTCAAAACTCTAGAAAAATTAGGGATAACAGGATCATATCTCAACATTGTTAAAGCAATCTATGATAAGCCACAGGCCAGCATCATTCTGAATGGAGAAAAATTGAAGGCATTCCCTAGAAGATCTGGTACAAGACAGGGATGCCCTCTCTCACCACTTCTGTTCAACATAGTCCTCGAAACACTGGCCAGAGCAATTAGACAGACGAAAGAAATTAAAGGCATAAAAATAGGAAAAGAAGAACTGAAATTATCACTATTTGCAGACGATATGATTCTATACCTAACAGACCCAAAAGGGTCTACAAAGAAACTATTAGAGTTAATAAATGAATTCAGCAAAGTGGCGGGATATAAAATCAACACACATAAATCAAATGCATTCCTGTATATCAGCGACAAATCCTCTGAAACGGAAATGAGGACAATTACTCCATTCACAATATCCCCCCAAAAAATAAAATACCTGGGAATCAACCTAACAAAAGAGGTGAAAGACCTATACAATGAAAACTACAGAACCCTAAAAAGAGACATAGAAGAAGACCTCAGAAGATGGAAAAATATACCCTGTTCATGGATAGGCAGAACTAACATCATCAATATGGCGATATTACCAAAAGTTCTCTATAAGTTCAATGCAATGCCAATCAAAATCCCAACAGCATTTCTTGTAGAAATAGATAAAACAATCAGGAAATTCATATGGAAAAATAAAAGACCCAGAATAGCAAAAACAATGCTAAGCAGGAAGTGTGAATCAGGCGGTATAGCGATACCAGACTTCAAACTATACTACAGAGCAATAGTAACAAAAACAGCATGGTACTGATACCAAAACAGGCGAGTGGACCAATGGTACAGAATAGAAGACACAGTAACCAATCCGCAAAACTACAACTATCTTATATTTGATAAAGGGGCTAAAAGCATGCAAAGGAGGAAGGATAGCATCTTCAACAAATGGTGCTGGGAAAACTGGAAATCCATTTGCATCAAAATGAAACTGAATCCCTTTCTCTCGCCATGCACAAAAGTTAACTCAAAATGGATCAAGGAGCTCGATATTAAATCAGAGACACGGCGTCTGATAGAAGAAAAAGTCGGCTATGATCTACATACTGTGGGGTCAGGCCCCAAATTCCTCAATAGGACACCCATAGTGCAAGAGTTAACAACCAGAATCAACAAATGGGACTTACTCAAACTAAAAAGTTTTCTCTCAACAAAAGAAACAATAAGAGAGATAAACAGGGAGCCTACATCCTGGGAACAAATCTTTACCCCACACACTTCAGATAGAGCCCTAATATCCAGAGTATACAAAGAACTCAAAAAATTAGATAATAAGATAACAAATAACCCAGTCAACAAATGGGCCAAGGACCTGAACAGACACTTCTCAGAGGAGGACATACAATCAATCAACAAGTACATGAAAAAATGCTCAACATCGCTAGCAGTCAGAGAAATGCAAATCAAAACCACCCTAAGATACCATCTCACTCCAGTAAGATTGGCAGCCATTAAGAAGTCCAACAACAACAAGTGCTGGCGAGGATGCGGGGAAATGGGTACACTTGTTCATTGTTGGTGGGACTGCAAAATGGTGCAGCCAATTTGGAAAGCAGTATGGAGATTTCTTGGAAAGCTGGGAATGGAACCACCATTTGACCCAGCTATTCCCCTTCTCGGTCTATTCCCTAAAGACCTAACAAGAGCATGCTACAGGGACACTGCTATATCGATGTTCATAGCAGCACAATTCACGATAGCAAGATTGTGGAACCAACCTAGAAGCCCTTCAATAGATGAATGGATTAAAAAATGTGGCATTTATACACAATGGAGTATTACTCTGCAATAAGAAATGACAAAATCATAGAATTTGGAGGGAAATGGATGGCATTAGAGCAGATTATGCTAAGTGAAGCTAGCCAATCCTTAAAAAACAATTGTTAAATGTCTTCTTTGATATAAGGGGAGTAACCAAGGACAGGGTAGAGAGGAAGAGCTGGAGAAGAAGAATAACATTAAACAGGGATGATAGGCGGGAGGGAAAGTGAGAGTTAAGGGAAATTGCATGGAATTGGAAGGTGAGCCTCAGGGTTATACACAATTACATATAAGAGGAAAGGAGGAGTAGGAGAAAAATTATATAAGTGGAAGAAACGATTTATAGTAGAGGGGATGGAGAGAGAGAAGGGGAGGGGAGGGGAGGGGAGGGGTGAGGGGACAGTGGAGAATGGGATAGACAGCAGAATACATCAGTCACTAGAAAGGCAATTTGTAAATCAATGGAAATGTAACTGATGTGACACAGCAATCTGTATACGGGGTAAAAATGGGAGTTCATAACCCACTTGAATCAATCTGTGAAATATGGTATATTAAGAACTATGTAATGTTTTGAACAACCAACAATAAAATAATAAAAAAAATCATTTCTAATTATTGCAATTTTATTCAGTAAACTCTTATTTCTCAGTTTTCACTTAATCTTCCGCTAATAATTTAATTCCAATTGTTTTGGAGTTTTTGTCTGGTTTTACTTCTCTTGTCTAAAATCTGTGTTGCTGACCATTGATACCTAAGTATGCATCTTCAGTCCTGACATATCTCCTGTGTTCAAATCTATACTTTTCAAAAGTTTACTAAAGAGCTTCAGTTAGATGGTTTCTTCAACATTAACAAATACTTGTTTAGACTACAGGATGCAACAGGTGATTTTTTATGGCATGAAGAAAGCTGGTAATTTAATAGAAAATAGTCTCTAGATTCTGTCTTTATGAAGATGATATTCTAATAGGGGACGGACTGAAAAGAAATAAATGATAAATTAAATAAATGATAAATTAAAATCATAATTACCAGGCAATTTACAGAATATTTATCAAAGTAATAATTTCTATTAGAAAAAATGAAGCAGTGGAAAGTGGTAAGCAGTGGAAAGAGAGCATTTTCATAAGCTTTCCTGAGAATTGCCATTCTAACAAAAACAAAAGAGGTTGGAACACAACCTGTGCATCTACCTGAGGATAACATTCCAGGCCCAGCTAACAGTTGGTTCAAAGGAGCTGTGGAAGAAGTATCCCTGGCATAAAGAACAGAAGAATGTTTCTGTGTGATGGAAAATAGTAGTACAATAAAAGACATATAGAAGGTGAGCTTCTGTTCTTGTTTGAAAGCTATTCTGAAGTCTAAAAATAGAACCATTAAAAAGTTTTGAGAATTGTTGTGCCACAATCTACTTCACAGTTTAAGACAAATCACTATGAAGCCTACATTAATAAAAATCCATTAACCCAGACATAAAATTAGAGTACCTTAGACCAAGATGGCAGCATGGTGATGGTGAGAAATGTTTGGTTCTGGGTCTATCTTCATCATAGCACCAGCAATATGTAGATGTGTAGATTGTGAAGTGTGAGAGAAAGAGAGAATACAAAGAAACTAACTATATGTTTACCCCAGCCAAGGTCAAGAAAAATCAATAATTTCTCTACTAGTGTCATTCTTTCTCCAACACATCCTTTCTTTTCCCTTCCATTCCTCCCTTCCCCCTTCCTTTCATCTTTTTAAATTGTGACATTTGTTTTTGTATGCCTCTAAAAATGACATTTTCATTAAAAATCACAATTCCATTATTGCATCTAAAAAGCTAATATTAGCCACCTAATATTTTCTAATAGTTTTTCCACATTGAAAATTTCCTGATTGCTTAAAAAGTAGTTGGTTTAAATTAAGAATTGAATGAAGTTTTTATCTTTGTACTCATATGTATCAATGAATTCTCTTTTCATTCTGATTTTGTATTTTTGAGACACTTTTTTCACATTGTGCTTTCTATGAAACCTTTGTCTTTGTTAAAGAAAGCAGGTTAGATAATGTGAAAGAAATATTTTGAATTTGGCTGATTATTTCTTATTAGTGTGTGATCAATTTATTCCTTTTTCCCCTGAATTTCCTGATGACTTTCTGTTCAATGGTAGTTGAATCTAGGTTTAATTATAGTCATGTTCAATTATGTGGGGTGTGTGTGTGTGTGTGTGTGTGTGTGTGTGTGTATTATGTGCATGTATGCTTAAGCAGGAAAACTTCATAGGCAGTGCTATTAGCAATGGTCTCTTAATTATTTGCCTCTGCTCTCTCCTCCTTTATATGGATGCAAGATTTATCATTTTGACAAATAGAACTATTTAGAATTCTTTTAGTTTATCAATTAAATAATAAAGCCTGAACATTTTATGTACCTTTCAGAATTTGCCCATAAAGACTGTGCTGGGGATGTGGCTCAAGTGGTAGCACGCTTGCCTGGCATGCTCATGGAGCTGGGTTCAATCCTCAGCACCACATATAAATAAAGATGTTGTGTCCTCTGAAGACTAAAAAAAATAAATAAATATTTAAAAATTAAAAAAAAAGACTGTTCTCCTGCAACCTGTGGTCACTGACAGCCATCTCTTTCTTATTATCATATTCACAGTAATTTTAAAAATTAACAGAAAAAATACTTTGAAAACAAGTTGATTGATACCAATATACAAAAGAAATTTTAAAAAATACTAATTTTCTTTAGTTTTTCTATACATTTTTATTATGCCCTCAAATTAAATCTACTTCATCTTATAAACCTGCTGAGTAATTAATTATACATACCTAAAACTATTTTAATGTTATTTTCTCCCAATTCTACCTTTCTAAAATAGAGGGGGAATGAATCTCCAGTTCCATGGAATTCTAGTTATGATAACACATATTTGACTTTCTTTAGTTTTGTGATTATTTTTATATTTATTTCCCCATAAAATTTTATTTTTTAAGGTAAATGAACTGTATTACATATAAGCAGTGTAACTGTTTATACTGGGGCTCCAAATATGAATTTTGAAAAATAAATGTATAAGTGTGTGAAGATTGAGATTAAATCACACACATCAAGAATAGAATACAGTGACAAATGATGCAAATTATCAGTATTTTAAACAATTAATGCATATTTGTTTATACCTCCTTATATGAATACTAAGGAGATGTACAATTTAATTTTGCCAAAATGAAAATTATTATAATCTCTATCTTTACCAAGTTTAACTCTAAAAATAGTACTAAATTTTCACTTTTGAAAATACATTTTTAACATGGAAGGAAATGATTATTAAAATAAATGATAAAATTTTTGTGATCATATGCTTCATTGAATTATAGATCATTTATTTTTTTGCTAGTCTAGATTTTGTATTCATTTTTATTGGTAATTGACACAAAATAGTGCACATAGTTATGGTACAGATGGTGAAAATTTGATTTGATGCATGTATACAGTGTGTAACAATCAAATCAAGTTATTTAGCATTTTCATTTCTTTAAACATGTATAATTCCACTTTATATAAACCTTCAAATCCTTCTTATAGCTTTTCATAAAATATATAATAACTTACAAATTACAGTCTTCTTACTGTGCTGTTGAACATTAGACCTTTTTCTTCTTATCTAACTTCACTTTGATAATTTTTAAGAGGAAGAGCCTAGATATAAAAATAACCTTGGTATTATTTCTTTTACTGCTTGCTTCTTTGTATCTTTAAAATCTAAAAAATGATAATAATCCTTTGGCTTTTTAGTATAAATATTCATCATTATGTTACCTTAAATAATAACAATTTTATATATTTAAAAGTATTTTAAAATTAAATTTTACCATTTATACCTAAAATCTTTTGTATGTTAGACTCCAAATAATATAATATAAAATTAAAATTTCTGTGACCAAAGACGTTCTAAGAAACCACTTCTGCTGAGTTGTAGACAGCTAAGCATGCTACTCATTTTCAATGTAATCAGCAGTCTATCTTTTTTTCTATTTATTCCTACCATGAGACACACTAATTAAATTCCCCTTTGCCTGATTCTTTTCATATAGCACATGAATAGCAGGTAAAGTCAATTTGTGAACTTATTGTCCTTGACATACTGTAGAAGTGTTTTCAGCTGGAACTGATTATGTTTAATCTTCTGTGTTACCCAGGTAAAAAATAATCCAAAAGATAACAATAAATAATTGCAGCTTTAACTTTATTTAAATTGTTCTGCTACTGTTATGGAACAATGCAGATAAATAGCAAAAGATCTTTCATTGTCCAAATAATGTTTCCACAGCTGTAATTATTTTCTTGCATAAGACCCTGTGCCCTCTGCAGTAGGTGACAGATAAATGATTTTAAATTATGTAAAAAAGTGAATTGAGTCACTCATTATCCTTTGGGTAAATAAATTCAGGTCTAGGACATATAAATTTATAATCTGTCTCCATATGCAAAGTAATAGTATAGACTTTTTAAAGTGTAAGATTTCATGTATGTCAAAAAAATCATTTGGAACTTTTTCTATAATATAAACCCAAAATGTAATTCCTGCTGTCTTGTCACAGTGATTTTTTTTTTTTTTTTGGTCTGGTGTTGAACCCAAGGGCATCTAACCACTGTGCCACATCCCCAGCCCTCCCCAACCCTTATTTGAAAATTTTTATTCAGAGACAGGGCCTCACTGAGTTACTTGTCCCTCTCTAAGTTGCTGAGGTAACTTTGAACTTGCAATTCTCTGGCCTCTGCCTCCCTAATCACTGGAATAATAGGTATGTGCCACTGCACCCAGCTGACATTGATCAATTTTGATACAGAAAATGATTGGTTTACAAATGATAGAATCTTTGTAAGTTACACTTTAAAAAAGTGACTGTGTATATTTATGTCTCATTAATATTATATAAGAATATATTATTTATAACATGTAAGTAATGTAATAACTATATATTGTATATATTTGATGGTTTTATATGTACTTTAACCAAATTAACCTGTTATTTGAGTCTCCATATGAAATCCACATCCATATAGCTAAGGAATATGAATTTATAGTAATCTGGTATTTTTCATACTATCCCCATCGTTGATCAATCAATAGTTAACAGTCAACTATTTTACCACTAATTCTAGGTTTAAAATATAACTTAATTACACTATATCGTCTGCTACAAACATAGTCAAGTTGTGTTTATTTCTCACCAGTACTACTCTAAACCTGACTTCCTTTAACTGTAATTAAACTTTTGCCCAACAAAAAAACATTGTTCATAAAGGATCTACTAACCCCAACCCATTCCAATATCTCCTTTAATTATGCTTAAAGATACATTCATTTTCTCTTTCTTTACTTCTTGAATATATTTTATTTTTCTTTTCATCTGGAATTTTATATTTGCTTTCTTCCTTTGAATGCTTCACTAACTCTTCTTTACACTTTTCTACATTCTCTTCTCTGTTCAATTATCTCTTTAGTGTGGCTTTTCTGTTTACACATTTTACATAGTTCCCTTCCATAGTAATTTCCTATTATATAAATCAGTTTGTTTTGTTTATAATAGTAATTGACACAAAAATTGTATTTTTCAAGTTTTAAACACTTATTCATTATCTATCTCACTTCAATTACAGTGCATGATCTATTCTTTTCTTTCCCCTGTAATGTCTGATTCTCTTTACCTTTTACAATACTTGGTATACAAGAGACATCCAAAAACATTTTTTACAAGTTATTTAATATGTGAAAGGTAAACCATATCCATATGAGTACTTCCAGTTTTGTTAAAATTATTTATTCTGGAAGTCTCTGCTATTGCTCAATTTTCTGAAATACATAAGGTTAGTTTTACTTTGAATAAATGTTGTGATTCAAATGGCTATACCCTAATGAAATGAAGAAACACCATGACCGATCAATAAGAATTCAGCAGTAATATAATGAATAGAATGATTATATGACATCTATAACATTTTAATTAATTTGAGAAGAAATTGTGGGATAAGTAGATTGGGAAACTGTATACTATATTATTTTCAACTAATATTAAACTATGTCATATATACATATATATATATATTCATATATATTCACATATATATACACATACACACACTATATATCCATACATATACATACACATTTAAATATATACACATGTGTATATGTATATAAACATGAGGTATAAATTTCTGGTGGTGATTATTTTTTGATCCAACAACTTCATAAACGACAATGCAATAAGATTTTACACTTTCTCCTAAAGGAAAGAGAAGTATGATATCCCATCCTAATAAAAAGCAAATGTGGTCTGGATTTTAAACTGTCTGCAATGTAATGTTGAGAAACTACAAATTCTTTCATTATGAGGAGAATTTTCACTTCATTAAGTCTCTGAAGAGTGTGAATACTGAGAATGGTAATGAAGAAGTTTGCTACCACCCTGCTGTCCTACCAGGCTTCAATCAGAAACACCCATTTTTATGTATGATCTTAACTCAAATGGGAGCATATCACCTTTGTTTAGAATCCTTGGTATGAGCAAGTGCCATAAATCAAAATAAAATTGATATTAGATCCACATAACCAACTAAAGTTGTTGAATATAGTTGAGAATAAATCCTGTTCTCAGTTGCTTTTTATGTAGTATCAATAAAAACACAGAAACAATGATACAAAAAGTCATGTTCTTGTCTTGTTTTCAGAGTAAGTTATATTTTTCATGAAGAGATAGATACAAAGAACTTTGGTTGCTATGATCAAGTGTTCCTTATTAGAATCAAGTGTAACACACAGGGATAAAATTGCTATATTGCTTTTGCATTGTACCGATTTTTCTAAAGGAAGTGGTACCTAACACTAAATCCATATATTTCAGAATTTCCATGAACAACAAGGGGACAATAATATTAATGGCTTTCCTTTTTATATTATATGGATTACAAAGTGCTTGAGGATAAAATGTGCTATGTGCATGACAAAAATATATCTGAGAAAAAAATAATATATTTAGAGCTTTAGGAAGATACCTTTGAAGAGCTATACTTTTTGAATTATGTATATTGTCATTATGGTTCTTGAAACTGTTGACTTTAAACTATGGAACATTAATTATATTAAATATCCTAAATTTTTCTTGAAAATATGTCAAGTTTTGCAAGAACTCAAAAAAATCATTAGGAAAGTTTCTATTTAATGACAGTGAATTAAAATTATTAAAAATGGAAAATGGCAAAAAATATTTACAATCCATAAGTAATATGACACATGTAGACTTATTGGTTTATTTATAATTTAGCTGAAGTTCTGGGTATTATTTAGAGTAGTCTTTCATGCTAATTTGAGGGGAAATTACTTTAATATGAATGAGAAAATGTAGCTTAGTCATTTTATTTTCAAGATGAAAAGGACATTATTTAATATATAATTTCCCTCAAAAAACATTTATCGATCAAGGAAAACAATAAAAAATGCAGAAAGAGTATATAGTTATTTAGACTTTTTTTCCTTCATAAAAGCTTCAATGTAGAAAAAATGAAAAAGAAAATGGTTCCAATTATCCCAAGTGCTTTAGTAAGTTCTTTCTGCACACAGAGTTCCAATATGGAGTTCCAGTAATGGAACTCCATTTAATTAATTACCTATTGATACTCAGACACAGTATCTCAGTATCCATAAAAACACAGACTTAGCTTTGTTAATGTTGTCCAACAATAATTTTAAAATCTCTTAAAAATGTGAGTGAATGTATTCATCCTAACACATGAACATAATATTTTGATCGAAAGATTTTTATGGTGGCATACCTTCCTTTGCCATCTTTCAAATGTCATTGTGGCTGTTAATTATAACCAGCAAGTGCCATGCATGACTTAGTACATACATGATGACATATCTGTTGGTATGTCAACCCCAAACTTTTCTTACAGGAAACTCTTGGGGAAGTATTTGGCAGCACTTTCCTGGCCATTTTGGCAAACTAGCATCAGTAACTAATCTTTAAGATTTATATGGGCTGGGGATGTGGCCCAAGCAGTAGCATGCTCACCTGGCATGCACAGGGTGCTGGGTTCGATCCTCAGCACCACATAAAAATAAAATAAAGATGTTGTGTCCACCAAAACCTAAAAAATAAATATTAAAAAAATTCTCTCTCTCTCTCTCTCTCTCTCTCAAAAAAAAAAAAAGATTTATAAACATGTACACATATACACACAGAGAGACACACACAGAAAAGAAAAAACTGGAAAATTTCGATTACACTCATGATAAAACATTCCAGTTTAGTGAATTTTTTGAGGAAAAGTATTTAATAAAATAGACAAATGATGGGTCCCATCTGTGTATTCTCTTGATTAAAATATTTGTTGATTCGTAATTTTCAGTCTCCTAGTAATCACATGTCTTATCCTCTAAATATAGGATCCAAATACTATAAAATGAAAGGAAAAAAGCAAATAAAGTGAGGATAAGCAAAAATAATTTCAAAAATATAGATCTTCATTCTGGGTTCAACTCTGTTTCAACTTGCAGCTCATTAAAATATATTTAATTATATATCAGAAAAAATGTTAATCAGACTTTTGGCAAATTTCAAAATTTTAATGAGTTTGACTCTGTACTTACTTTCCCTAAATAAAAAATGCTTAAAAGAGCTACAAAGCTGAAAAAGAAACAAATAGCAAAACTGTCCCATTTCTTACATGACTGTAGCTGTTGCTACAGCCACTGAGTCACTGAGGTGCAGGTTGTGTTAGACTTGACCTTCAGATTAATATAAAACTTCAGTGTTGTGAGTATATACTTTAGAATATCTTGTTTGTTTGTTATTCATTGTTGATGGGATTCCTGTAAGTTTACATATACATAAACATGAGGTACACATACCAACAAATTTAAATTTCCATATGCCCAAAAGTGATTTAAAAAGTCAACATATTTGAATTTTCTAAAAATATGTCAATTACCATAGAAAACTACTAATGTCTTTCATCAACCATTTGTTTTGAGAAATAAAATTTCTCCCTGATATACTCCTTTTCTAACTTCAAATTCAAAGCCTTTTCAGCTTTGCCCTTTTTGTTGAAATTCTTTCCAACTTGGATAAATCCCATTCTGGTAAGATTATAATACTGCTAATTTATTCACTCCTTTATTATATTTGTATGTAAGACATTATTCATTTATGATGTAAAACTCTTTGCCCAATAGGTCCTTCATCATTTGTCTTTAATTGCACAGAGAAAGTTATGGATATAATTGTGATTTGGAAAAGTAATGTATTCAGAAATTAGGTTTTATGTTACTTCACTACATGTTGTAGAAGTGGTTTAAAGTCACGAATTATATTGGCAGTGGCTAACATAAAATAAGACAAATATCATAGTAAAAATAAGTTTAAAATTAATGAGGTTTGGAATAATAAAAGAAGAAGTTAGAACAATCGTATTAGATAATATTTGGAGCTAAAATCATACCATGAAAAAAAAAAAAACAAATAAGATGTGGAAAGTACATCTCCATGGGGTGCCATTCCAAAGACTACAATAATAATTTGTTCCCCTCGAGTTTTGCAGTGAGAGCCTTGGGGTTGTTTGTATGATAAATTGTACATACAAAGGAACAAAGGAGACATTAAGAAAAGTAAACATGTGGATAAATATGTGAGAAAGTTAATAAAAATAGTTATTTATATATAGGCATTTTAACATTTTTAAGACCATTAATTTTTATGAAAGTTTTGCATATATAGAAATGAAACCTATGAGAAGAATACCATAACAAGTAAAAAGGAGGTAAATGGAATTATATTTTTATAAGATTTTTA
Organism: Spermophilus citellus; assembly: GCF_964194105.1. Lineage (NCBI taxonomy): Eukaryota > Metazoa > Chordata > Mammalia > Rodentia > Sciuridae > Spermophilus > Spermophilus citellus. The sequence goes on along the minus strand of NC_138182.1, from coordinate 59,205,456 downwards.
CACTATTTAGGATAAAGAATAAGATTATTTGAGGAATAAGTTAATAATTTAAAGATACTTGCCTTGCTATATGGAAAATCCAGAGAAATAAGATATAGAAAAAGATGTAGGAAATCAGATAAAATATTTAAAAGTATCAAGTCACTCAAAAGAAGGCTGGAAATGAGGAACAAATAATCCTAGACTTATAGGGTCATAGAAAAAGCATAAAGTTTAACTCATATATATCAACAGTCACCCTAAGTAGAAATGGACTAAACATTGTAAATGAAAGGTAGAAATTAATATTAAATAATAATTACAAGCTGAATTATATGCTATTTTAAAAAATCTAAATTTTGAAAACATAGTAGCTTTCAGTATAAGTATAGAAAATGTATATAATATAAACATATGAAGCACTAGAAAGTTGATGTAACTATGTTAATACCAAAACAAGTATCAAAATACACACTATGTTTTAAAAGTACATTACATTATATAAAGATATTAATTCAATTAATTATGATTATTGGGTTTCTTTCCAGGGGGTACTAAGGATTGAATCTAGGGTCACCCTTTTATTTTATTTTATTTTTTGATAAAGTTCTTGCTAAGTCTTTGAGGTTGGCCTGAAACCTGGAATCCTCCTGCTTTGGACTCCTGTACCACTGGGATAACAGGCATGTGCTGTATCTGGCCAAGAAGTTACAATACTCTTAATTGTGTATACACTTAACAAAATAATTGTCTTCCCAATATTTTAAAGCAGTAAAATTGACAGACCCGCAGGAGAAATTCACAATAGTATTTTGAAAAATTTCAAGTCTTTTTCCAGGAGATGATGGGACCACTTGGGCCAATGTAGAAGTAATGATAAAAATGATTGGAACAATACTATTATCCAACTTGACCTGAGTGATAATTGCAGAACACTGTAGCAACTGTGATACACACACTTTTTTCATTTGTATGTGAAGATGCTTACAAAGTGCTGATCCATAAAATAAATATCAATAAATTTCATAACATATCCTTTGGTATAATGATATTCAGTTTGCAATCAGTTACAGTAAGGTATCAAGAAAAAAATCCAAACCATTTGGAAATGAAGCAATATATTTCTGATAGACGATTCAAAGAACTAATTAGAAAAATTTTCAACTACTTGAACTAAATGATGAAAAGATAAGACATTAAAATTTATTAAATGCAGATAAGGTGGTACTTAAAAGAAATTTTATTGGTTTAAATACCTGTTTTAGTAAAGAACAAAAGTGCAAAAGCTAATGCTTTAGTATACCTATTTCAGAAGATTAAAAAAACATAAAATTAAAACCACACTAGATTCATATGAGAAATAATAAAAGTAAGCATATAAATAAATAAAATTTCAAAAACTACTTTTTACTTCTGTTGAAAATAAAAGTTGGTTCTTTGCAAAACAAATAAAAACAATAAAACAGCAAGAAAAATGGTAAATGAAAGAATATAAATAATGAATATCAAGAATAATAAGTATATATCAGTATTGATACTATAGACATTGAAAGAACAATAACTAATTTGTGAAGTATTTTACAATGATAAAATCAGCACATTATATAAAAGAATTTAATGCATTGGAACAAAAAAACAAATAAATCTGACCAAAGGAAAAGAATAAAAAATTTAAACAAATTGAATTTGTAATTAAAATTAATAAACCAAAAGCAAAAAAAAAAAAAAAAAAAAAGAAAGAAAGAAAGAAAGAAAGAAAACCAAGAAACAAAAACTCTTCTCATAAACTAAGTTTAAAAATCTAGGTGGTTTCCTTATTGAAGTCTATTCAATATTTAGGGAAGAAAATCAATTAAATATTGAACAATTTAATAACAGTGCAGGAGAAAACACTAGTAAATCTGTTTTCTGAGGTCAGATTTACCTTAATCCCAAACACATGAATATTTTTACAGGAAACAAAAGTTAATTTTGTTTCCTACCTAATTATTTACATAAATTTAGAATTGATCATATACATACTCAGAAAAGATAGAAATATAAAGTTTCTAGAAGGAAATGCAAAGGAATATTTTAAAAATTGTGGGTAGAGAAGTTAGAAAAACAAAAAATATGTATGTATCCATAAAAGATCATGTCAATATGTGGAATTTCGTCAAAAACAAAACTAAAGCAAACCAAAAAAAAAAAAAACAAAAAAACTAAGTGGTTTATTAAAACAATGACAGAAATCAATTTAAACAAATAACCAAGCAAATTAAACTATTCAGAAGTTAAACAGTTAATACATAATACATTGGGAGTATACATTTGAATTTATAAAGTGATATATGTCTTTAATGTATAAACCCAGTTTTAAAGGAAAACAACCCAATAAAAATAAGTATTTTTGAACAGATACTTCAAAAGATCAAAATATGTAGTCAATAAGACTTGAATAGATATCAAATATTATTAACCATCAGGAACTTCAAACTTAAACTTATTTTCCCAGGAAAAATAGCTAGAAACTCATATTCCCATAAAGAGTTGAACAAGAATGCTCACATCAGCCTTTCTTACAATAGTCCTGTACAGGAAATAGAATTACTGTCCATCAACTACAGAATGGATAAATAAATAAACTGTCCTTTTTACACAACATCACACAAATAAGTTGTAGAGAATAACAAGTGATGATGCAGAGAACAGGTTTGTACATTAAAAACGATAAGTCAAGCAAAATAAGGAAAACAAAAATCTATATACTGGATGTATTACTATATGTTTTGTGAAAAAGAATCAGCAAACTCAATCTATGGTATAAAATTCAGAAAATAAATGCATCTGCGGGATCATGAGAACTGATTGGGAAATGGAAACAGAATTTTCCGATGTGATAAAAAAATGACATTAGAAGTACATGATTAATACTTGTGAGTTTTAATATACACAAATTTCAATCAATATAAACTAAATTAAAAAATGATGTTAAATACTGAGGCAATCCTCCAATTCATTGTCTCCTTGAGTAAAAGTCTAGAGTGGAATCCAATGAATGGTTTACAAAATTCAAGTAAATTTAAGAAGTTAAGTGCTAGACAATTTGAGTGCAGCAATATTAGTACCCTTGTTCGTAATATTTACTTATTTACTGAGTTTTAATAAGGTTTCTTTTTAGTCTTCTCCTTCAGTTATTCAGCATTCTCTGGCTTCCTACTACCCTTTCTGAACCACAAGGGAAATAATGTTTCAAGACTTTTACTTTGAAAATTAATTATCTCTCTTATCCTCTCAACACTTTTGTTCCCTAAACCTTCATGTTCTTTTTGACAGGCTTATTTAAGTTAAAACTGTCACATTTTGAAGCATAAATGTTCACTTTGTTTCTCTAACTGTAGATAGAAATATTTATTACTATTATTTGTAATCATGTAGGTGGTGAACAGTGGGAAAAGGTAGAAAGAAAGAAATGAATATTACTATTCATAAAGCTTGTCCTGAGACAGGCATTTTGGGGTGACTTTAAATAAGTAAAGCCTTTGAACAGAAACCAAAATCCATCTTCTCCTATGCAGAATATACTGAAAAGGTGACAGTAGGGTCACAGAATTGGGTTTGTGTTTTGGCTCTACTAAAAGGTACACAATATTCATTATTGCAAACTGCTCTCTGTAAAATATTTAGCTTGACCTCTCCTGGTACAGGTGAATCTTTTCCATTTCACCTCTTACTGTCTTTATTTCATGTTGCAAAATTTCAAGAAGTAAATATAGAATTACAAAATGTTTTACTGTTGTTTTACCCATTTCATAATTTTATATCCTGTCTCATCTGCTGCACCAGCATAGACCTCTCTGCCTACTCTATTATTTTCATCTCCCTGAAAAAAAATTTTGACACTGAACACAATGAAGAAAGATGATACAGTTCATCTGTATTAGAATGGCAAGTAATTAGCCCTACAGTAAAATACACTCTGAGCTCTTGTTCTAACTTCACCAAGAGTTAGTCAGGTATTAGTTATAATTGAATATTTTTCACTTCTAAAAGAAATAATTCGTAATTATTACAATACTTTAGAATATTACAATAATTACTTTTACTGTTGTGAGAATAAAAGGAAACTATATAGTATAGGAATGCTTTTTTTAAAAACTTCAAAACATTTCAAATAGGGTATTATAAACATTTAATGAACATATTTTAATCGGCTTATGTAGTTTTAATTAGGAGGTAAGAGTTCCAATCTCAATGTTTATATACAAGTAACAATCAATATATAAGGCATTTTATTGATCTCATTTGTTATAAATACTAGTTTATACCTATATAAAACTTTTTAGCATTTTATGCATACATCTTTCTTCAAGGTCTTTTTTAATTAGACATTAGACTCAATTCCTGGGTGTAGTTGAGCTTTTGAAATTGAGGGCTTAGGAAAAAAGTGTCTTTTCCCTAAAGGGTATGAATGTATTAGACATTCTGAAATGATTGGGTTTATCTTTATCTTTAATTAATTATTAACCTTGTTTGACAATCAATATTTTATCAAGAAATTGGTACTCACTGTATAACTTGAAGTAGACCACTCAACAGATAGGAAAAATACATATTTCTCTCTATGATGGAAATTGCTTAATTAAAAGGATGAATGAAGGACTCCTTTTAGACTAAAATTAGCAGACTAGAGTCTTTGGTGTTTATGTTAGTATAAGAATCCTATGAACTAGAACAGGAATCAAATCACCAAGGATTGATCAATAATTCTGTATCCCGAGAGCCAACAAGTGGACTTAGTCAATGCTCAAATTAATACTTCACAGTAATCCTCCTAAGTCACATAATATATTCTATACATGCATATACAGTAATCTTAATTCTGGATTCTAATATCCCTACATTCCATCTTTTGGCTTAATAATGGCAAATGTGAGACGAATAACCTCAGGAAATCAGGAAAAAGTATCCAGAGCCATTGCATTACCTTTATTTACATACTGAAAAATACTGAAATAAGCCACTTTTAAATAGTTCGGCATAACTCTGTATCAAATGTCAGTTTGCAAAATGTAAAGGTGACTTGTTTCTCATGCTTCTGCATTCAGAATATTATTTCCAATATTTTATTATTCCTGAGTCCACTATCTCTTAATTTCTAGACCTTTTAGTCCTATTTAATGGAGTCTAGTTCATAAAGTATTTCTTCTCCCAGGTGTCCTTGAATTGTAATAAAGATTAGAGGCTGGATATAAGAGGCTTATTCTCAAAAAGTGAAACTTCCTTTTAACTTCTCTGGGATTAATACCATGTTTATTTACTCTTCTTGTGAATTAACCTTACCTAGAATATTAAACTTACATTCGTAGTTTTTTGTATTGCTATCAAGAAAACAATTGAGCAATCTATTATTTAATGATTATAAAGTAGTTGTATAGACTGGCACAGATTTTGTCCTTCACATATGCTTAATTGAGAAGCTCCAGCTTTATTCTGCCTGTTCTACAACTAATACATATGCAAGTACACTATTTTACAGTCTTTCTATGTTATCTAAATGTAGCCTTTCTATGTACACAGTATTTTTGGGTGATGAGCAATAGGTATTATTGATGTCAGTTGTGTTTTGTAAAATCTATAGGTTTACTCTAAGTAGATGAATATATTCACCTAGAATTTTAACAAATTAAACGTTACAATTTTACAAGCTCTCTTACAAGCCTTATTATGACATTGAAATGAAAAGAAATTGAAGATTTATGTACCCATAGTCACTTTATAAAATAAAAAAATTGAGAAACAAGGCTACCTCAACATTTCCCAGGGTCTTTAGGAAAAAAATATGAATTTAACCTAATAACACACACACGAAGTCAAAACTCCATGTATTTCACACAAAGTAAATTTGTTAACTTATATTAAAGAATATAAAGAACATTAAAAACTTCCTACAAACATGATCAAACTTATTTCCCAAAGTACAGTTTTGTTTTGGGTTTCTAATTTTTCAGATTTGCTTTCTCTGCTAGGAATATTAAACAAATATCCCCCTTGTTACAGGAATACATGTGAAAAAAGAGCTTGTAGGTATCACAGAATTTGGAGATTTTGAAGGAAAGTGAATTAGTTTATTGAGAGATTTTTATAAAATTCAAAATAGTCACTAACAATTTTGTTCTTAGACCTCTCGATACTTTCAAATATAAAGAAAGACATAGTGTAGGACAAGATTAACCATAGGAAGAGAGTTAAGGTGGTAATGAGGGCTGGAGTCAGGATGGAAAAGTTTTGGTCATTTAAATGTTGAGGAATGTGGTGAACATAATGATAAATTGAAAAACTGACAGTTTAGTGAACTCTCAAAAATACTGTTTATTTGATATTTGATTATTACTGTGCTCAAACTATTCTATGTTCCCTTTTGTTTCTTCCCCAGTTAATGAATAACAGTATTTTTAATAAAAAAATTAGAATTTTCAGCTGGGTTCCTGGCACATACCAATAATCCAGGGACTCCAGAGATGGAAGAAAGAGAATCTCAAGTTGGAGTTCAATCTCAGTAATTTAGCAAGACCCCAAGGAACTTAGTGAGACCCTGTCTCAAATTAAAACATAAAAAGTGAATGTGTGAATGTGGCTCATTGATTAAGCACCTCTGGGTTTAATCCCTGATACAAAAAATAAAATATAGAATTTTCCTTCTTGACAGAACAGGTTTTTCTGTCTTGAGTATTCCTGAAAATACTTTCAGTTTAAACCAGCTCAGTTTATATGAACCATAAGTTTTTCAAAGTGCCTTTTAAATAGATTCCCATATGTATGCTTACCTAGTAGCAGTAATCTGAGAACAGAGAGCATGCTATCTCAAGTGCAAATATGATTACATGACTTATTTTTTCTTAATGTGAAATGGAAATTTTATGATTTAGTGAAATTTATCCCGGGATTTCATCTTGCATAAACATCTTAATATATAACATTTTATACTATAATTTTCCATTTTCTAAAACTATTCTACTTATTTTAGAAATCCCCTAATCCTTATCACTAGTACACGTTTCCTGTTTCATATTGACTTGGATTAGCTGTTGTCACTGGAGAGCAGGATCGTGGTCTTATTCTGATATCCTAAAATGTAGCTTTGCAAGTATAGGAAAAACTATAAATTTTCAACTATCTTATCACAAGTATGGTGACTATCTTAATCACATATTCCTGTACCTTTCCTTGAAAGAATAAGGACTAACTCACATAAATGAATATACTCATTTGACCAGAATTTTGAATAACTTCCTAAAGTATTTATTGCAAGCTATATACCTAAAACATTTTGGAGCTTACACATACTGTGTTACTGAATTGTCTGAAAGACCTATATGTATCCATGTATTATAATTAGAAACAGAAGTCGTCTTGTACAGCTGAAATGAAAATGACACTACCTTTAGTGAATATTAATGACATCTATAGACTCCATATACATAGGTAGAAGTGGTTACAATTGCTCAACAAAACTAATCAGTATTATTTTTTAAAGAAATACAAAAGCTGGAGCCTTTGAATATTGTACAAAGGCTTATTTACACCTTTGTTTCAAACATCTTTTCAATTTGGGGAGAATAAATAAACAAGTGAAAAGGTGGTCTTATCATATTCAATTTATAAATCACTTAACTGCAGTATAAATTTAAAACATATTTTTATGAGGGTAGGGCAGTAAATTATATTCTCAGTCAAGTTTTTAATATGATGACTATTAAAGATTATAAGCATTGTTATAACTTTTTTTGAAAATATTGGTAAGGAAAGGAAAATTTAAACCTAAAATATTTTTTTGTATCTATTGCATTTTTTCCCCTCTAAATCTCTCCAATTGGTGACTGTAGTCACTTTTTGGCTAGTTTTTAAAGTAGACAATTGTACTTTGTTCAGATGAAGTGTCATTCTCTGTCTACCTAGAAATGAGATGGTTCTTGACATTGGGTTTTGTCATTGATTAAATTGTCATAGTCTATTTGAGACCTAAATGCTTCCTTTGGTCATTGTTCTTTTTCTTCTTTAGAAAGTGACCTTTGTGAATAATTGCATGCCCTAGATGTGTCAAAATGAAGAGAAAGCAGCATTCCTAACTACGAACATATTATAAACTATTTGTCTCTGCTGTCTTGAGCAACTTTACGAAAATAAAATATTTCAAAATTATATTCCACAAAGACTTTTTAACAGTTTTAGATATAAAATAAATGCACTGTAGAATTATTGAATTTACTGATATTTTAAATTTTCCCTTTTATATAACCTTATTAAAAATATTATACACTTAAGAAGAAATATTCAAAATTTGTACTTTAGATATTTGTAAACTGAGAAACTGTCAGTATGACTTTTTAAAATACATTCATTAAACCTGTTTGAACTCATCAGGGAATATTAAATTTTAATGATATTGAAGGATGAATAAATATTTTTTCCAGGTTCTTTTAAGAAACATCTATGTAACCTTTGATTTGGAGTAATGCTTATATTAGTGTAGACATATTAGGATCATTACAAATGTAATATGTACACATATTTGGACTTTAGTATTTATACTTTTTTATTTTGTTTTTGTGGTGCTGAAGATTGAACCCAGGGCCTTGTATATGTGAGGCAAGCAGTCTACCAACTGAGCTATTTCCATAGCTCATAATATTTATTCTTAAAATTAATGAAGTGTATTTTACTACTTATATTTAATGTATAAAACATTTTCCAATCTTGATCTTCAAATATATCTTTAATTTCATTTTCTTGATGAGCTGGATTAAAATATTAAAATAAACATACAAACAAGATAAATCTTCAAGCAATAATTTTTCTGATAAAAGATATGAGGGAGTATGAAATCTAAAGCAGACAAAGTCCCGTGTGAATAGGAAGAGAATTGATGGAAATACTGGAATTGTACTCTGAATGAAGTATCCTTTATGGGAGAAGGGTAAAACGTTATAAGAATTTAAAAGCTGAGGTAATAACAAACTGAATGAGATGGAAGAGAAAATGAATATATTTCACTGGTGATAAGAAAATAAGTTTTAAAAAAACTACATATTTTTCAAAGGATTTTTTTAGAGGTTCTGTTTGAGAGGGGTGAGTGTGTGTGTGTGTGTGTGTGTGTGTGTGTATGTGTGTGTGTGTGTGTTTATTCATATGTGTATTCATGTGTGTTATTTGGCATAGATTACTTTAAAACGCTCTGGTTTCTTGTGCGGGAGTAAAAAATGATTAAAAATGTCTTTCCATATGTAATCTGGCAGTGGTGGATAGTGGAAATAATCTGGAGCCAGTGAGCTACACAGAAAATATTTACAGTTATTTAAGAGTGAGTTAAGGGATTGGAGTAAGGGCCATGGGAAAAGAAATAGAAAGGATAAGTCTGAAAAAGATGTGAAGGAAATACTAAGAGCAAACAAAGCAAAATGAGACAAACTGAAGAATATTGATTTAAAGATGACTCCAAGATTTTTCATCCTTGGACATATCAATAAAATAAATGAAATCCGTTGGGAGAAAGAAATTTAAGGGAGTTGATTTTTTTTTTCAATCTGGCAACACTGAGATAAAAGTACATTATCTAAATCATGCTAGACTTCAAGATGTTGGAATTATGTTCATCAAAGTAAAAGATCAAAAATTGACAAGTTGATTTCCATATAAATATAATAGTTGTAATCATGAGTATGGTAAATTCATTGAAGTTAGCCACATGGAAACATAAGAATTCAGGATATAAGACTAAGAAATATATTACAATTAATAAATTCAACTGAAAGAGAGGAAAATTTCAGAAAATAACTCAAAGAATTAAATTGTGAAAGAATGTAGATGGTAGGGACAATGTTACCCATACAATTACTTAAAAATCTTAAGTATTAAAAGATAATGAGGTATGTAGAATTTTCTTCAACTTCATTAGTCAGAACATGTAAAATGATTGCATTTTATAGGCAATCATGTATACCTAAAATAATCTAATTATAACAATTATAAATATGTATTTAAGAAAATTATATTTTAATTATGATATGATTATGTTCCCAAAGTTGGACCATACTTGATCTTCTTGCTACCAAAGTACATATTTGTTCAGTATGTAACTTCATAGTGAAATGATAAGATGTCATTCAGGTACTGGACAAAAATTAAAAAGATAAACTTGGAAAGCAAGAGTATTAGTCCTCTGCTTACACACTTGAAAGAATCAGTCAATAGATAAGGAAATAAATAAGATTATTGTAGGTTGTGATAAGTATTATAAAGGAATGGCTAAAATATTAATTTTGAGATAAAAAATCTGGACTGATAAAAACCACTTTATGAACAGAACAGTCTCCAGGAAGAAGTAAGATTTTTTGGCAATATACTGTGCATTTTCTTATGATGGCAATGGGAATACACTGAATATTTAAAATATAAAAAAATATCATATTTGAAAAGCATCACTGTAGCTACACTGAAGAGATTAATTAGGGCAAGAATAGAAGCAGGGAGATCAGTTAAAAGCAACTCATAGGAGCTCTTAGGGTAGCTTTATTAAAATGATGTCAGTGGAAAGTCACAATATATTTTTAAGACTGAATGAATCTATGGGTTTATTTGGGGATGAGGAAATGGGAAGAAAACTAACTTAAAGTGTTTAGAATTTTAGCTATTAGGTAGAATACAAAATATGTAACAAATACTTTGTGAAGATGTATCTTATAATTATGTCCATTAACACTTAAATTAAATTCACATATATCTATTTTTCTGGTAAGCCCAAATAATACCTGATATTTTTTATTCAGTGAACTTCACATTTATCACAGCCTTGGAATGTTTCTTCCATCTTATAAATATGATCTAGTTGACTCAAACTAAGGAAATTCTTTTACTCCATTGTAAAAGATAATAATAAGATAATAAAACTATAATGATATAGTATTTTACACAGGGAATAACTTAAGATAAGTTTTCCCTTACAGAATTTACAGGAGAGATAGTAAAAATGAGAAATATTCTTGAAGTAGTCTCCAATTCAACTTCTCTGTTGTTCTACCTAAGTTCTTGAACTTTCCTGGGGGGAGACAGGAAGGATGGTCCGTGCATGCTGTGACCCTAACTGCCCATGATCCTGAGGGGACAAAAGTCCTTGTCAGTATCATACTTAGAGAATGCTGTACTAATTTATATGACATTTTGCTTATTGGAGGACCTAGAAGTGAAAGAATATAAATGTGTTAAAGTTACTTATGGCTCTTTATGTACTTGATTTTCCTTAATCAGAGAATGGGATTTACTCTGTCAATAATTATTTTTTGTTGCTGTTGCTTTCATTACCATATGTCCCTTATCTTTGATTGCAGTTTTCTATTTCAGAAGTGAAATACTTTGAAATGAATAACTCAGTTTACACCACTTACTCCAATGTATGAGAGCTATAGCAGATACATGTGTTATTCATCTTTTTCTTAATTGTGATCAAAATACTTGTCATGTACAGCTTTGAGAAGAAAAAAGTTTATTTTGTTTTATGCTTTCAGAATTCTCAGTCTATGGTTGGCCAGCTTTATTGCTCTGGACCTAAGGTAAGTAGAGTATCATAGTGGAAGAGCAAGGCAGATGAGTACTATTCAGCTCCTAGCAGCCAGGAAGCTGAGATAGAGATATAGAGAGAAAAAGATAGAGATGATAGAGATAGAGATAGAGATAGAGGTAGAGACAGAAGTGGTTGGGGACAAGATAAACCCCTTTGGGACATACCCTCAGTTAACTACTTTCTCTAACTAGGTTCTACCTCCCAATAGTCCATTTGTCTACCAATAGATTGATCCATTAAATGGATCAGTTCTCTTATGAGATCAGAGCCCTAATGAACCAATCAATCCCTAAAAGCCCAACTTTTGAACCTTGTTTCATATTTCAAAATATGAGCCTTTGGAGGACATTTTAGATCTAAACCATAACAGTGTATAAGAAGTATTTAAGTGAAAAAAAATAACTAGAAGAAATGTAATCAAATTAGGTGAAATTTCTGACCTATTTTTAAGTGGAGAAGGTTAGCTTCAATTACACAATATGTAGAATTAAATTTGTTTAATTACACATAAAAATATATCCCCTAAAATACTTTGGTCTCAAAAATGTAAATACAAAATCCATAACAAACTCAATTATAAACCATTTTTATATCATCTCTCAGTTTGTATTTTATGAGTTTCTTGATCTTAACTGTAAATAGATACATTCACTCAAACACTCAGAGTTGAACACTAAAACTCCCTACTGCTGGAGAAACACACAAAAATCTTCATATAAATTCCAAACTTTGACATATTCTGAAGATTTTTAGAGGCTCATGCCAAAAACTGATTATTCAGATTAAAGGAGAGTAGTCAGCCAAGTAGTAAAATTTTCTTGAGTTATCAGAGAATGCTAGCAAAAGGTCAGTCAGTCTAATTCAACTATGATCTATATAATCTAATTATGCTCATTTCTAAAGTAAATGTGTTATTTGTACTACATTGGTATGCAGATTACAAAGTGTTATTATAGGATTATAAATGGAATGGTGGTTTGCACTTTGTATGAAAAAGACCTGTAAATACTAGTTAACTTCACTTTTATGTGGCTAGGATTTAGTACACACTAAAAGGCATAGCCAGTATAATATTAGAGCTCCAGATAGAGAAGTCAGCTGAGCACAGATGCTAAATAAAGCTTGGTAAGTGCAGTTTTAGGCTCATCTCTTCATTTATTACATTTTCTTCCATCCATCAAAAATATGCAGTTAATAAATTCCATGTTCAATCTGTCTGGAAATTAAATGCAACTTTTTTTTGGTCATTAAACTGAAACATATTTTTTAGGAATTTTAAATTATTAAAGACTTTTTAAAGATTTGGTGTCTATATTTTCCTACTGTATTTATTCATAAAGCTGGGAGTCAAATGCCTTTGCTTATGCTCTTTAAGGAATTGTGTAAAACACAGTTTGGGAACTCTGGCAGGTTTAATAATATTTGTCTTTGCATTTAGTACTATTGCAGTTTAGCAGTACATTAGCAATGATGCTTAAGAATGATTTTCAAGTAATTCATTACTTCCCTTTCTCATGCATTAAGTTTAATATAGCTTGCAAGTTCTAATTCATCTCCATGCATACTAATAAATTGTGCGCTACAAATATATTCTGCATTAGTTTTAAAGCGATTTTACTACATCTATATATCACATGTAAAGTTACCATTTGGTTTGTAGCTAGCTGCAAAGTTCAGAATATTATCTATGTAGTTACATGATCAATGACTATAATAACCATCTTTGTGAAGATGACATATTTCTTTTAATATTTTTTAAAAGAAAGACTTTTTCTTTTACTTTCTAAGGTGGTAAAAACTCTTGAGGACACTACTCCAGAATATGAATGAACCCAATGAAAGCATCTTAAAATTCACATGCCATACCACAGTGATTTTCTCCTTTTATATTTGGGCTTTATAGGCAGAACTGCTGAGGAAAGAAAATTGTCTGTGCTTTCCCCCCTTGGATCCCTCTCTTCTCTCAGTTGCTATAGTGCTGGCAGACTGTGACTATGCAGCAGCTGAATGACAGTTTCCTAAGCACTTTTCACAGGAGGTTAAGGGGGAAAAAAAAGCACAGACCTGCGGTGATGATGGTATTGGTAGGGAAAGGCAGGGAAACATGTAAATGTATAAAATACCAATGGAATATACTTATGTAGTACTTTATCATGTAGGAAACACTTTCCCATATATCATCTGAATTCCAGAATCATATTTTAATGTAAGTAGATTGGATCATAATCTCAATGCTACAAGTGAGAAAACCTAAATTGAAATATGGAAAATTATTTTTCCATAGTTTCATGACATCAGTGTTGAAATTTGTAATCCAGTTTAAACTATCTGATTAAAAAACAGCTATTTTCCTACTGCATCACACTTTATCCTGTGCATCTGTCTGTTTATCCCACATGGAATTACAGTATAACAAATTTTCAACATTATTTCCCACCGGATTCTCAAGAAGAGAGATTGTGGTTAGGAGAGAGGCTCTCTTAGTGCCTTGCTACTCAAAGTCTGGCTTGTGGACCAGCAGCATTAGCATCACCCAGGGGTTTATCAGAAATGCAGAATTCCGGACTTCACCATGACATACTGGATCTGCATCTCCATTTGAGTAAGGTCTCAGTTAATTCATACACAGCTTAAAGTTTTAGAAACATGGTTTTATAGGAATACAAAATAACAGGCTCTAGAAAAACAAAAGACCTTTTGAATGACAAAGGAAAACTATCTGAGGCACGTTCACATGAAATATATATTTTTCCTTTACATGACATTGGAAATGTTCTGTTTGTAATACTTGTACCCACCCAATTTTGGTAGCATTTTTTATATAGGCATTCACATAGTACATGGAGACCATGTTTCTAATGAAGTTTCTGAATTATAAGAAATCAAGTAGGAAAAAATGACTTTTCACAAAGGTGATAAGAACATGTAGCATAGAAAAAGATATTTTCAATAAATGGTCTTGGTAAAAATACATATTCACATGCAGAAGACTGAAACTGGACCCCTATCTTTTATCAGTAATAAAAAGTAACTCAAAGTGAATGAAAGACTTAAATGTAAGACCTGAGATTATAAAACAATCAGAAAGAATATAGGTAAATATACTTCAGGACATTGAAAATATCAAAGATTTTTTAACCCTCAAAATAGAATAAAATAAACAAAAATAGACAAATGTGATTACATCAAACAAGAAGCTTCTACCCAGCAAAGGAAACAACAGAGTAAAGAGAAAATCTACAAAATGTGAGAAAATATTTGCAATTAATACTATAATTAATCTGACAAGAGGTTGATATCCAGTAAAAAGTGGGCAATAGAACTAAACTTTTCTCAAAAGAAGATGACACCGATATGGCCAATAAGCATATTAAAAAATGTCCACCATTACTAATCATCAGAGAAAGGCAAATCAAAATCACAATGAGATACCATTTCACTCTAGTGAGAATGGCCATTATCAAGAAGATAAAAAAATAATAAGTGCTGACAATCCTGTGGGGAATAGAGAACTCCAGCACACTGCTGGGAAAATGTAAGTAAATGTAAGTTAGTACAACTCACAGAGAATTATAGCTATTTGTAATTCCTAAAAAAAAAAAAAATAGAACTACTATACAATCCAGCAATGGGTTTATATCCAAAGGAAATAAAAACAGTAGGTAAAAGATCCATTTTTACTCCCAGGCTCATTGCAACATCATTTACAATAGCCAAGAAATGGAGAAGCTCTAGTGAGCTTCTAGAAGGTTCAAGACATCTTAAAGTAGCTATGTGAAATACAGTGTACTGTCTCTCCTTTTTCTTTAGAGAGGTAAAATAATCTGTTCAAACTGAGAAAAAAATATTATTTCTACTTATAAAATATGTGTATCAGAAGTCATATTGCTTCAGTAATTTCAAGACTGTACTTTAAGCAGACATATAATAAAACTAAACAGTTTCTTTAATCCGTTCCCTATGGCATAAACTAATCAGTTCTCTGTATAATTATGTCCAAGTTTCTTATTAAAAATAATAGAGTTTTTTTGCCTAATAACATATAAACATTTTTTTTAAGAGAGAGAGAGAGAGAGAGGAGAGAGAGAGAGAGAGAATTTTTAATATTTATTTCTTAGTTCTCGGCGGACACAACATCTTTGTTGGTATGTGGTGCTGAGGATCGAACCCGGGCCGCACGCATGCCAGGCGAGCGCGCTACCGCTTGAGCCACATCCCCAGCCCAACATATAAACATTTTAAGGTAGTTCTTCTGTTGTGCTTACAACTCACAGATACATAACAATTTTAATTATTGTTCAAGACAAGAACTTGCAATATTTTATTCAGTTAACTCTAGCCTATAATTAATATCCATGCAAATTTGATCATTAGTGAAGTTTACAAAACTGTAAGAAATAGTTATTCTATAAAGACTTTGTACAAAATATTTGACTAGATCATGAATTTATAACCATACTATGTGTGGTGATGCAATTGACCAAGAAAATTTTTTTTCATAATAGAATCAATGGTGAATAGTATAAAATCTTTTAGATGACCCTACAGAAGAGCTTTATTTGCAATTAAACTGATAAAGTTTAGACTGTACTTATGTGTATACATATATATATATATATATGTGTGTGTGTGTGTGTGTGTGTATATGTATACACATATATATATTAGTACATAAAGTCTGTACATATATGCATACATACAGTCTGAAAATATGTATACACTGATATATATGTGTATATACTGATATACAGAATCACTTTTCTGTTTAGTGGAAATACTGCCAAATTTGTATTTCCCTAACACAATAAACCTAAGACTAAAAGGGAACTTTACAATTCTTTTATTTGACATAAAGTTGGAGGCAAATTTTTTAGATGTGAAAATACAAAGTTTAAACATCTCAAAGAGAACCCATTTAAATCTTCCTTTTCGAAGATTCAGTAACATTCATTTCAGTTAAAACAAAAAATTTGTAGCTTTGTAGAAATTCTTTGTATTCCCATGTATTAATTCAGTAAAATGATTCTAAAATTTGAACGGCAGGTGGATCCCAAGAAGATCAAATTACAATGAAGATTCTGAATCAGTGTGTCTGGAGCTGAGCAGAGTTTTAGCAAAACCCCAGGAGATTCTGATGTTGTTGATTCCTAGGTCACATTTCAAGTGACCAGGATCTAGAAAGTATGGAAATTTCAGAAGCAATTGAGAAATGCTATTTTGCTTTTTTTTTTTTTTCTTGGTACAAGTGCTTAATCACTGAGCCACATCTTCAGCCCTTTTTTATTTTTTATTTTGAGATAAGGTCTCCTAAATTTGCTTAAGGCCTTGCTAAGTCACTGAGGCTGGATTTGAACTTATGATCCTCCTACTTCAGCCTCCCAAGCTTCTGGGTTGATTTTTTAGCTATTGTGGTTATTCCTGGCAAAACATCCTTGATTGTTATACTAGTATATTGCTAATACCTGTATTCTTTTCTTTTAAGATTTCAACCTTTGCCATTAGAAATTGTGTGCAAAAGGATTTGTATTTTTCTCCTCTTTATGTTTGGACAGCCTGGGATCTGACTTTCATCCTTTTGAGCTTCATAGTTTCAACTTCTGTAGCAGACTTTTGCACAGAAAACCCGGTAAATTTCATTAAGGCAAAATAAGGAGCTGCCTGGCTCCTCCCCATATCTTGTCCAAATCTAATTACTCATCTTATTGTTATCATTTTTTTTTACTTATTATTACCATTTTTTTTCTTTCTAGTTGACATGAACTATTCTTTACTTGTATTAAATCAATTCTGTATCTGTTATACATTGAAATTTTTCCCCAAATATGTACATTGAAGTCTTAACTCTCAGTATCTCAAATGGGGTTGATCTCATTTGAAGGAAGGGCAAATGTAATTACTTAAAATGAAATCATATTTGAGGAAAGTGAATCTTTAATCCAATATTCCTGACGTCCTTATAAGAAGATGACCATGTGAAGATAGACATAGAAGTAGAACACCTTGTAATAAGACAGAGTGGAGCAATGCAGCTAAAACCCCAGGAACACCAGAGATTGTCAGCAAACATAGAATCCAGGAAGAGGCAAGAAATGATCCCTTGTGTATTTCAGAGTACCTTGACCTTACTAACACCCTATTTTCGGATGTCTGACTCCAGAGCTGAAAGACAAGAACTTTCTGCTGTTTTAAGTTTGTGGTGCTATGCTATATGACAGACCTGGGAAACCAGTATTGTGCTTAAATTTAATAGTGCATTGATAACCTACTAAACACAACTGTATCTGCAAAATGAGAGTGCTGATTTGTGTTCCCAGTTCTTCCTAATGATTCAAACCTTGCTTTAGAACTATAGCCCAATGAGGAGACAATTAGGATGTCTTACAGTGCTTTTTTTTTTCTTAATTGATTATCCCTAGAATTATGCTACTTGTATTGATATGTCATCAATATACTTTTCTTAGATATTCTCACCCAGACTTTGCTTCCCCTTATGGCTCTTGAGGTAGATTTTTCTTGTTTTTTGAAGTTGACTCCAGTAGGAATGGAAGTCTCCTTTTCACTGGCTCAGGAGAACAAATATCAAATTCACATTCTTCCATGGACTTCAGGGTCATACACATAGCACATGTCCTAAACATTTATTCCCGAGAATAATGAAGATCTGTTTGGGAAAAAGTAATCTACCTGTTTGATTTCATGAATAAATTAATGTACAATTTATCTTCTGGCTGGGCATGGTGGCACATGCCTGAAATCCCAGTGGCTTGGGAGGCTGAGATAGGAGGATCACAAGTTCAAAGTCAGCCTCAGCAAAAAAACAATCAGCACCTCAGTGTGACTCTGTTTCTAAATAAAATATAAAATAGGGCTGGGTATGCAGCTCAGTGGCCGAGTGCACCTGAGTTCAATCCCTGGTATCAAAAAAATAAAATAAAATAAAAAGAAACTAATATTTATCTTCTGATCCACAAAACATGCCACTGCATATTTTCATAATCTATTAGATAAAATAATCAACAAATAAATAATAGTTTCTGGTATTGAAGTAAAAACCAAGATTATACTTTAAAAGAAAGAGCACTATTTTATTCATAAGAATAATTTCTGACTTCTTTTGTTTGTGGATAAATGCCTTACACTTTTATTTCTAAATAAGTTGAAACACCACACATTTCATGTTGGCTTCATAGTGAAAATCATCAATTGCTCTAAGTCTTATATTCTAATGTACAATTATAGAAGTTATCAGAGAAATCAGGAAACAACAGAGAAGGCACTGCTGGAAAATATGATTCATTTAACTATAATTTTTTTTGTCTTCACTAGGATCTTAACAGAGCAGAACCTCAATATAATAAACTACACTAGAAAGAGTTTATGGAAATGTATTGTATCAAACAGTGTCACATGTGTCCATATCTAGTAAAAGATAAACTCATAGTATTATGGGAATATTGGTCTTATTTCTGAGCAGAAACTACTCAAAGGGCCTAGCTGCATTGAATCAATATGTATTGAATGAGAAGATTTGAGTTTTCTTAGTTGAGTTCTCCTAAGAATAGCCATCCCCATTTTTCATAATAGGATATATTATAATTTTCCTACTTATAGAAGAAATCTAAACTAGCCGATTAAAAAAATAAGGTGAAATGTAAAGATATTTCTTAAATTTTTTTAAAAAAAAGATTTTAACTAGTATATTTAAGAGATGCTGTTGCAACCAATAAAAAATTTAAATGGATAAAGAAAATAATATTGGCAATAGGCTTTCAATTTTTTAAATTAAAAATCACCACCATTTTGCATATGTATATAAGGAAAAGTATGTGACTGATTTAAATCTCCTGATGATATTAAGCCATTACATTAATATTATGAATACATTTGGTATCTTAAAAGCAAACTCTTTAAAAATATATAAAAAAGATATCCTACTAGCTCATGTCATATTTAAAGTTCCTGTTAATTGTGAAGTCACATTAACAGAAAATTGTGAGTTTAATTTTTAAAATATAAAGATAAAATATATAATGCAGGTTGGTGATTAGATTAGATTGATTTGCTTTGTATTTTCCATATGGGCCACAATAGATACTCAGCAACTAAATGGTTTTCTCCATCATATCCAAGCTCATAGATGTATCTCAGTGGAAACTAGGGTTTGATATGAAACTTGAAAGCATATGTGGCACAAATATCATTGTTAAATAATTTTAATTTATAAATTTATCATACTTATAAAATGGAGTAATTTACTTGTCTGGTGACTCTTTTAATCAAGATTCGTTTAATGGAAGGCTTAGACCAAAGAGAATTTGCTAATTTAGGAAAAATCTTTAATTATAAAACTGTGAACTTGAAAAAATTTCTCTGTAGATCTATATGATAAAATGAGAAAACTATGAAAGATTAAAAACCAATGAAAAATTAGCACATAAAATTTTATGTATGTTATTTATCATTGATATTATTTTGTTATCATACGTTATATTGTCAAAAAATTAAGGGAGCTAATTATGTTCTTCAGATTATTTAAGTAAATTTATAAATTTTAGAAACCTGGTTGTGAAATAATTTTGCAAAACAGAGTAAGGAGTAATATGTACCTAATAAATAATTGATCCATGCCTTCATCATTTCTAATATTAAAAATATTATGTAGAGGAATTATCATTTACTTAAAATTCAGTCTTTGCAAAGTAGTTTAAACTATAATGCTTTAGATATTTTTTAAATCATTCCATATGTGCATAAGAAACAGGCTAAATTCGTCCTCTTCATTATTGTTTAATATGTCCCTGACATGTAATGGCTAATCAATACATATGTGGTAGGTGAATTAATAAATGAATATAAGTTGAGACTGTAAGACAATAATAAATAGTTGTTATAGTTCATATAGTAGTTGTCTCCCCAAAGTTGATTCTCATCAGAATGCAAGAATATTGAGAGGTAATATGGCGTACAACTCAACCAGTGAATCAATCCACTGATATGGATTAAATGGGTGCTAAGTGTAGGCAGGCAGGATATGGCTTGAGGAGAGAGAACAGTAGTAGCATGCCTTTAGGGTTTCTATTTTCTCTGGTTAAAGGAGTTCTCTCTGCTTCCTTTTTACTATATCTTGAGCTGCTTTCCTCCACCATGCCCTTCTACCATGACATTCACACTCATCTTGGGCCCAGATTTATGGAATCTGCCATCTATGGACTGATACATCTGAACCATGAGCCAAAATATATTTTGCCTCCTTTCCATTATTCTTGTCAGGTCTTTTGGTCATATTGATGCAAAATTTAACTAAAACTCTAGCACTCAAAAAATTTAAAAATTATAAATAAAATAGAAAAACATGTTCTACTCTTTGACATAATTTAGCACTTTCAAATATAATCAAACTTGTAGAAACTAGTAATTGTTTTTCAAAATGAATAATTTTAAACATTATATATTCTTTATTAATTTTAATTAATAAAATCTCAATTTAAAAAGACACATTATTTAAAATAAATCAGACTATAAATACATTTGAATTTCATTCAACTAGACAATTAAATATTTATATTAAGAAAGATGTAAATGTTTGAATATGTTTGGTTAATTTCCTTGTGCAATATACTTAAGTTCAAATTTTAGTATGATTATGATTGCATCTTTGAATTTCAAATTTGTATAGTGGCCAAGAAACAAAAATAAAAGTGACAGCCTGGAATTCTGAATTTGAAATTTTAATTTTTAAAATAATTTTGAAGACAAAGAAGTAAATATTAATTATGCAAATTTTGAATTATTACATTAGATAAAATATTGCAAGTATTATAAATCACAATAAAATTGCACAAATAGGAACAAATTGCCCACCACAAAATGAATATTATTTCTATTTTCTTAAGAACCAAGGAAAAGATTTACATTTGTAGTAAGAAGAGTAGTTATAAGTTTCAGAAAATAAAATTTAGGAAAGACATTTTAAAACATTTTTTTTCAGATCTTGTCACCTCCTGTCTATTAAAGATAAAATATCACTTGGAGAGGTTATCTCAAGATTGAATTATCCACTTCACAGATTGCAAGGTTTGCATTGCTTATTCCAACATCTTTTTTAAATTCGACCTGGGCAAATGGTCAAGTTTAGTTCTAGGGACAATTAAATCAAATCTGATCAAACTGCTGGTAGATGTCATAGGCAACCCTGGATGGAATGACCTTCGTAATATCAATGGAAAGTTTTTATAAGTGAGTCATAATATTAAAATGGTGCCTTCTTGGGCTGGGGTTACAGCCTAGCACATGTGAAGTTAAAATCCAACAGCAAAAAAAAAAAAAAAAAAAAAAAAAAGGCACAGTTTCCACACAGAAACTGTTCTTTGAGGTTGTAACACGCTGAAAATTTCTTGCTCATGGCCTCATTTGTTGGGAGAAAAAATATACATGGCTTAATGAAATTAGCAGTCCATCTGGAGGTAGATTGAAGGCTGAAAAGAATACTAAGGCTTTAGTGTATCTAGAAGTCCCACTTCAGGACTAACACTAGTGTACCATTTGCATTACTTAAATTACTTCTGTGGCTTACTTTAATTAAATATACCTCAGCACCTTCATTCTTATAATGTACATAGTTATAATTTTTCTCTCTCACATACCTATCCAGCTCATAGGGAGTCTATTTGTGAATGAAGAATTTAAGCCATGAAGAAACTGATCATACGTTATACTAAAAAAGTAGAGTCCTAAATGCATAGCCATGATGAAAGTTATTTAAATTGATAAATTAAATTCCTTACAGGAGAAAGAAAATCAGTAAAAAGAGACCATGATGATAACCTTAGGCTTTTGATTCCTCTTGAAATATTATACTATATCCATTCTCTTTTCTGCTATCAGATTAATTTTTCTTTATTTCTTCTCTCTACCTATTTTTTCTCAAAATGTTTCATAAGAGTACATATTATTGATCCTTAAATTGTTCAAGTAAATGCCTGATTTGACAAAAAGTAAATATCCTTCCTCCACCAAAACACTAGAGTATTTGAGTGACATCACTAGGTCATGCACACTATCACTGTCTCATATTTTAGTTATGCTTTTTACCACATAGTTTTAGTTAATATAATTATTTGAATAGTTACTCTAGCAATAACTGTTTGATTTGCATTCATTTTGGGTAGTCTCTTTTCACCATTCCTTCCTTTATTACTCAACTTCATTCTCTTTAAAATCCAGTTACCTTTGTGGAAATAAACCAGAGTCACACAAATGAGTAGAAGTAAAAAGGAGTTTTTAAGAACTCGCTATAACAAATGAGTCAGTCATCATCATTTGTATTTGGCAGAGACTTAAAAGCAAGCAGGAAAGTGGGAAAGCTTTGTAACAGAATTATAAAAAAAATAAGACAAAGTCCTCAGCTTTGTTGTGCTCAGATGGAAGTTGGAGGAAGACTACATAAACATAGAGCCTTCTCCATGATTGGCTTGGAAAGTATGTTTGTTTGTTCCTTTCTTTCTGTTATTTTTTGAGTTAGAAGTAATAGAGTATAGGGAAATATATTCTGTATGGAAACATAAATATTGGTACCTGGTGGCTGGTTGGCAGACCTGGACAAATGGCCAGAGAGGTAGTGGTTTGTCTTTCTGGACTGGCTGCTGCTGGGGTTGTAGGTCAGAGTCCCATTGTCACATATGATCAGAAAGTTACCTATTTGCATAGTGAGTCTCACACTATATTTTATAAGGATATTGTAATTATTTTTCCAAACTCTTGGAGTGATAAGCTTTCTCACTTATTTCATCTGAATATATCTTTGTTTCTTCCTGTCTTGAATACAATTTTCCTGAAAATAGCATTTTGCTCAATTCTCCTTCATAAAAGATTGAAGGTACATCAGTATTTTGAAGGTAGACTTTTCATAAAGAAAAAAAAATGGATAATTTTTAAGTGCTATTTCTTACTTCTAGAATACATTTCCTGTTTCTTTCTTGGATAAAATAGTTCTCTAATTATATTTCAGTTAATGTGTTGCATTTGCAAAAATATTTTGATCATCCTATGAAAATTAAATAAGTCTGTTATTGGACTACTTTATATTTGCTGTATTTCTTTTATAATAATTAAGGCAACCTAAAATTATTTTATTCACCAAATTTCTATCTTTCTCTATAATGTATACTTTATAAGATCAAGGGCTATATTTGATTGCTAACATTGAATTTCCTGAGCTTACTAAAGTAACCAGATTTTTTTTTTATTATAATCATTTGACCTCTCTATTCTTTTTCTTTAGAAGCATAAGGTCTGTGTAATTTTTTTTATATTGAAAGTCAGTAAATTAATTAATCTGCAAATTTAGAAAGTGTGTTATTATTTTATCTTTTCCAAGAAAATATAGTTAAATTGAGTTTGAATTTCTCTATTACTAAAGAATACAAAATATGAGAAAATTGTGATCCATTCTTAAAATGAAGAACAATGTCTTGGGGTAAAAACAGTATAAACTAGTAAATATCAAATTTAATGTGTGAAATTTAGAGGGTATATTTAGAATTATTTTATTACTAGTTGTTTGAGAAAATTTGTTTAAGAGTCCATGTATAATAAGTATAAATAATGTGCCTCAGTGTTTTATAGACACAAACTGATTTTAAAAAGACAGTGTGGCAGTAGAGATAAAATGTAGTCACTACAAAAAAAGATAGTTTCTCTTTCCTGAGTAGAATTGGAGGTAAGAGAAATGACATGAGGCATAAGTCACTTCAGGAAAGGGTTGCAATAGATCACTACTTGTCAATTTCAGTGCAAACAGGAACTTTAGAAAAAAAGGTGGTTTTATTCTTTTAAAGCACCATCACAGAAATGGTCTAAACCTTTTATAATCATGAGGAATGACTTTGAATAGACTTGATTAGTTTTGGAAACCTCATTTTAAGATGGACATTTACAACCACATTGATCCAGAGGTTGTCCTGAGGAATAGAAATGGAAATAGATAACTTTAAGCCCATGAAACAGAGCACTGAAGGTACATTAAAGTATGGGCTTGGATATATAAAATATTATTCTCTTGATGGGAATTTGATTTAGTCTGTATAGATGCAAAATTTTCAACTAGAATTAACAAAGGAATGTGTTTACTGAAATAGCTTCCAAACAGAACAAGTAAGTGCAAGGATGCATTACCTATCTATGAGAAACACACACACAGAAACAATATGTGCCACCTTGGAGAACTAAGGAAGTCCTTCAGGAATTGGTGTTCAATAAAGTACAACTGACCACTTTCTAGAAACATTCTAGATAAAATATAAGTTTTAAATTGGTATTTCAACTATTAGACCTCAAAAATATCTTCAAAATTCCATGATAAGCAAACGTAATTTACTAGCCATCCTAAGACATCCTTGAAAGTCTTTTAATTGGCAAATTTACCATTTTCAGGCAATTCAGAAATGTCAATCCTCCAATAAGTACATGAAATCATGAAGCCAGTGAAGGGAGGTCAGTAGTCACAGGCAAAGGAAGCTCTTGACAAATGAGGGTAGAGCAGAATTGGATTGGTTAGAAATTCAGAAAATTATTGGCAAGGATGATGATAGAATATTTGCTTCAAAAGAGAATTATTTGAATATAAAATAATTGAGAGAAGTCCTTGGAAAAATAGATAAAGCCTTGTAATATTTTGGCAAAAAAAAATGACCTTCTTTCTCATTATTCTCTGAAACAATTGTAATACACTACGCTATTATCAGGTTTTGGCAAAAATTACCAACTCATACAAATATACACACAAAAGTTATCTTGATACATTCTTGAAGTTTTCAGAAAATTAATTCATTGTTAAAGTAATTATCCAATCCTACTGAAATTAAGGTAAATTGAATTTAAATATTTTTATTACTTTAGATACACTATCAAGATAAAAGTCAAAACATCTTTTCAACATTGTGTTATGAAATTGAAGTAAATATTTAAAAGAATTTACTTTATGATTTTGTTTTAGAACAAATTGTATTTACATAATGATAACCTCCTGCATATTGTTCAGCTATTCTCATAAAATCCCATTTTTGTGCTACTAATAATGAATGTTATTTTAATTTGTGAAAGCAAAAAATGATTGGTAAAGATTCAACTGCTCTAATATTTATTTTATTCTTCTCATAAGCAGTACATCAGATTGATAACTAATTTTTTAGCCATAGTCACTCAAGATTTTTCTCTTTTATAGAACCTACAAAAATAACCCCAGTATGTTGTATATATTATACTTTTCTCCATCAAACACTGATTTTTCTATGAAAAAATATTATTTTTAACAATTCTAAAAGAACTCACTTGTTAAAACAATCTTTTGTGTTTTTATCACACAAAAAAAATTGAGATAGTAGCCTGTAAGTAAATGTTTAGCCATTTAAGAATCTCTCTCTCTCTTTCTCTCTCTTTCTCTCTCTCTATATATATATAGATAGATAGATAGATATAAATTTGTATATATTTATCTATATATATATAAATTTGTATATATCTATCTATCTATCTATCTATCTATCTATCTATATATATATATATAGAGAGAGAGAGAGAGAGAGAGAGAGAGAGAGAGAAAGAGAGAGAGAAAGATGTATATAATGGTTTACAGACCAAAATATAATTAATAGCGAATCTCTGTGTTGAGCAAGATTACATTCTCCCTGTATTAGGATTTGTTCATCTGTGACACAGCAGGTAGTTAAATTGCTCATCTCTCAAAGATAGCATCTGCCATTTGCTCAAAAGAAGTAGCTAGCTAGAAACTACATGAATGCATAAAAAAGAGCATACCAGGTTCTGTGATTGAAACTTGTGCTATTTTGGAGGTGTAATTATCACTAATATACATTTACATCAAATATAAAGACCTTTATTAAATTTGCTAGGTATTTCACAAAATATAATTTTATTTTTATGGTTCCATTTTATGTTTTTTTAAAAACATCTTATTTTGTTCTATTTTCTTAATATAGCTGGGAAATTATTCACACTTGTGAAATTAATTGAAAGTTTATGTGAGTACTAAGGTAATTTAGATGAGGAGGGGATATATCTTTTGTCTCTTTATGATGTTCATTCTCAGTTAAAAAGGTAGTGAAAATTCTTCAGGTATAAAATAAAATTTCCTTCTTGTTATTTGTTCTATATAAGAATATTAATAGTTTTTTTACTTGAAAGTTAATTTAAGTTTGTTATTATGAATATTTGACTATATTTTAAGAACACCTTGTAGTATAAATTCATTTACTGTAATAATTGCTAACATATTTGAGCTTACTTTGTCCTCTTTAGTTGTGGTATGTTTTGCCATTGTATCCTCCAAAAATTTTTGTAAGGCAAAACATTTGTAAACTTCATGTAATTGGTTAGAAAGTAACAAAACCTAATAGGTAACTTGCCTACAGATGCCCACCTAATAAAGGATAGTTCCAAGTTTTTTTTAATACGTCATCATTAGTCTGACTCCTGAGTTTACAAAAACAGACAACAAGCTGTTCTTTGTCCGATTCTGTAACTGTAGAAAATGTCACATGAGTACACACAAACAAACATTTTATAACAATTTAAAAGCTGATTCTATAATGTTCCTTTGAAGGAATTAGACAATCTTTAATGAAAATAACTAATAAAATGCATGTGACCATACATGTGCAAAATAAAATCTTTCTTTCAGAATAAAATTAAACTAAATGTTGTAATTAATTGTGCTAATCATCACCTCAACTGATTTCCAAACTTTTTAAATCATCCCAACAGAAATAATTACCATTAAGTGATAACTCACGGTTCCTTGTTACTCCCCAGCCCCCCAAAATTCTGATCTATTTCATGTGTCTATGAATTTTTTTACCCTAGGTATTCCATATAAGTAGAATAATATGTGTCTTTTGTGTCCTGCTGATTGTACTTAACACAAGATTTTCAAGGCCCATCTGTGTTGTAGCATATATCAAAACTTCACCAGATTTTGTTCCTACAATCATGTGTTGATAGGCAAATAGTTTTATTACTACATTTGAGTATTGTAAATAAAATTGTAATAGATACTGACCTAACAGCATCTGCCTTAGTCCCTATCTTCACGTATGGGATGTATGCCTAGGAGTGAAATTTCTGGGGCATATAATAATTTCCTCTTTTTTTTTGCCTCTAAAAGAACACCAAAATATTTTCTTTATCAGCTGTAACATTTTACATTCCTACCTGTGATATACAGATGCTCTAGATTCTGCACATCCTTGCCAATACTAGTTATGTTCTATTTTTGTTTTTGCAACTTCATTTGTGAGTACGAAGTAGTATCTCATTTTGATTTTGACTTACATTTTTTATGATATTAATCGCCTTTTCATGCACTTATTTGCCATCCATATATCTTCTTTACTAAAAAGTCTATTCAGGTTCTTTGCCAAGTTTTAAAATTACTTGTTTCCTCTCTCTCTCTCTTGTTTTTCTTAGTCTTTTTGTTTTTTCTTTTGTGCTGCTGCTGATTGAATCCAGAGACTCATACTAGTAGGCAAATACTCTGCCACTTAGCTATGCCCCAACTCAAGTTATTGCTCTTTTTATGGTTAAATGATGAAAGTTCTTTGTTCTAGATATTAAATGCTTATTAGATATATGACTTACACATATTTTATTCTACCATTCTGTAGTTTATTTTTTCACTTCTTTGATGATGCCTTTTGAGATATATAAATGTTTATTGTTAACAAAGAACAATTTTAATAATTTTTCATTTTGTAGCTCATGTTTTTTCTTCTTTATTTCTGTCCTTCTTTTTTGACAAATCTAAGAGTCCATTGCCAAATCCAAGGTTATGAAGATTTTTTTTTCTTCTTAGAGTGTTATGGTTTTAGCTCTTATAGTTAATAAGCCATTCATCTATTTTTCAAGAGTAATTTTTATATTGTGTAAGGTAAGGATTCAAGTTCGCTTCTTTTTTATTGAATAGATTGGAAACCTTGTCAAAAATCAGTTGTTTATAAATATATGGGTTTATTGGTTTATTTCTGGATTCTCAATTATACCCCATTTGTGTATGTTTCTATTATTATGTCAGTGCAACACAGTTTAATTACTATAATTTCATAGCAAGTTTTGAAACTGAAAAATGTGAATCTCAAATTTGGTCTTATTTTTAAAGATCATTTTGTTATTTGAGTGCTTTGCAATTCCAAGGAATTTAAGGGTCTATTTTTTTCTTCTTCTTACAAAGAGACTATTGGAATTTTAATATGGATTTTGTTGAATCTGTAGGATTCTTTTGAGGGTAACAATATTAAGTATTCTTATTCATGATCACAAGTATCTTCACATTTACTAAAAAACCTTTCACCTTCTCATCCTAGTTATTTTCTTATTTTAGATGGTTTGGGAAGAGATATCATTTTCTTATTTTCCTTCTCAGATTGTTTTTGCTGACATATAGAAACACAACTAATTTATGTGGGTTGATGTCTCTACCCTGAAATTTTGGTGCATCTTTCACTTTCTCTAGCATTTTCATCATTTATTCTGTTTTTTGTTTGTTTGTTTGTTTGTTTTTGGTGGAGGTGGTATGCAAAGTAGACAAATACCTCTGTCAATTTTTGCAGACTGACTTTGTGCTGGAGCACTGGAGCTATTCTTGGCCAGGCTAGCACTAATTCGAAAGTTAGCCCAGGTGAAAGAGTTAGGTTGCCTCAGGTCTTTTCTTAGGCATGTAACTTACCCTGGAAAGGCAAATATGACTTTCTAAATCCACCCTACCACAGACACACATACATGGAAGCATTTCAATGTTCAAATTTCCAAAGGAATTTCCACCATTTTTTTTCTTTCAATTATAAGGGATTTATTTTAATTCCCATTTTGTAAAAATCCCAGATAACTCTGGGTCTTTAGTCCTGTTTGCAGTACTTTTAATGAGTGAATGCTTCTTTTCAGCCCAAGATGCTATTTAGGCAAAACAAAAACATCAACTTTTGATTATTTATCAATAAGCACCTAGAAAGAGACTTGACTTATTTATCATTGAATATCTTTAATGTAAAAGAAAATAAATTTGATGAAAACAAATGATTGCATATTAAAGAATTTGTGATTAGATAAATGTCATAACACACTTTTTAAAAATGCATTAATAAGTTTGGTAATATTTATAATAGAGGTGAAATAGAATTTAATCATTCAGCCAAATGAAATATTTAAATAAATTATAAATTGTGTATTTATTTCAATAAGATGGAATGCCAGGTTAGCATTAAAATCAAGGTTTTGTTTAAGTATTAAAATTTGGTAGAAACTCTTATAATGTAAAGAGGGAAAAGTCATACCTCCCAATTAAGGAGGAATTTCAACACATATATCTACTTTTAGTATATCCTAAAGGCTTGCTATAGTAAGAGTAAACAAAAATCTATATATGTGTATATGTGTGTATGCATGCATTTATTTAGAAAAAGCAAACAAAGAGGAGAATGCAATTAACATGGTATCAACAAACTATTAATATTGGGGAATTAAATTGATATAAGCATAGAGAACTAACCCCAAAGTGAGGAAAGCTAAGAAATTATTAAATTCACACCTCAAATTTTTTCTAAAATGTTCAAGACATGATGACACTAAAAATGAAGAGGAGGTCAAGGTCTAGAGCTTAAATAAGGGAAATCAATTGACAATCGTACAATAGTACAATAATTTGTAAAAGTAGATATCTCCTATCATTTACTCTGGGGTTAAAAAAAAAAAAGACCAAAAAAACAGACAAAGATTCTATGTTTGCATTTTATTTTTTTCTTGTCTTTACTTTTTTTCTTATTTTCTTTATCCTTTTTTTAAAAAAAAATAATCTTTCATTAAGCATACATTCTTCTTCTCTTCCTCCTCCTCCTCCTTCTCCTTCTCCTTCTTCTTATGGTCTTTCCTATCCTTAACAGAAATTTTCTTCAAATGTATTGCCTACAGTTGGTATTTAATAGAGGATGACTAACATCAGTTGTGACTCTGAGTAAAGCTCAATCTATAAAAGCAATTTTCAGAAACAGAGAGGACAAATTTTTAAAATAAGTCTTTAAGGAAGATGAGAAAAGGCACTGCACTCATGGAACAAACAGAATAATTTTAATACACTCATGTATCTGTGTATGTATGAGTATATATAAACATATGTATTATCAGAGAACACTTTTGCAATTAGAATTATATGGTTGAAAGATAAAGTTGTGAAAATCTCACAAAAAAAAAAAACAAAGAAAAAGGTGAACTTAGAGAAAAGGATAGAGAAGCATAAGAAAATTAAAGACAATCCATTAATTCAAATGCTCAAAAAATAAGTTTAAAAAATTACATGAAAGGCTAAAAATAAAAATTATTAAATGATTTACAATTTTTCATAGAAATTAAGGACATTTTCATTTTCAAGGATCCATTAAGTGTTCTTAAAAGTGGAGAAATTGAGACCAACATCAAAACATATTACTATGAAATTTCAGAATATTGGATTCAAAGAAAAGATTCTACAGTTTTCCAAGGAGGAAAAACAGTCATATGAAAACTCAATCATTAGCATAATCTCACTATTTTTACAAATATTTGATACTGACAAATTTATAAAATTTCTTAATTTGTAAAGAAATTTGAAATTTAATTAGATCCATAATCAAATTGTCATTGTCAATGTAACATAAATATTTTTATATGTATAAAGAAGCAATAAGTTAATTACTTACCTCCAGATAGTATGTATATAGCAACCATACAAGAAATAAAAATAATGATCAAACAAAAGTTATAATTAACCTTAGAGGATGGGGTAGTAGGTGGAAAATAGAACATATTGAAGTTAGAGGATAACAGAACTAAGTTAAATCCACATTCTGTATTAAGAGAAGAAAAGCACAAGAGTTTCAAAAATAATAAACAAAACATGTTACTTCACTTGAATCTTGAAATTTTATATTATTTTTCAAATATGTAAAAGGACACTTTTTGCACAGTAATTTTTTTTAATTTTATTTTATTTATTTTTTTTATTGGTTGTTCAAAACATTACATAGTTCTTGATATATCATATTTCACACTTTGATTCAAGTGGGTTATGAACTCCCATTTTTACCCCGTATACAGATTGCAGAATCACATCAGTTACACTTCCACTAATTTACATATTGACATACTCATGTCTGCTGTATTCTGCTGCCTTTCCTAACCTCTACTATCCCCCATCCCCTCCCCTCCCCTCCCCTCTTCTCTCTCTACCCCGTCTACTGTAATTCATTTTTCCCCTTGTATTATTTTTCCCTTTCCCCTCACTTCCTCTTGTATGTAATTTTGTATAACCCTGAGGGTCTCCTTCCATTTCCAAGCAGTTTCCCTTCTCTCTCCCTTTCCCTCCCACCTCTCATCCCTGTTTAATTTTAGACATCTTCTCATGCTCTTCTTCCCTACTCTGTTCTTAGTTACTCTCCTTATATCAAAGAAGACATTTGGCATTTGTTTTTTAGGGATTGGCTAGCTTCACTTAGCATAATCTGCTCTAATGCCATCCATTTCCCTCCAAATTCTATAATTTTGTCATTTTTTAATGCAGAGTAACACTCCATTGTGTATAAATGCCACATTTTTTTTTTATCCATTCGTCTATTGAAGGGCATCTAGGTTGCTTCCACAGTCTTGCTATTGTGAATTGTGCTGCTATGAACATTGATGTAGCAGTGTCCCTGTAGCATGCTGTTTTTAGGTCTTTAGGGAATAGACCCAGAAGGGGAATAGCAGGGTCAAATGGTGGTTCCATTCCCAGCTTTCCAAGAAATCTCCATACTACTTTCCAAATTGGCTGCACCAATTTGCAGTCCCACCAACAATGTACAAGTGTACCCTTTTCCCCACATCCTCACCAGCACTTATTGTTGTTTGACTTTATAAAGGCTGCCAATCTTACTGGAGTGAGATGATATCTTAGGGTCGTTTTGATTTGCATTTCTCTGACTGCTAGAGATGGTGAGCATTTTTTCATGTACTTGTTGATTGATTGTATGTCCTCCTCTGAGAAGTGTCTGTTTAGGTCCTTGGCCCATTTGTTGATTGGGTTATTTGTTATCTTATTGTCTAATTTTTTGAGTTCTTTATATACTCTGGATATTAGGGCTCTATCTGAAGTATGAGGAGTAAGATTTGTTCCCATGATGTAGGCTCCCTATTTACCTCTCTTATTGTTTCTTTGGCTGAGAAAAAACTTTGTAGTTTCAGCAAGTCCCATTTGTTGATTCTAGATATTAATTCTTGTGCTATGGGTGTCCTATTGAGAAATTTGGAGCCCGACCCCACAGTATGTAGGTCGTAGCTAACTTTATCTTCTATCAGATGCCTTGTCTCTGATTTGATATCAAGCTCCTTGATCCATTTTGAGTTAACTTTTGTGCATGGCGAGAGAAAGGGATTCAATTTCATTTTGTTGCATATGGATTTCTAGTTTTCCCAGCACCCATTTGTTGAAGATGCTATCCTTCCTCCATTGCATGCTTTTAGCCCCTTTATCAAATATAAGAAAGTTGTAGTTTTGTGGGTTGGTTTCTGTGTCCTCTATTCTGTACCATTGGTCCACCCGCCTGTTTTGGTACCAATACCATGCTGTTTTTGTTACTATTGCTCTGTAGTATAGTTTGAAGTCTGGTATCGCTATACCACCTGATTCACACTTCCTGCTTAGCATTGTTTTTGCTATTCTGGGTCTTTTATTTTTCCATATGAATTTCATGATTGCTTTCTCTATTTCTACAAGAAATGCCATTGGGATTTTGATTGGCATTGCATTAAACCTATAGAGAACTTTTGGTAATATCGCCATTTTGATGATGTTAGTTCTGCCTATCCATGAACAGGGTATATTTTTCCATCTTCTAAGATCTTCAATTTCTCTCTTTAGGGTTCTGTAGTTTTCATTGTATAAGTCTTTTACCTCTTTTGTTAGGTTGATTCCCAAGTATTTTATTATTTTTGAGGATATTGTGAATGGAGTGGTTGTCCTCATTTCCATTTCAGAGGATTTGTCGCTGTTATACAGGAATGCCTTTGATTTATGCATGTTGATTTTATATCCTGCCACTTTGCTGAATTCATTGATTAGCTCTAAGAGTTTCTTTGTAGACCCTTTTGGGTCTGCTAGGTATAGAATCATGTCATCTGTAAATAGTGATAATTTAAGTTCTTCTTTTCCTATTTTTATGCCTTTAATTTCTTTCGTCTGTCTAATTGCCCTGGCCAGTGTTTCTAGAACTATGTTGAACAGAAGTGGTGAGAGAGGGCATCCCTGTCTTGTACCAGATCTTCTAGGGAATGCCTTCAATTTTTCTCCATTCAGAATGATGCTGGCCTGTGGCTTATCATAGATTGTTTTTACAATGTTGAGGTAGGTTCCTGTTATCCCTATTTTTTCGAGAGTTTTGAACATAAAGGGATGCTGTACTTTGTCGAATGCTTTTTCTGCATCTATCGAGATGATCATATGGTTCTTATTTTTAAGTCTATTGATGTGGTGAATAACATTTATTGATTTCGTATATTGAACCAGCCTTGCATCCCAGGGATGAATCCTACTTGATCATGGTGTACAATTTTTTTTGATATGATTTTGTATCCGATTCGCCAGAATTTTATTGAGGATTTTTGCGTCTAGGTTCATTAGAGATATAGGTCTGTAGTTTTCTTTCTTTGAAGTGTCTTTTTCTGGTTTAGGAATCAGGGTGATGTTGGCCTCGTAGAATGAATTTGGAAGTTCTCCCTCTTTTTCTATTTCCTGAAATAGCTTGAAAAGTATTGGTATTAGTTCCTCTTTAAAGGTTTTGTAAAACTCTGCTGTATACCCATCCGGTCCTGGGCTTTTCTTAGTTGGTAATCTTTTGATGGTTTCTTCTATTTCCTCAATTGATATTGGTCTGTTTAGGTTGTCTATATCCTCCTGTCTCAATCTGGGCAGATCATATGACTTAAGAAATTTACTGATGTCTTCACTATCTTCTATTTTATTGGAGTATAAGGATTCAAAATAATTTCTGATTATCTTCTGTATTTCTGAAGTGTCTCTTGTGATATTGCCTTTTTCATCCTGTATGCTAGTAATTTGAGTTCTCTCTCTTCTTCTCTTCGTTAGCATGGCTAAGGGTCTGTCGATCTTATTTATTTTTTCAAAGAACCAACTTTTAGTTTTATCAATTTTTTCAATTGTTTCTTTTGTTTTGATTTCATTAATTTCAGCTCTGATTTTAATTATTTCTTGCCTTCTACTTCTTTTGCTTTTGTTTTGCTCTTCTTTTTTCTAGGATTTTGAGATGAAGTATGAGATCATTTATTTGTTGTTTTTTTTCTTTTTTTAAGGAATGAACTCCATGCAATGAATTTTCCTCTTAGAACTGCTTTCAATGTGTCCCATAGATTCCGATATGTTGTGTCTGTGTTTTCATTTATCTCTAAGAATTTTTTAATTTCCTCCTTAATGTCTTCTATAACCCACTGATCATTCAGTAACCTATTGTTCATTCTCCGAGTGATGCATGATTTTTCCTTCCTTCTTTTATCATTGATTTTCAGTTTCATTCCATTATGGTCAGATAAGATGCATGGTATTATGTCTACTCCTTTATATTGTCTAAGAGTTGCCCTGTGACATAATATATGATCTATTTTTGAGAAGGATCCATGTGCTGCTGAGAAAAAAGTGTAACTGCTTGATGTTGGGTGGTATATTCTATATATGTCAATTAAGTCTAGGTTGTTAATTGTGTTATTGAGTTCTATAGTTTCCTTATTCAACTTTTGTTTGGAAGATCTGTCCAGTGGTGAGAGAGGTGTGTTGAAGTGTCCCATGATTATTGTATGGTGGTCTATTAGACTCTTGAACTTGAGAAGAGTTTGTTTGATGATTATAGCTTCACCATTGTTTGGGGCATATATATTTCATATATATTTATGATTGTTATGTCTTGTTGGTGTATGGTTCCCTTGAGCAGTATGTAGTGTCACTCTTTATCCCTTTTGATTAACTTTGGCTTGAAATCTATTTTATTTGATATGAGTATGGACACTCCTGCTTGTTTCCGAAGTCCATATGAGTGATATGATTTTTCCCAACCTTTCACCTTCAGTCTATGTATGTCTTTTCCTATCAAATACGTCTCCTGTAGGCAGCATATTGTTGGGTCATGTTTTGTGATCCATTCTACAAGCCTGTGTCTCTTAATTGGTGAGTTTAAGCCATTAACATTTAGGGTTATTATTGAGATATGGGTTATCCTTCCAGCCATATTTGTTTATTTATGTTACTGAATATGGTTTGTTTTCCTCTTTGATTATTTCCTCCCCTTTACTGTCCTACCTCCCACTGTTGGTTTTCACTGTTATTTTCCATTTCCTCTTCCTGTAATGTTTTGCCGAGGATTTTTTGGAGAGATGGTTTTCTAGCTGCAAATTCTTTTAACTTTTGTTTATCGTGAAAGGTTTTAATTTCATCTTCCATCTTGAAGCTTAATTTTGCTGGATACACAATTCTTGGTTGGAACCCATTTTCTTTCAGTGTTTGAAATATGTTATTCCAGGATCTTCTAGCTTTCAAAGTCTGTGTTGAGAGATCAGCTGTTATCCTGATTGGTTTACCCCTAAATGTAATCTGCTTCCTTTCTCTTGTAGCTTTTAAAATTCTCTCCTTATTCTATATGTTGGGCATCTTCATTATAATGTGTCTAGGTCTGGATCTCTTATGATTTTGCACATTCGGCGTCCTGTAGGCTTCTAGGATTTGGGATTCTGTCTCGTTCTTCAAGTCTGGGAAGTTTTCTTGAATTATTTCATTGAATAGATTGCTCATTCCTTTGCTTTGGAGCTCTGTGCCTTCCTGTATCCCAATGACTCTTAAGTTTGGTCTTTTAATGTTATCCCATATTTCTTGGATGTTCTGCTCATGGTTTCTTAACAGTCTTGCTGAGCTGTCTATGTTCTTTTCAAGTTGAAATACTTTGTCTTCATTGTCTCATGTTCTATCTTCTAAGTGTTCTACTCTGCTGGTAGTATTGTCAATTGAGTTTTTAAGTTGGTTTATTGCTTCCTGCATTTCTAGGATTTCTGTTTGTTTTTTATAACCTCTATCTCCCTGTATAGTTGATCTTTTGCTTCCTGGATTTGTTTATGTAATTCATTGTTGAAGAGATCTTTCATTGTCTGATTTTGCTGTCTAATGTCTTTCTTGAGACTCCAGATCCTCTGAAGCATGTATCTCCTGAATTCTTTATCTGACATTCCATCTGCTGCAGATATTACCTCTTCTAAAGTTGAGTTGACCTGCATTGCTTTTGGTCCTTTCTTTCCTTGTCTCTTCATACTGTTCGCGTTTCTTTCTGCTTACTGAGACTGTTGTGTTATTGAATTTTCCCCATATATATTTGTATTACTCTTGTATAGTTGCAAAGTCTCCCGCGCAGGCGCGGGCAGGGGCTCTGCTCCTCCTCCAATTGGGGCGCTGTGCCTACCACATCGGCAGGCCGCTGGGCCTGTTCTGCTGGTTGGTAGCAGGTGCGCCTACCTTGCAGACGCGGGCGGCAGCTCTGCCCCTCTGCGGTCCGCTAGGCCTGTCCTGTCGGTGGTCGCAGCTCCGCCTCCTTTGCAATCGCGGGCAGCGGCTCTGCCCCTCTGAAGGCCACTGGGCCTGTTCTGCCGGTGGGTGGCATGTCTACCTACCTTGAAGGCAAGGGTGGCGGCTCTGTCCCTCTGCAGGTCGCTGGGCCTGTTCTGTCAGTGGTCACAGTTCTGCCTACCTTGCAGGCGCAGGGGGCGTCAGCTCTGCCCCTCCGCACACCGCTGGGCCTGTTCTGCTGGTGGGTCACAGGTCCGCCTATCTTGCAGACGCGGGAGGCGGCTCTGCCCTTCTGAAGGCCACTGGGACTGTTCTGTTGGTGGGTCGCAGGTCCGCCTACCTTGCAGGCAAGTGGGGTGGCTCTGCCCCTCTGCGGGTTCCTGGGCCTATTCTGCCAGTGGGTCGCAGGTCCGCCTACCTTGCAGGCGTGGTTGGCAGCTCTGCCCCTCCGTGGGCCACTGGGCCTGTTCTGTTGATGGTCACAGTTCTGCTTACCTTGCTAGTGCGGGGGGAGGGGGCAGCTCTGCCCCTCAGCAGGCCGCTGGGCCTGATCTGCTGGTGGGTCGCAGGTCTGCCTACCTTGCAGGCGCGTGGGGCGGCTCTGTCCCTCCGCGGGTTGCTGGGCCTACTCTGCTGGTGGGTCGCAGGTCCACCTACTTTGCAGGCATTGTTGGTAGCTCTGCCCCTCCGCAGGCCACTGAGCCTGCTCTGTTAGTGGTCACAGTTCCGCCTACCTTGCTGGCGCGGGGGGAGGGGGTAGCTCTGCCCCTCAGCAGGCCGCTGGGCCTGGTCTGCTGGTGGGTCGCAGGTCCGCCTACCTTGCAGGCGCGTGGGGCGGCTCTGCCACTCCCAGGTTGCTGGGCCTGACCTGCTGGTGGGTTGCAGGTCCGCCTACGTGCAGGCGCGGGGGGAGGGCGCACACCTATTTGCATTTAGACAGTTACGCGAAATGGAGGACGTAATGCTTGGGATGAAAGTTGGGGGGAAGGGGAAGGTAGGTGCTCTTGAAAAGAAAGAAGGAGAGGGAGATAGATAGCATAGAGGAGAATGGAAAGAGCAGTAAAACTTGGAAGGAGAGAGAGAGAGGGAAAAGGGAGAGAAAAAAATAAAATGAAATAGGAAATAAAATTAGGTCTTAGAGATCCATTTTCTTCTCTTCCCGTAGGCAAAGTTGTGCCCTCCGGGCTGAGTTTTGCCCTCAATGTGTCAACAGCAATCCCTGTAAGGCGGTTCCTGGGAGTCTCTCAATCCTGTTGGTCCAGAGCCGTTTCACTTCTACGGCCCCTCCTCCCCTTCCTCCTGCCAGCCAGCCAGGTCCTGCTCACCGGAGGCAGTTCCGCAAGGATTTGGTTACACTTTCAGCCCCACCAAGTGCTCTATCTCCCTCACTACTGAGCACTCTCTCTGTCATTCATCTAAGCCCCAGTGCTGTGGAGCTGTGGTCTGGGAGTCAATTGTTTAATTTTTCCGGACCCCTTTGGTGGGCACACCTTCGGAATCTGGCAGCTAAGACCTTTGGTGTCGCTGCTGGTGGTAATAGGAGTTGGGGGTCGAGGATCCCCTCTACTTCCCTCAGCCCCTACAGTCACAACCACTCTGCTGGCGGTAGGAGAAGTTGGGGGTCTGGAGTGTCCTCTGTTTCCCTCCACCCCTACCGTCACACCCTCTCAGTTATCGGTTGGGGGAGTTGGGGGTGGGGAGTCTTCTCTGCTTCTCTCTGCCCCTACAGTCACGCCCACGTCACTGGCAGTAGGGGGAGTTGGGGGTCGAGAGTCCTTTGGCCCTTACGGTCATGCCCACGGAGAGATTTTGAAGTTTCCTGGTTGTTTGTATCTGATGTGGGTAGGAGTCACACACCTGCTAAAGTAGATTCCGCTGGGAAGGAATCTCTTTGGCCAAACTTTGGTGACTTCCCCTCTCTGCTATGGCGGGCCCCTGGCTCCTTGCCGGAGTGTCCGAAGGGAGGGGTGGAACTGGCTTGTCTCTGGTCTTACACAATCTCTGGTTTTAATTCCCAGTTCACTGTTTCGTAAAGGGTTGGTTAGATTCCCTTCACGCTGTCTCGGGGGGGAGCCGTTCGCCGGGTGGGCGGGGCTTTTAGTAGAGCCGGGAGGGCACGGGCTGTCTGCTGGCCCAGGCGGGGACACTTCTCGCTGCGTCGGGCCACCGGGGGCTGCCTGTAGAGCCGGGCAGCTGCGGCCGCGTGGCTAAGATCCAGGCGGGTGGGGTGGCCGTTCGCTGAGCGAGAGCGGGGCCTCCCGGGAGGGCCGGGCTGGCGAGTGCCGTCTGCGGGTTCGGGCGGGCTGCGCCGCTCCGGGCCACCGGCCGCTTGCAGAAGCAGCTGGTGGCCATGGGATTGGAACTCTGCACCCGCAGGGGGGCCGCCTGTACAGCCGGGCAGCTGCGGCCGCGTGGCTAAGAGCCTGGCAGGCAGGGTGGCCGTTCGCAGAGCGAGAGCAGGGCCTCCCCGGGACGGCGGGATGGCGGGTGCCCTCTGCGGGTTTGGGCGGGCCGCGCCGCTCTGGGCCGCCGGCCGCTTACAGAAGTGGCTGGTGGCTGCGGGACTGGACCTCTGCGTCCACGTGGCCGGCCAATATCCACTTGTCTGGGACAAACTGACACTTCTAATAAACCTACCAATTCCCGGAAGGTCCCCTCTTAACGGAATTTTGCTAGAAGTTCCTCAGTAGGTAGACTGCAGCTGTTCCAATGGGTCTTTCTGATCCCGTTAATGTGGAGACATTGGAATCGCTGCTTCCTCGCCGGTGGCCATGTTGGATCCCTACCCTGCATTTTAATTTAAAGATAAGTCAGGTAGATCTTTTAAAAAAAATCTGTAAAATTGGTCACCTTTATAATACTCTGATTTATAAATACTACTGATATATAAAGGAGAAGTAAATGCACTGATATAATAACAAACTTTGAAGAAATATGTTAATGTTAATTTTCCTTGTTTGTCTTTGGAAACTGTATATTATATGTGTGTGTATGTATGTATATTTATATATATATGTATATTTATATATATAGTGATAAGTGGGATATATATTTATATATAGTGATAAGTTTAATTAAAGTAATTGACACTGAATACTCATCACCATTTGGGGTCTGATTGAGCAAGGCCAAATCACACAGGCTCTCTAGGTTATTTCTATGTTGACACAAAGTAACTCATATTCCTCATACTAGACTAGTAAGAATAAACTAGGTTATTCCATGAGAACATATAACTATCAAACTACAATGACCTTAATGATTCAATCATGTTCCTACTAAATGTGTCTCCTACATTTTAGCAGCTGTCCATGCATCATATGGCTCTCATTCATAGACTGACAGAAGGATCCTTACAAGATGCTATAGCAAAAGTTAAGTGGAGAATTTATCCTGGATCACAAATGTTCTCACTGGAAGGGGCACATATTCTTGATCATTTTTATTGGTCAATCACATGATTAAAATTGAGGGTTTGAAGTTTAGATAGGGTTGCTCTCATTCTATGTGCTTAGAATGGGATGAGAAATCCATAAGGACTCAGCTAAGGTTAATGAGGTTTTCTTTTCTAAATTTAGTTTTCTCACTGAGTATTCAGGTTGAAATCTGGTATCCCTGAACCCCTGTTGGCCTGGGGAATATAGACAGCAATAGCTACTCCTATTATTCCACAGCTTTGTGGCTTAAAGCAATACCTCTGCTTTGTTTAAAGCAAAATGAAACAAACAGGCATAGAAAAATAATCCCTTTATCTATTACCCTAAAAAAGAAGAGATACATTAGTTATATGTAACACTTCTGCTCCATTACTTGTATCTGTGAGATTTTTCATATATAACCTAATCTTTCCCATTTAGAAAATAAACTCATAAAATTTTGTAAGATTTTAATAAAGTAATATAATACAAGTACTTTTAATAGTACTTGGAAAATAGGAAGCATATGTAGGTATTTTCTAATATTATTACTAGTAGTAGTATTCTAAAATTCTGTCCCAAAGTAATTAGAAAAGTAATCATGTATGCATGGAACAAAACCTCTTCTGTGTGGACAGCAAAGAGAGATCTGCTTAGATTCATAGTGCTTGACTTTAAGAATATCCCAGAAGGATTAAAACTACAACCAAGCAGTTAAGCTGCTTACTCTTGAATATGCCAAACGGATGAACTTCCAACTTCAGTGTTCTTGTAAAACACACAAATTGTTGGGATGTGTGTGAGAGAGAGAGAGATAAATCCATGAACATAACACATCACATGGCTGGTGACAACAGAATGTCAAAATTCAACAAATTATGCTATGCACATATATGAAAACACCACAGTGAATTTCACCTTAAGGTATATCTATAAAGCACCAATCTAAAAACAATCTATAAATAAATTTGAAGGAGGATGAGTAGAGGAAGAGGAACAGGGAAAGAGGATGTACTGGGTACTGAAGGGAACCAAATTATATTCCTTGCATGTATGATTATTTAAAAACTAATGCTGATATTATTTACAAATGATGCAAAAATTGAAGCATAAAAAATAAAATATGTAACTCTTAAAAAAATTCACCTTCATTATCTGAACAGGACACACAGAATACTAAGTAAAATACTAGAACAGAGAACTAAATTAAATTTTGGTCAATAGAAGTTCATATCAGCATTTGAGCAGTAAAGAAAATTCTGTCTCAAATAACATTTATCTCAGCTGTAAGAGCATCAATCCAAAATTGAAAAATTTATGCAAAAAACACCTATCATACTTACACCACCACTCCCATATTTTATCAAATTTAAGATGCGTCAGTTCTCTAATGAAGACCAATTTAACAGATGTTAAAAAGTGAGAAAAGCACTTTTTTATGAAATATGGTACTGTCAGTAGCTCACATTTATTGAGTCTTTATCATGCTTATTGAGTGTTCACCATGCTATGCAGTTTCTGATATTTCTGTTTAACACACTCAGGAATTGATATTCAACAACATTAAGAACTTACATTTCTGAAGGTGGGATTTAAATCCAATTCACTTTTCAATTTTTTCATCAGTCTACTCTTCTTCCAAAAGGCTTGCGTATTCTCTCCCTATAAAAATGCAATGAGTTATTCTAGTACAATATTTGCAGATACCTTATGAAATTCAGATATCAGGAAATAGTTTTAGTTTATGCTACTGACAAAAACAGCTTGCATATGTCTTTAGCATTTTAACCCTTTAATAAAATTGCTAGATTCAGGAAATGATCATCAAATCATCAGAAAAATATAATTGGACAATATTTATTTTCTAGGAAGCACAAAGCACCAAAGTGTAAAGCACTCAAAACAAAAGTAAATAAATGAAGGAAACATAGCTGTGTATTTCTATCACAGCTTTGCATTTTGCCTTTGTAACTGAACAGAACAGAAAATATATCAATGAATGGTTGTGGCTGTGTTCCAACAAATCTGTACTTAACAAATTTTTGTTTCAGTGGGTATGTCCATGCTGAGGCAACGAATGAGTATGGTCATGCTAAGAAATGGAGTTTGAATGTGTGTAATTACAGAGTATGCAGGACCATGCTCAGGATTAAGTGCCTCTGTCCATGCTATAGCATTAAATGTATATGAGCATCCTAAGACAGTGGGTGTGTCCATGTTTAGAAAGAATATTTAATAAAGACTCATGAGTTTTTTTATATTAATCTTTCCTTGGTTTGAGAACAATCATCAGATGGTTGGCTGGTTTATATTCCTGTGCATGAGGATGAAAAATTTCAGAATTATAGTTTAATCCCCAACATAAAAGACAGAGATGGGGAAATATTAACAAGAACAAAACAAAATCAAATGATTAAAGAGGATAATTGTTTTGATGTTATAAAAAAGACTTTTTTCCTTTATTTTTGTGATTCAGAAATGCAGTTTTCTTTTCACTGGTCCTTGCTTTTCTTCACTTACATGATACAGCAAAATCTAAGCTGTTAATAAGTTTAAATTAAATTCAGAAAATCTCTATCATCTGAATGTCTGAAATTTAAATTAAATTCAGGATTAACTATAAATAGTTATAACTGTTTCTAATTTAACTACACAGTTGTTTAGTTACTTAATGTTCTTTTATTTCCTTATATTGTTTGTGCAATATTTGATTTGGGGAAACTCTGACATGAAAAATTAGAAATTTCAATATCTTGAAAAATCACTACAACTTTAATTGTTACAAGATACAGCAAAGTATCGGTCTATTCCAGAATAATTCAGCATCTCCTAATAGATGAAGAAGATATTGAATTTACTGTAAAACTACAAATATGTTACAACTTGGCAGGTGGTATTTTTAATGGCCTTGAGAATTATAGTGAAAAATTAGATGTACCCAATATTCAATCGCAAGGGCAGTGCCACTGCAATATGGATAGGGAAGAAAAGTTTCTGTAGCTCCCAATAGTTAATGAGCATCTATATGTGCAAGGCACTGTAAAGAGGGCAGGTCATTTTATTTCCTTGGAGCTTAGTTTGTTGCCAGAAAAGAAATTTTATGTGCTGAGTTGACTAGTACAATCTTTCAGGTATGGTACTTTCTGCATACTATAGAAAAAACATCAGACAATTTATTTTCAGGAAGCCTTCCAAATACTGCAGCATTAGCAAAGATTGAACAAGGGGCAGTGTGATCTTAAGTAAACCCCCCATCTTTCTAAAGATGTTTGTGTTGGAAGAAATGCTCTTTGAAAGTGTTTGCTTGGAAATGTCATGAGCACAGACACAATTGCCAGGCGTGGTGGCAGCACATTATTTAAGGCTCAAAAAGGCAACTGGACAAATGAAGAAGACACAGTGGGAGAGTGATGCTTAATTGTTAACAGAGTAACACCTAAGGGAAGGATATGCTGGTATTTGAATTGAAATGATTCTTTGTCATAACAGGAAAAAAAAGTCCAGTGGGCTATAAATGAAAAAATTAAAGGAAACCCTTTAGGTAGGTGCTCTATTTCTTTTATATCTTAATTTTAAGATATAAAAGATATATCTTATATA
Source organism: Spermophilus citellus (assembly GCF_964194105.1). Lineage (NCBI taxonomy): Eukaryota > Metazoa > Chordata > Mammalia > Rodentia > Sciuridae > Spermophilus > Spermophilus citellus. The sequence continues at coordinate 59,161,235 of NC_138182.1, read as the reverse complement.
TAATAATTTTAATCTTATATATAATAATTTTAATTTTAAGTCAAAATTTAAATAATCACAGAGGTATAGTAATGTCTCTGTGTTCTTTCTCAGAGTTTCATAGAATGTTTCCCTCTATATACTTCAGTAGGTAGTTAGAGGCCTCTAAACATCTGTTATTAAGATTCAGATTTTACTTGGAACTTTGGAACTCATGACATATATTAATTCTTTATTCTCTTAAAAAGCAAATGACTTAAGGAAAAAGGACCTAAGGTTATTTCCTATTTAGTGTTAAGTTCCTTTGATGGCATGACATTTTATTTATAGTGGTTGCTGCTTTGGGATCTAATTAATACCAAATGTGGAAAACAAACTATCCTAAGTCAGACCCTGTTAAATAGAGGATATTTTTCATTTTGTCAGTTTATCAAGCATATTTTAGTTTATTTTTGATTATAATTCCAAGGTTATTCTTTGAGAAAAGAATTAAGACAAAAATAAGTCAGAACACTTGCTAAAGGTCAATCAGTAAAATTGTGAGTGACAGACCATAGAATAAGAACAAGCAGTCCTGACTTGTAATATGCAATTCATTTTAAAATATCCAGAACAAAACCATTAATCATTATTACATGTATTATTTTCCAGTTTCTATATAAAAGTTTTCAGTTGCTGCATTTCTTGAGTTCACCTGGCACAGTTACTATTTTGGAAAACTGCAACTCTGTTTTTCTTGTTCTAATTAGTGTTTCTGTATGAGTCATTCAGCAAAAAATTTAATAATCTGTTCTCTGAATATTTAAACACAGTTATCCACAAAATGGAAAAATATCATTAAAGCACAATTAGTGAAGGAGAATCAGGTTTAGTCAAACCACTGTTAGAAATGGTTCAGAAGTTTTCTTTAGACAGGTAGATTTATGTGATTAGCAAAACAACATTAAAGAAACAATACTGGTATTTTGAGAATTTTATGGAATCAGGAGAGTTTAGATTGGCTACTTCCTTGAATGGATTCAGAAATTACTCCAGGACTGTGTATGGAAATGCTAGGAAAACAACTGGCATAAAATATGGAAAAATAGAATATATATTTTCGTACAAAAAAACTATTTTAAAAAACCATAAAATTATGATCAATATATTTTAATTTGGAGGAAATAAAGTTTTAGGCAAACAGCCTGGAGTATTTCATTATACTCTTTCCAGTAATTTCTTACCACATCCTTTGTGTAGCAGCCCTCACTCTGCACCCAGAATGGCAGCAAAAGGATGCTAGCAAAAGTTGGATTAAAAAGTGCTGGGTGTTAGCCTCAGCTGAGCAAGTTTACCAAAGTTGCGTCGTCTTCTGACAGAGTTGAGTTTTAGCAAGGAATAAGGTGGTTTAATTGAGAAACATTAATTAAGGAACACTAATTATTGACTCTCTTCTTCCAAAACAGAATGCCAGTTTTAAATGTAGTCTTTTGTTACACTTTGGATGTGAGGTGTTGACCAAAAGCTCACATGTAAGAAAATGCAAGAAAGTATGAAGGAGAAATGATTGGGTTCTGAGAGTTTTAACCTAATCGTGAATTAATCCCTGATGGGATTAACTGGTTGGTAACTGGAAGCAGGTGGGGTATGACTGGAGGAAGTGGTTAATTGAAGATGTCGCAATGGGGTATATATTTTGTATCTGGAGAGTTTAGTTTCTCTCCCCCTCTGCTCTCTGATCATGATGTGAGCTGCTTCCCTCTACCACACTCTTCAGTCAAAATGTTTCAGCCTCCCCTTGAGCTCTGAGGAATGGACCCAGTCTTCTGTGAACTATGACCTCTGAAATCATGAGCCCTCAAATAAACTTTGCCTCCTCTATAATTGTGATGGTAGATCCTTTTAGTCACAGCATCAAAAAAGTTGACTAAAACATCTTTCAACTGAATACAAGACTTACTTCCTTTATCAAAGGAAGTTGTGTACTAAAAAAAAATAAAAAACTAAATTGGTAGTACAAAATGTTAAATACACATATTCTGTAAATTAATCTACTGTTAGGAACAGACAGATATGAATGGTGGGAACAAGAGGCTAAGAAAATAATTCTACAAAATGGGTCCACTGTGCTGAACCCCACATGCTATCTTATCCAAGAAGCAATTCACCTGCAGCCTTGCCTGGTGGACAGGATATGTCCCATTCTTTAGCAAACTACCTATTATCAGCAGGAGAAGGGAATGAATAGAATAATGTCAATAAGAGATACCCATGTTACCCTAAAGGGGAAGACTTTTGTGACCCTTTTCACAGACCAGATCCTAAAGCTCTAAGGATATAAGGATAATTCCTCCTAACAATAAAATATGTAAGAATTTATGTTTAAGAATCCAATTATAATGGGTCAGCATAAACCACAGTGACTTAAGAGTTGTCTTGGCAGTGGGTACTTGGAAGTCTGAGGTTATCCCACTGTCAGTCAAGACATGGACCTGAATAAGACTATGTAGAAAATTCTCTGGGATCCCCAGGAAAACTGGAGTGAAGGAGAAGCATGTTGTCCCGCTCCTCTCCAAGAGACCCATTCTCTCCCTTGAGAGTATTCTCTTTTCCTTTACCTATCCCTTCAGAAAAGTCATTCCCATTACTCTGAAAGACATGTCTGAAATCATTCTGACTTGATCCCAAGAATGGGGGTTTGGAGTGGGAAGTCTTCATGCTGCCTCAGTTTCCCGGAAGGCCCAACTCTGTAACATGAGTACATTTAAAATATGAATCGAGATTATTTTTCAGTTTCTCAATAAATTGTGATGCTTCATGTTTGCTTTAATGATTATTAATGTAACAATAGTGGATTATCTATTGGATTGTGCAGATAGGAAACCCATACTATGTTTCATGCTGTAATATCAAAGAAGAAATTCAGGTAGACAAAATTAAAAAGTGTTTAGTTACACTGGCCAACATATACTTAAGTCATCTTACATACGTTGATAAACATTAGCAAGATTTCTTGAAAAAGAAGTAAGTTAGGTAATGGGACAGAGGAGTCAAGATGGATTTTTTTTTAAAATGAAGCCAGGGATGAAATGAACATATTCAATAAATATCCTGAATTGTTGCAATCCTTGCAAAACACTCAGAGACATATAAGCATTTCCTGAGAGAGCAGCTGAACGACACCTCCACCACAGGGATATAATAGTTTATTTGTAGAAACTGACAAATAAACTGTTTGTCTTACTGAAAGTACTGTATGTACTTTGTAAACAATATCAAATAAGGATTTCAATATGAATCAATAGTCACTGCCTACTTTTCTCCACCAGCAGCCCCATTCTTAATCATCAATTTTATTCATTTTTACTATGTGTGTAGGTTCTTCTCATGATTTCTTATCATTTCAAATTAGATGATTAGATTGCTGAATTTTGATCCGAGGATTCTATTGTGTGCATTCTACACAAGATTTATCCTTAGCTATTGCACTACTCCAGTTTCTTTAATTTGAATTACTAGAAAATAATTTCATTTTTATTTTAAAATTTTTGAATGATTTGTTTTTACTTTGTGTGTGTGTGTATGTGTGTGTGTGTGTGTGTGGTGCGTGTGTGTGTGTGTGTGTGTGTGGTGCTGGGGTTTTAACCAAGGGCCTTGTGCATTCAAGGCAAGTACTTAACCAACTGAGCTATATCCCCAGCCCCAAATTTTTGAATGATCTAAAAAGGTAAAAGACATATTTAAAACTGTCTGTTCTTCAGTCCAACATCCTTAGCGTGTCATGTCTTCACACAATGGAAGTTGAATTCAAATTCACTTTTGTTGTTACTAACAATTCATAACTAGAATTTTTCTTACTTCTGTATGAACAAAATAAAAATACTAACAATGTAATAAAATTGCAATAGTGTAATAAAAGAAATAATGTAATAAATTTGTAATAAGATAAAAATAAAATGGTACTTATTTTTATTAACTTCATTTGAGTCTTCTTTATCTGCCTTTACTGCACTGTAAATGTCCATTAAAAGCCAACATATGTCATCATATTATTTAAAAACAATATATAGAAAAGACAATCAAAATGGCAAAGACTAAACCTGGTCTTCTGTGCATTCAATGAAAAAAAAAAACATTTCTTCAAGGAGAAATCTTCAAAGAGTAGGTAATTTTTTTCTGAAAATAATCAGTCATTCAAGATCTTTTTTTTATATTTGAGTGACAACTTCTACAAATATGGAGGTTGATTTTTGTTTTCCCTTCATATGCTATTAAATGCTTTTCTAACTTGAAAAAACAAAGATGTACTTTTACAATATTTATAAGATTGTCAAGACATTTATTCATTCATTTTAGTGACAAATTCATACCAACTTCATTAGAAAACATTTCTTTTCAAATATCTACAAGTGGAAAGTAAAAATCTCTTTTAATCTAAGGACCTTTTATCACAAGAAGGATATACAAATGCCTTTTCATATGAAAAAATAATCAAATAGATAAGGCAAAATATACCATTGATTCCAGATTGCCACAGATCCTGGTTTCCTATGCTAGAGGTAGATACTTATATTTAAGTCTTTTGAGTTTGTTAGCTTTTATAAACCTTAAATCTATGTAAGTGTGATGACCTGTAGTAATGTGTTGGTGGGCCACCAAGAATCTCCCTTCCAGACCTTCACAGTAGTCAAACAACAGCTTTTTGCAAAATCCTTCTCCTTTATTCATTTTGCAATAACCACATCCAAAGTTTGGGCAGTAGCCTGTATCTACATTTGGAAGTGTCACATATCTAAAGACTATTTGATGTGAAGTTATTATCTCAATTTGGAGAATTTCTGAAAAGCTTCCCAGATTCAGGGATACCAGTGGGATTGGATGGTGCCTTTGTTCAACTCTGCCCCAAGGCATCTTCTTTCTCTGCCCAATTCTGCTGTATTTTTATTATTCATTCGCTCACATATACTGACCCTGAGAGTATTTCCCCAAAAACTTCTTGTAATAAAGTCTGTCTCTTTGCTTCTTTAGGAACCACATCTAAAAAATGCTGAACGCAAAAGTGATCTTGATGAGGTTAAGTAAAAAGTGGTAATTTGGAGCAAGAGATCTCAATGGTCCAGCAGTGATTAAGACAAACCAGTAGTAGGTGGAGCAATGATAAACCTTCGCTTGTGGCAATAATCTAATTCCTAAAATTTTTATTCATGGAGAACCAGAATGCAGAATATCAATTGGAAAGACATAATGGGATGAACAAAAGAAACCTTGCCTATAGGAACTTCAATAAAAACTCTATTTCTAAAAAAGTAAGTGATTAGATAGTAATTGCCTGAGAAAGACAATAAAATTTAAGAAAGATTAATCACTATTAAAGGCTAACCGTGAAAATAAGGAGGCTTTTCTTAATAATCTCTTTAGTTTATAAAGGATCATCATTTTCTCCAGCTGGAGGGCAAAAAAGCAGAAGTTGATGTTGAAGCCCAAGATTTAATTGTGTAACTATAGAGATCTAAAGGAGTTTGAGCTCCTGATATTAGCAAACTCTTAACACTGAGGTCTGACTGGAGAATTAGGAGACCCTGAGATATGGACAATTGAGTATGTGCACATGAAAACATTGAATGCTTGGCTTTCTTATACATGTGGGAGCTTACAAAAGGACCCAAACCCGTTACTGGTGCTCCCCAGCTACCTTGAGGATGATGTAAGGTACATGCTTGCAAGACAACATGTGCTTTCCTCAAAGTATAAGCCACTTCTTTCCTGGCCATGAAATCTTGGCTAAGTCACATAAATACTCAGGCCAGATCACATACCATATAACCTAACATACCACATCTACTAAAAGACAAACTTAACTGTATCCTGGAGGAGGTTTAGAACATAATTAATAGGTAGCAGCAGTAGCCAGGGGTCTGTATATGGCATTGGGTCTGAAGGTGTTGGGTCAAATGATAAATTTAAATTTATCCATGTGGAAGAACTTTCCCGTTATATAGGATTAATTTCTTGACAAGTACCTAAGAATCCTGTGCTAGCACAGGAAGTTTTTGGAAGTTTAGAGAAAGCAATGTTCTTTATTAGGTGATGTAAAATGTCAGAATCTAGGGCATGTAGTAGTGTCAGGGATTAAAAAGCTCAGGAAAGTAGGACATCTCACCCACATTAGTGAATATCTGAGGAAGTGGAAGGCAATTCATTCATTAGAGTAATGCAAAATGCCCTGGGAAGAGGAATGTGCCACTGAGACACCCAATGGTCCCTGTATTCTCTCTGTAGATGATTCTAGGGATGGTAGATGATTATCAAATTAGATAATTGTTATGATGCGTCCTTTAAAATATAAGAATGCTGACCTTTTGTTTTATGCAAATGAGACTCTGTCCTCATGACTTAGCCACCTCCTAAAGATCCACTTGTTAATACTATTGATTGGCAAGTAAGTTTGAGCACATGAATTTTAGGAGACATATTCAAACAGAGCAGTATGGCAATAAATAAATGAATAAATAAGATATTTGATATAAGACATTTGATAGATCAAGGGAAAGCTGCAAAAGTCAAATTACTGGGCCAGAACCAGTTTTCATCCATGGAGCACAATACCTAACAGGGATGTTAGATCCTCAGTAGAAATGATTATGACCCTGACACACCGGCAAGTGTTCATGAAAATACTTCATCTATTCCTTCAGCAAATAGGAAGGACATAACACACACAATGCTTAATCAGAAAACCCTGCTCTGGAGAAAGGGGACTATCTACGATTTTTTTCTGACATATTAATTCGTGTTTTCCTTGCTGTTTTCACAATAACTTAATGTCTCTAAAAATATGAGATTTTAAATATCTAATTTTTCTAATGGCTCTTTTAAAAATATTTATTTAGTTTTTTTAGTTGTAGTTGGACACAATACACCTACCTTATTTATTTTTATGTGTTGCTGAGGATCCAACCTATGGCCTCTCATGTGCTAGGCATGTGGTCTACTGCTGAGCCACAACCCCAGCCCTCTAATTGCTCTTAATGAAAATTTTGACCTTTTATGACAAATTACCTCCTATTTAGAGGAAGATATTTATGTTGAAATACTTTTACTCATACTTTGAGCCAAATCAACTATTTCTTGAAGCTCAAGATCCATCTTGGTTTTCAGTTCCATTTTACTGAGATACATTATCAAGTAATTTGATCAAAAGAACTTTGCCTGTCATCATGGTGCACATCTGTAATCCCAGTGACTCAGAAGGCTGAGCAGGAGGATCATAAGCTTGGGGTTAGCCTCAGCAAGTTACTTAGGCCATAGTTAACTCTATGAGACCCTGTCTCAAAATAAAAATACAAAAATGTTTGGGTATGAGGCTTCATGGTAAAAGCACCCCTGGGTTCAATTTTTAGTACCTAAGCAAATAAATAAATAGCTATATCTAAACTTTTCTAAACAAATTACCTTGTGTTTATGGCATATAAACACACACATATGGATCTTTTAAGTACATGATCTTTCTGAAGAAATTTTTATGTGTGTTAAATTTCTGCTTTATTATGTGTATAAAAGTGGATTTTTCCATATATTTAGCTCATAATTTGGCTCATAATGTATAAAATATTTCCTTTAAGAACTTATTTATGACTTATTTTTTAGCTACTCTGTACAGATTGTGTCTTACTTATTTTGTATTGCTCATTTTATAATATTAACAACTCACTGACATCCCAAATTTTCAAGATTAATTTTAGCTCTCGTATTATTTATTGGTTCTATTTTCAATGGATTCTCTCATTCTGGAGATGCACAAGTTCTTCATCTTTGAGAAAGTTTTTACTCTTGCCTTGGTTTTCTCTCCATTTTCTTGCTTCCATTTTCTCTCTCATTTATTGCACTCTTTAGATCATTGTTGTGTGTCCAAAATAATTCTTGTATTTCTAATTTTATCTCACATTTTCTAACTCTATATATTTTTGTTCTGTTTTCTAAGAAATAGTATCAAATTTAATCTATGGCACAGACAACAAAACTATAGTTTTGAAACATTTTAGTAAAAAATATAATTATTTTATTAGCTCGTTATAGATATACATAATATTGCAGTTCATTGTGGCATAATTATACAAGCAATGAATGTACATAGCTCCAATTCAGTCCCCAGTATATCCCCTTTCCATCCTTGCCCCCCGTTCACTTTCCTGTATTTATTGGTAATAAACATTTTTAAAAGACTTCTCAAGTAGTTTTCTTATTCTGTTTGTTCCTACAATTTGATAGATAGCAATTTGCTCTGAATTTTCTCATATTTTTGTCATTTGGTATTTCATTTCATTATTTTTGAAATTTATTTTTATTCTTGAAATTTTCTTCAGTTGCATACTTTTTCATGGGTTCTCATTATTATGTTTGATGAAGATTTAGTATGATTTCTTTTTTGTACAAGTGGGTCTTATTTCCAATTATCATTTTAATAAAACGAGAAGGATGACTGAGTTATATATGTACATGGACTACCTGATATACTTCTAAATTAGATTGATAAGAGAAGATTTTCCAATAATGATAACTGAGAAGCCTTCCAAATTTTAGAATCAGGTAGTTTTAGGATAAATAATAGTCTTTTAGGGGTGTTTCTCACCAGGGTAGTTATCTAATTAATTTTGTGATCATTTCACTAATTTTGGTTTGATGTATACATTAACCTTTCATATTTTATAATTCCCTTGTTCTCTCATTGTCCACCTTAAGTATATCATAACTCTAAACACAACAAATGTGCAGCAATTCCTTCCAGAAAATATGAAATAAAATTAGAAATACAAGGAAGGTAATAAGAGAAAGTAATTAAATGTTAAATATTTTTCAGAAATTATTTTGGTTTAACCTCACAAAATTATCATTCTTATATGTAGATGAAGGAATTGCATTTTAATAAGACTAAGGGAATTTTCCATAACTAAATACATTTAGGTTTGAACATGGGCAGTATTGATGACAGAATTGCACTTTCTATCACTGTTAGGTAGCCCTGTCCATGTTCCTTTGTTCTTTTCTGCATTCATTTTTTATGATAGTTATTTCCATATTTATTTGTCCACTATTGTGTTTCTTTTTAAAATTGCTTATGCTAGAATGTTCTTGAGATTTTATTTTAGTTGATTTAGAATTAAGACTTTATTTCACACTTTCTTAATCAAAATTAGAGTACAATTATTTTGTTCATGCTACATACAGTTAAGCTCTATGGATCCTTGTCTACTGGTAAGAGATTTTTTTTTTTCAATGAAAGTGATGTCTGTGTGTGTGTGTGTGTGTGTGAGTGTGTGTGTGTGTGTGTGTGTGTGTGTGTGCAAACTCTCCTTGACTTAATTCTGAACAAAGATAATGTGAAAATATACATGGCTTTCCCTCCTATGCCCTTGTTACTTTCCTCAGTTTTTGTAAAAGAGTATTTTAACTTTATAAAACCAGCATATCTGGGCAGCAACATGAGCAGATTTCAACCAACAAACAGTAGAGAGGACTGCACTCCAGGCATTAGCCAACGGGGATAATTTCAAGCTTACAACCATTCAATGTTTATCAAAAGCTCACTTCAAAGGAACAATATTTGTGGGGGATAGCCTGAAGGATATAAAAATTCATGTGCTCCTCTGATTTCTATAAAATCTACCTCTAGGATTTCCCAGACTTTGATACTGGTATATAATATTGTTCCTGTAGTAGATATCCTTTGATCAAATTATGTTTTCAAGAGATGTGGAGAAAGCATCTAAGACATAGTAGTAAGAAGAGAGTCACTATATTTCCAATAAAGATGATGTTCATTACAGCACTGATATTTTTTCCTTTTATAGTCTTAAGTTATTTTTTGTTTTAAATTTTTAGAGTCATGACTAAGCAATTATCTAGTTTTAAATTTATATCTGTAGTAAGTTGAGTAATATTGAAAGTTGGCTTCTCTAGAAGTCTAATATTATCTTTACTTTGTTTTTATTTCTTCTTTTTTCTTCCTGTTATTATTCATATTATCATGATCTAATTTTTGAAATCTGGTATGACACCCTAAACATTTCTGAAGTAAGGTAATAAGAGAAAGTAATTAAATAAACCAATCATATGATAAAATCAGACAAGAATTTTGCTAAAAATTCAATGCTATTTTTCTAGAAGTCAATAAAAAAAGCCTAACATGATTATTATTGAGTTCATTATGACTTAAAACAAAATTACTTCTCAGAAGTGCAACCATCTCAAAGAAAAATTTAAAAGTTCAAATGAGACACAATTTGGTAATAAAATTTTATTATGTAATAGAATTTTCTTTCACACAGAATAATTTTGAAAGGATTTTAAAACTACATTTCTAAATATTGTTGATAGAATATCAACTAAATATAATTCACAATAATCAAAATTTTAAAAGAGATGCAATCTGATTACAGAGAAAAACAACACATTCAGATAATGATTACTTTGAAACGTGCATATATTATTCACACTGCAAAATAGGAATTCATTTACATTATTTTATTTTGCATGAACATAATCTTGTCGGCTGGCGCATGCCTACAATCCCAGCAGCTGGAGAGGCTGAGGCTGGAGGGTCAGTAATTCAAAGCCAGCCTCAGCAAAAGTGAGGGGCTGAGCAACTCAGTTAGACAGTGTCTTGAAATAAAATACAAAATAGCACTGGGGATGTGGCTCAGTGGCCGATTGTCCCTGAGTTCAAAACCCAGTAAAACCCCCATTGCTCCCCCTCAAAAAAACAAGGCTTACAAAACAGTTTAATTAAGTCTCGTGGATATTTTAAGCTTCATAAATAAGAAATTATTTTTTCCAAACACAAGTTAATATCTTAATGACATATAGTAACCACATGCAGTCTTTTTATTGATTATTCTTTAAATAATTTGTGGAGTAAAATAATTTAATAATTCTAAAATTGTCTTAATTTCCAAAACAACTATTGGTAGATAATAAGCCATTGCTAATTAATAAGATTTTTATATAATAACACTTAACAAGGTCATCAATAATGTGTAGGGTGTGTGTGTGTGTGTAATGTTTTCTAATTCATATTCTTAATGAATACTTTTGTTGTTCACTTTCCCAGAATTAATAAAACAATGAACACAATCTCCTTATTGCTGCTGAACAAGCCAATTGTGTAGCAAGGGAAAGAGAAATTGAAGGTATATTCCAAAATTGGTACCTTAATGTATCTTACTCAAATTTAGAAAACTAGTCCTCTGTGAATAATTCAGATTAATATAATTTTATGCATATTTGCTAAACATGCTCAATATTAAAACCATTTATTGAATGCTGTTCACAGTCAATAATGTAGTACAATTTTATTGAACATTACACACATTTTTCTAGTAGCACTTAGACATGGAAAATCTGCAACTTGAATCTCAGGGTAAAGCAAAGAAAGAAAAGAGCAATAACTCTCATATATTTAGCTTATGAGCTTTAAAGAATTGGAGAAACGTACCACTTGACTCTTTTTTAGCTCCCATTATTAGTGTATGAATTTAATATTTAAAAGTTGGATTATTTATCTTTTGCTAGCAAAAACAAAAACAAAAAACAAAATAGCTCTAAAAACATAAATTGAACCAAGTTTTCTACAGTATTTATTTTAAGACTGGACAAACACTGTAATGTAATGGCTTAAAATGTAAAAAGCTAAACGAACTGTATATTTTCTCTCATTATTTTTGTTGACAATTGCATAATTGAATTAAATTGTAATACCAGGAAATGCATAAAGATGTATGAATAATCCCATACTTATTTTTTGTCATTCTTTGAGATGTGTACTAAATTTTTATAGATTTTTAAAAATTTTTTTTGTATCCAACTCATGGAAAAATAATTAGGACACAACTATTCATTTGCATGTGTAGAATCAAATGAAAGTCTAGATTAAAGTAATCACTGCTTAAGATCAATAATTATATAATGTAATTATTATAATACATTAGACCATTAGATTATAATACTCCAAAATTTATATAAACATAAAATAAAATATGATAAATTGCTTTACCTAGGCATCATAAATTTTATATACATGGTCTAGCATAGAGCATCTATTTTACACGAAGCATACAAACTGTATAATACAAATATTGTTATAACCGGATAACTGACCATTGGTGTCAAAAGAGATTGTACTACTTGTATTTTGTTAGGAATTATTTTTCTTGGTTTAAGACTTCTTTTAAATTCCCAAGGAGCAAATTTTTACTGTATTCTCACATTAATACTATATTACAAAGGTAACCTAAAGTATTCTACATAACTTAATCCATGAAAACTTAAAATTCAAAAAGAAAAAAAAAGAGTTTCACAGAGACAAACAAATGGTTATGTTGGGAAGACAAGAACAATTCATAATGAGTCAAAATGTTATAGAAAAAGTGTAGTTCATGTTATTACTTTTTGGTAAGTATTTCCACAAGTACCTCTACTAAGAAATGATTTTGTCTCTGTGAACTAATTTAAATTTGAACTTCTTTCTTTTTTTAACTGAGAGAAAATTCAAGTAATTGGAATTTATTTATCTAATTGCAATAATTCAACAAGTATGTAATTATTTTTTATACTATGATTATCAGATAATGGAAGAAATTCTGCCAAAACTGAATGTTCCTAATATAAAAATCACTAAATGATAGCATTCTGATTGAGATAATATAATGTGTATTGGATATTAATCACATCTAAATTATTTTACCTTTTTATTAGATTTTACAGTTCATAAGAATCCTTCAAAAAACACTTTCTTTTTTTATACAGGGAAAATAAAAATTAAAAAGGGAAATGAAATTGATGGGCAATTTTATGCTGTCATATTTAATATTTTGGATAATTTTGAAACTGCTTAGTATCCCTTCATTTCTGACAAAATTACTGGCTCAGTTGCCAGTGTGCTTCATAAAATAATAAAATATAGATGGAGTAATATTTAAGTATCTGTATCTATTATGGAGAATTGCCTTCTGGAGTCATGCATTATTAAAAGTTTCTAACAAGTTATAATGGATGTAAGATAATAGAATATCATGTATAATGAGTGATTTAAAAGATCAGCTCACTCACTATGATTGTCAATGGTTTAAAATGTAGATAATAGAGAAGTATAAAACATATTCAAAAGAAAGTTTCTTATGTACCTAGGCTGTTAAAAGTTTTTGTTTAATTTTTTTTTCAGGTATATTTTAAATAAATGAATGGCTTTTTAAATAATCATTTTGGGGCATCTTGCATTACTTGATGCTACTCAGATACCTTGGTATCCCAAATATTTTATTACATTCAGTTTAATTTTATATGTAGATACAATAAATGTTTGTTTAGGGAGCAAAGATAGTGTGCCAGAAGGGGGCAGCATTCTGTGTCATCCCGTGATCCAGATCTCACTTAGTCTGGAATACTGCATCTCTGACAGTGTTAGAAGACACCTATACAGCTGCTTTCCTCAGAAATCACCGGCTCTGTGACCCTGCTCAGGGCTCCAGGCCTCAGCATTCGAGCAGGACTCTTGGCTCCCAACACCCAAATTCTGAAGTTCTAGCCATGCAGGGCTTGCAAGGGCCTTAGCAGAATCACTTATCAACACATCTGGAGCTCTCCAAGACTTCACTCCACTCCAAACTGCTCACTCAGCTGCTACCTACCCACAGCACAGTGCCATCTCCCAGCCCCCCCCCACCCCACCAGACACCCCAGCACTGAAAGCAGACTGCCTTCATCTTGGCTCAACACTATCATCATATGAGGTGGGGCAACTCCCAGATCAAATCTCCAGTGGCCAGGTTCCAGGTTTGCAACCCCCCCTCTAACTCAGCAGTGATAACCCAACACAGTAGCTTCCCAACACAGGTGCTCAGTGCAACCAGGGAACCGCTCATCGGAGCCCCTGTGTGAGAGTTTTTCAATTAGAAATTGCTAGGGGATTCAAGTTGGTTATGAACTCCCAATTTTACCCCAAATACAGATTGCAGAATCACATCGGTTACACATCCACATTCATAACCAACTTGAATCTAATGTATGAAATATAATATGTCAAGAGCTTTGTAATGTTTTGAACAACCAATAAAAAAAAAGGAAAAAAAAAAAGAAATTGCTAGGGGAGAGGGAGATGGGGCTAAAGTTCAGAGCCTAACAAAGAGACCAGGAACTGGGAAACCTCCAGGCAGGATTGGGAGATAGTACTAGGCACCCAAGTCATAGAGCAGTCCCCAAAAGAGACCCGTGAGGTGCAGTCTTCCTGCAGGGATTGGTGAGTGCCAATCCCCATGCCAATCCCCATTTCCAGGAGCCCTGCACCAGGACCACTCTTCCCACCCTGGTTACCTCCACCGTCCTAAGGGCAGACACCAGCTTGCAACAGACAACCCAACCAACAAACCTGGCTTTTCTTCCAAGTTTTTTTTTCCCCTCTTCTACCCCTCTATCCCCTAGCTGTGGCATCCCCTGTTATAGTTAAAGCTTCATCCCAGAGTTTCATAAACTGACTTCCAGACCACTCACATATAATCTAATCAAGCCTTTATTGAAACACACCGGTGGCGGCTGAGGAGAACATAAAGCTGTTCCCCTGATCAGCCCAGAGCAATTGCAAGGGCGCTCCTTATAAGCCTGAAAACCGCAAAAGGGATGTTGTGTGGGGGGGTGGTCTAGCCAATGCAAGCAAGCCAGGTTACAGAAGCAGGACACTGCAGTCAAGCGGAGGGAAGCCTAACCAATCACATTTATCCCAGTCACCCCAGTTACAGAAACAGAGCCCTGTTACCCTAGGTACAGAAACGATGCCCCATTAGGTAGTTCCGTGTTCTTAAAGGTTTCTATAGCAAAAGGAAAAGAACATCTTGCTCCAGTCATGACTCTTCTACTTGGCATGGTTGTTTTACAGGATAAAGTCATGAAACAAAATGGAGTCACATTTGCTCCTACTATCATACCCAACATATGTGAAACCAGGAACTTTGCATGAAATAGGATTTAGAGGACTATGTCATCTAAATAATATAAGAGAGGGGTTGTATATGCCTTCTTTCCCTTTTCTTTTTCTTTTTCTTCTTTCATTTCTCTTTTCCCCTCCAAATTTTACTATTTTAACATCCTGTAGTTTTCTAAATATATATGTGTATTTGCTTTATGTATTCTACAGTCATCCTACATACTTGTCTACCCTAAATTACTTCCTGTCTATTCTCTTGCTACTAACCCTCTTCATTGGATTTCTCTTTCACATGTCATAAGATATATTAACTCTATATCCTCACATTCTACCTCCTCAGCATATAGTCCTCAACCCCACCCCCAGTTCATTGCCCACCATCAGAATCTGTAAACTGTTTTACAGAACTGCTGATTATATTATATAATAATTGAATCCAACATTTTTATACATTGATATTAAGCTGTCACATCTTAATAACAATAAATTTTTATTGGTGGTATATTGTTGATATTGGGGTCTGTTAACATTGTCCTTGCCCACAAAGGAGAGGTCCTGGAACCCTACAAGAGCACTACAAATATATAGGGTGAAAGCAATAACACCGTAGACCCATAGAGCTGGAAAGGAAGACACAGGAGTAGCAAGAAAAGACAATGGAAGAAAGTGCCCCAAACAAATCAAGACACCACATCATTAGAATCATTGAGAGCCACAACAGAAGAAATTACAGAGAAGGAATTCAGGATGTACATGGTCAAAATGTTCTGTGAACCCTAGAAAGATATAAAAGAGCAAATATAGGCAGTTAAACATCACTTTGACAAGGAGCACACAAAAAAATAGGAAGCAAAAGATCACCTCAACAGAGAGATAGAGGTTAAAAAAAAAGACAAAACAAACAAACAAAAAACAGAAATCCTTGAAATTAAAAAAACAATAAACAAAATTAAAAACTCAAATGAAAGCATCACCTAGGCATTAGACGTTGATGACAAAATATATAATCTTGAAAAGAACAAAGACCACATAGTGATAATGGTAAGAAACCATGATCAGAACATTCAAGAAATATGGGATAGCATAAAAAGACCAAATTTAAGAGTTATTGGGATAGAGGAAGGCATAGAGGTCCAAACCAAAGGAATGTACAGTTTATTCAATGAAATAATATCAGAAAACTTTCCAAACATGAAGAATGAATTGGAAATCCAAATTTTAAAAACCTACAAGATGCCAAATGCACAAAATCACAACAGATCTACACCAAAGCACATTATAATAAAAATGCTCAACATACAGAATAAGGAAAGAATTTTAAAAGCCATGAGAGAAAGGAATCAGATTACATATAGGGGAAAACTAATTAGGATAATGAAAGATTTTTCAACACAGACTCTGAAAGCTAGAAGATTCTGGAACAACATATATCAAGCCCTGAATGATAATGGGTGCCAATCAAGAATCTTGTATCAAGCAAAATTAAGCTTTAGATTTGAAAATGAAATAAAAACCTTCCATGATAAACAAAAGTTTAAAGAATTTATAGCTAGAAAACCGACACTATAAAATATCCTTGGAAAAATATTCCATGAAGAGAAAACCAAAAATAAGAATGAAAATCAGTAAAGGGAGGTAGTACTCTAAAGGAAAACCTAAACAAAGAAGAAAATCAAGTCAAGTTAAATTAAAAAAATATATATAAACAAATATGGCTAGGAATACAAATCATGTATCAATAATAACCTTGAATGTTAATGGATTAAACTCAGCAATCAAAAGATGTAGGCTAGCATATTGGATTAAAAAATAGACTAAACAATATGCTGCCTCCAAGAGACTCATCTGATAGGAAAAGACATATACAGAATGAAGGTGAAAGGTTAGGAAAAATCATACCACTCACATGGACTGCAGAAGCAAGCACAGGTTTCTATCCTCCTATCAAATAAAGTAGAACTCAAGCCATAGTTAATCAAAAGGGATAAATATTAACATTACCTAATTCTCAAGGGACCCATACACTAACAAGACATAAATATATATGCCCCAAACAATGGCGTGGCTATGCTAATAAATTCTTCTCAAGTTCAATAGTCAAATTGACCACAACACAATAATCTTGGGTAACTTAAAAACATCTCTCTCACTACTGGATAGATCTCCCAAATAAAAGTTGAATAAAGAAACTATTGAATTCAGTAATACGATCAATAACTTAGACATATATACAATAATTCAACCTGCATCAAGTGGATGCACTTTCTTCTCAGTGTCAATTTTCTTACATGAATCCTTCTCTAAAATAGACCATATAATATGCCACAAAGCAACTCTTAGGAAATACAAAAAAGTAGAGATACTACCATGAATTTTATAAGATCATAATGGAATTAAATTAGAAATCAATGACAAAATAAAAAAAAATTAATCCAACAGCTGGAGATTAAACAATATGCTACTGAATGAACTATGGGTTTCAGAAGACATCAAGGAGGAGATTCAAAACTTCTTAGAGGTAAATGAGAACATAAACAAAACATATGGAAATCTCTGGGACACTATGAAAGCAGTTCTAAGAGGAAAGTTTATTGCATGGAGTTCATCTCTTAAAAGAAGAAAAAGTCAACAAATAAATTACCTTACATTACATCTCAAAGCCCTAGAAATAGAAGAACAAATCTACATTGAAAACAGTAGAAAGCAAAAAAAAAAAAAAAAAAAAAAAAAAAAAAATTAAAACTAGACCTAAAAACAATGAAATTGAAATAAAAGAAACAATTTAAAAAATTGACAAAACAAAAAGTTAATTCTTTGAAAAAATAAATAAAATTGACAGACCCTTAGCCATGCTAATGAAGAGAAGGAAGAGAGAACTCAAATTACTAGCATACGTGATTAGTGATTAAAAAGATAATATCACAACAGACACTACAGAAATACAAAGGATAATTAGAAACTATTTTGAAATCTTATGCTCCAATAAAATAGAAGATATTGAAGGCATCAAAAAATTTCTTAAGTCATACAATTTGCCCAGATTTAATCAAGAAGATATAAAAAATTTAAACAGACCAATATCAAGTGATAAAATAGAAGACACCATCAGAAGCCTACCAAGAAAAGGCCAGGACCAGATGGATACACAGCCGAGTTCTACAAGACCTTTAAAGAAGAGTTAATACCAATACTCTTCAATTTATTTCAGGAAATAGAATTAGTTTGGAAATGTTCTGAATTTTTCTAAGAGACCAATATTACCCTGATTCCAAAACAAGGCTAAGAAGAATCAAAGCAAGAAAACTTTAGACCAATATCTCTAATGAACATAGATGCAAAAATCCTCAATATAATTCTGGCAAATCAAATACAAAACATAACAAAAAGATTGTGCACCCCAATCAAGTGGGATTCATCCCAGGGATGACAGGTTGGTTCAACATATGGAAATCAATAAATGTAATTCATCACATCAATAGACAAAGATAAGAATCATGTGATCATTTAAATAGATGAAGAAAAACCATTTGAGAAAATACAGCACCCCTTCATGTCAAAACACAAGAAAAACTAGGGATAACAGGAACATATCTCAACATCATAAAGGCTATCTACAATTAGCCCCAGGCAAACATCATTATAAATGGAGAAAAATTGAAGGAATTCCCTCTAACAACTTCAACAAGACTTCTATTTAACATAGTTCTTGTAACACTGGCCAGAGCAATTAGAGAGATGAAAGAAATTAAAGGCATATGTATAGACAAAATAAGAGCTTAAATTAGCACTATTTGCTGATGATATGATTCTATAATTAGAAGACCCAAAAAGCTCCACCAGAAAACTTCAAGTAAATGAATTTAGCAAAGTAGCAGTATATAAAATCAACACCCATAAATCAAAGGCATTTCTGTATATCAGTGACAAATACTCTGAGAGAAATAACCACCCCCACCCAAATAAAATACTTGAGAATCAACTTAACAAAAGAGGGGAAAGATCTATACAATGAAAACTAGATAGAACCCTAAAGAAAAAAAAGTCAAAGAACACCTTAGAAGATGGAAAGATCTACCTTGCTCTTCAATAGGCAGAATTAATATTATAAAAATGACCATACCATCAAAAGCACTATACAGATTTAAAGCAATTCTGATCAAAATCCCAATGGCATTCCTCATAGAAATTGAAAAAGCAATTATGAAATTCATCTGGAAAAATAAGAGACCCAGAATAGCTAAAGCAATCCTTAGCAGAAATAGTGAAGCAGTTGGCATCATTATACCAGACCTTAAACTATATTACAGAGCAATAGTAACAAAAACAGCATGGTATTGGCACCCAAACAGACTGGTAGACCAATGGTACAGAATAAAGGACTGCCGCAGTGTGGCTGGGCACAAAATAACTGGGAGGTCACAAGCCACTTGTAGGTTCAAAACAGGACCTACTTTATTGCCCGAACCCCACGAGAACACAACTGGAACTCCACTGAAACTCAGGCGAGAACTCAACGGGAACTCAAAAGTAGTGGGCACCCAAGGTAGCAGGAGCCGCCTTATTGCCAGACAGCAAAATTTTATATACACAACTGAATACACAGCTTGTTTCAATTTAGCATCATCCAGTTACAGCAATCAGTCATTATCTTAATAATTATACACAGCTTAACTTAATTATCATCATCTTAATGGCTTGCTGGCATTACTTCTCAACCACTCCTTCTGGCAAAATGCCAGGCGCCATCTTGATTTAGTTGTGGCTCTCAACAAAGAACACAGAGAATGACCCCAAAATTACAATTATCTTATATTAGACAAAGAAGCCAAAAACATGCTTTGGAGAAAAGATAGCCTCTTCAACAAATCGTGCTGGGAAAACTAGAAATCTATAAGCAACAAAATGAAATTAAACCCCTGTCTCTCACCATGCAGAAAATGCAACCCAAAGTGGATCAAGGACCTAGGAATTAAACCAGAAACTCTGCATTTTATAGAAGAAAAAGTAGGCCCTAATCTCCATCATGTGGGATTAGGCCCTAGCTTTCTTAATAAGACTCCTATAGCACAAGAATTAAATTTAAGAATCAACAAATGGAATGGACTCAAACTAAAAAGTTTTTTTCTCAGAAAAATTAAAAATCTGTGAGATGAATACATTTTGGGAACAAATTTTTACCCCTCACACATCAGATAGAGCACTAATCTCTAGGGTACATAAAGAACTCAAAAAGCTAAGCACCAGAAATCAAATAACCCTATCAATAAATGGGCCAAGAACCTGAACAGACACTCCTCGGAAGAGGATATACAATCAACTAACAAATATATTAAAAACTATTCATCTTCTCCAGCAATTAGAGAAATGCAAATCAAAACTACTCTAACATATCATCTCATTCCAGTCAGAATGGCAGCTATTATGAAGACGAACAACAATAATTGTAGGTGAGGATGTGGGGGAAAACGTACACTTATACATTGCTGGTGAAATTGCAAATTGGTGCAGCCAATATGGAAAGCAGTATGGAGATCCTTGGAAAACTGGGAATGGAACCACCATTTGACCCAGCTATTTTCTCCTTGGTATATATCCAAAGGACTTAAAAACAGCCTACTACAGGGACACAGCTGCATCAATGTTTATAGCAGCACAATTCACAATGGCTAAACTGTAGAACCAAACTAAATGCCCTTCAATAGATGAATGGATAAAAAAAAATGTGGCATTTATACATAACGGAATATTACTCAGCAATAAAAGAAAATAAAATCATGGCATTTGCAGGTAAAAGGATGTAGTTAGAGAAGATAATGCTAAGCAAAGTCAGCCAATCCCCAAAAAGACAACTGCAGAATGTTCTCTCTGATATAAAGTGACTGACTTATAGTTGGGTTGTGAGGAGGAGCATGGGAAGAATAGACAAACTCTAGATAGGGCAGAAGGATGAAAGGGGAAGAGACAGGGAAGGGGGTTAGCAATGATGGTGGAATGTGATGGACTTCATTACTCAAAGTACATATATGAAGACATGAATTGGTGTGAACATACTTTATATAGAAACAGAGATATGAAAAATTGTGCTCTATATGTGTAATAAGAATTATAATACATTCCACTGTCATGTATTTAAAAAACAGAATCCATTTTTAAAAAGAAATTTAAAAAAAGTTTGTTTAGCTACATAATCACGCTATGGTGATCATTTAGGTTTGAAATACTTCAAATAAATCCCATGAAATAAAGGAATATGATTTTTCTAATTAGAACATCTTTCAGTGATATAATAATTGACAATATTTAAAATATACCTGGCAATGGATCAGCTAAACATTGTTACCTCTTTGGGGAAACACAAAATTTCACTATAATGTAATATTTAGTGTAAAAGACAATTAAACTTAGAAGAAATTTTGAGGTGTACCATGCTTAGTTGAGATATTTTATGTAAGTTTACAGTCAGAATGTACATTTTAATAGTTTTATTGAAATATAGTTGGTACATGTAAAAAACTGTGTCTATTTAATATGCACAAATTTTGAGTTTGGACACAGGCAAACACCCATGAAATGAAAACCACATTCAAAGTAATAAACATGTTAATCATCTCCCTTTTTGTGTGTGGCAGGAATACTTAACATGAATTCTACCCTCTTAAAATTTCTGTGCATAACATAATAAATACAGCATTATTAACTATAGGCACTATGAGGTATAGGAGATAGAATTAATTCATGTTGCATAACTATAACTTATACTAATTGAATGACTCTTCATTTCCTCTTCTGAATAGCCCATAGTAACCACAGTTCTCATTTCTGCTTCTAAGAGCTTGATTAATTTAAGTACCTCTTCTAGGTGGAATTATCTAATATTTGTTCTGTCACATGCTTTTTTTTTTCTCAGTTGAATGTCCTCATCTATTTCACACCTATTAGGATGGCTATTATCAAAAAATAAAAATTTCAATAAAAAGACAACAACAAAAACTAGCAGTGCAAATGAAGCTGGAGATGTGACTTAGAAAATCTCTTACTTAGGAGGATCTGGATTCAAAACCCAGCACCAAAACAAATTGAACCACAAACAATTAGAAGCTAACAAAGTTGGTGAAGATATGGAGAAATTAGAATTCTTGTATGTTGTTGATAATGTAGAATAGTGCAACTGGTACAGAAATGAAACAAATTTACCTTTAGAAAATTAAAAATTGAACTGCCCATGATTCAGTTATTCTAATTCTGGTTATATATACAAGGAATTGAAATCAGGATCTCAAACAGAACAGCTGCAGGCCCCTATTTATCACAGCATTATTAACAATAGTCCAGACAGAGAAGCAGCACAAATGTCCATTGACAGATAAATGTACAAAGTAAATTGAGTGCATATAAACAATGGAATATTACTCAGCCTTGAAAAAGAAGTGAGTCCAGTTATTTGTGGAAAATGGATGAAAAAGGATATATTCTGCATCTTAAATTACTTATTAATTTAAAAAATGTTGATTATCTAAATTAAATGCTGGATTTATATGAGAATAAATTTTATATTATTTAGTAGAATTTTAGCTGCCTTTGCTTTTATTGAATAATTTTAAGTTGACATTATAAAGTTTATTTGAGTTTACATGATTTCTTCTTTAAAAAATTCAAGATATGGTCTGAAGTCTGGCAGCTGCTCCTTTAGGAACTGATGAAAGAGGCAAAATCAGATCTCATATATGACCTAGACAATAAGAATCTGAATTTTCACTGAATTCCAAGGTGACTCCCAGGAACATCAAAATCTGAGAAGCACTGATGTGAAGAAACTTAAAAGAGAAAGACTAAAGTTGATATTTTCTTACTGAGATATTTGGGACTGTTGTGACTTACATTTTAATGTTAAAAAGACACTGCAATTATGTGAGTTCTGATGAAAGTAAGAATTATTCGCTGCACCTATTTTCTGTGTATCAATATTGTTCAACCTTATTTGCCCTTCTAAATCAACTGTGCCTTATTTTTCCACAAAAAGAATAGGTATGTTCTCCAGACGGAAGTGTTAAATCATTATCTGAGGATAGATTATAAATATTTGTATTTTCATAACCCATAATCCTTTCTGGAAGAAAGTCATTCATTATGATGTGGAAATCACAGAAAATATTCACTCATAACCTGGATGGCTCAATGTTCAAGTTGATACATATGTATGTGCATATTTGTGTGAATGTAAATTGAGTCGTTAATGAAATTAGCAATATACAGCTGAAAAGGTATATAAAATATTATCACTGGATTGATTTATTCCTGGAAGAGATAAGAACTCTAACATACTAGGTCCTTAAATTTTATTTTACTTATTTTTTTAAATATTTTTATTTGTTTTTAACCTTTTTATTGGCACATTATAATTATGCATAACAGTGGGATTTATTGTAATATATTCATGCATGCACACAATAAAACAGTTAATTTGATCAATTTCATTCACTAGTACCTCCCGTTTTCCTCCTCTCCCTCCCCCAGTTCCCCTTCTTCTAGTCTACTGGAACCTCTTCTATTTTTTTTTTAACTTTTTAAAATTTGTTATACATGATAGTAGAATGAATTTTGACACATTGTACACAAATGGAACACAGCCTCTCATTCCTCTGGCTGTACACGGTTCAGTCACACCAGCAGTATAATCAGACATATATACAGGGTACTAATGTCTGTCTCATTCTACTATCCTTCCCATCCCCACAGCCCCACCCCACCGCTTACTCCCCTCTGCACAATCCAGCATTCCTTCATTCTCTCCTTGCCTCACTATGGATCGGCATCTGCTGATCAGAGAAAACATTTGTTGTATGAGGATTAGCTTATTTCACTTAGTCTGATGTTCTCTAGTTCCATACATTTACCTGTGAATACCATAATTTCATTTTTCTTTAAGGCTGAATAATATTCTATTGTGTATATGTACCTCAATTTCTTTATCCATTCGTCTGTTGAAGGACATCTAGGTTGGTTCTATAGCTTAGCTATTGTGAATTGAATGGCTATAAACATTGATGTGGTTGTGTCAATTTAGTATGCCAATTTTAAGTCCTTTGGGTATAAATTGAGGAGTGGGATAGATTGCCCAAATGGTGGTTCCATTCCGAGTATTCGGAGGAATTTCCATACTGCTTTCCAAAGTGGTTGCACCAATTTGCAGTCCCACCAGCAATGAATGAGTGTACATTTCACCCCACATCCTTGCCAACACTTATTATTGTTTTTGTTATTTATAATTGCCATTCTGACTGGAGTGAGGTGAAATCTTAGAGTAGTTTTGATTTGATTTGTATTTCTCTAGTTACTACAGATGATGAACAT
Source organism: Spermophilus citellus (assembly GCF_964194105.1). NCBI lineage: Eukaryota > Metazoa > Chordata > Mammalia > Rodentia > Sciuridae > Spermophilus > Spermophilus citellus. The sequence goes on along the minus strand of NC_138182.1, from coordinate 59,136,955 downwards.
TTTTCCATATGTTTGTCAATTGATTATATTTCTTCTTCTGTGAGTTTTTTTTTTTTTTTTTTTTTTGGTGTTTAGATTTTTAGTTCTTTTGTATCCTGGAGATTAATGCTCTATCTGAGGTGCTTATAGTAAGAATTTTTCCCCCCATTTTGTAGGCTTGCTCTTCTCAGCTGAGAAGAAACTTTTTACTTTGAATCCATCTCATTTATTAATTCTTAATTTTACTTCTTGTGCTTTTGAACTCTTGTTAAGGAAGTCAGGTCCTAAGCTGACATGACGAAGATTTGGACCTACTTTTTTCCTATTAGGCAAAAGGTCTCTGTTCCAGTGCCTAAGACTTTAATCCACTTTGATTTGATTTGTGCAGGGTGAGATAGAGGTTTAATTTTATTTTGCTACATATGGATTTCCAGTTTTCCCAGCACCATTTGTTGAAGAGGCTATCTTTTTCTCCAATGTATGTTTTTGGCACCGTTGTCTAGTATAAGATAACTGTATTTATATGGGTTTTTCTCTGTGTCTTCTATTTTATACCACTGGTCTACATGTCTATTTTGGTGCTAATACCATGTGGTTTTTGTAACTATTGCTCTGTAGTATAGTTTAAAGTATGGTATTGTGATGCCTCCTGATTCACTCTTCTTGCTAAGGATTGTTTTGGTTATTCTGGGTCTCTCTCTCTTTTTCTGAATGAATTGCATGACTAGTTTTTCTACTTCTATGAAGAATGTCATTGGAATTTTAATAGGAATTGCATTTAATCTGTATAATAGTTTTGGTAGTATGGCCAATTTGACAATATTAATTCTGCCTATTCAAGAGCATGGGAGATCTTTCCATCTTCTAAGGTCTTCTTCAATTTCTTTAGTGTTCTGTAGTTTTCATTGTAGAGGTCTTTCACCTTTCTTGTTAGATTGATTCCCTAGTATTTTTTTTAGGCTATTGTGAATGGGGTAGTATTCCTAATTTCTCTTGCAGTGGATTCATCACTTATAAATATAAATGTTTTTGATTTATGCATATTAATTTTATATCCTGCTACTTTGCTGAATTTATTTATTAATTCTAGAAGTTTTCTGGTGGAATTTTTTGGAACTTCTAAAAATAGAGTCGTGTCCTTGGCAAAATGTGACAGTTTGAGTTCTTTTCCTATTTATATCCCTTTAATTTATTTCATCTGTCTGATTGCTCTAGCTAGAGTTTCAAGAACAATGTTGAATAGAAGGGGTGAAAGAGGTTATCCTGTCTCATTCCAGTTTTTAGAGAGAATGCTTTCACTTTTTCTTCATTTAGAATGATGTTGGCCATGGAGTTAGCATCCATGGCTTTTACAATCCTGAGTTATGTTCCTATTAGCCCAAATTTTTCTAGTGTTTTGAACATGAAAAGGTGCTGTGTTTTTCCAAATATTTTATCTGTATATTTTGAGATGATCATATGATTATTATTTTTAAGTGTATTGATATGGCATATTATGTTTATTGATTTCCATATGTTGAACCAACCTTGCATCTCTGAGATAAACCCCCTTGATTGTGGTACACTATCTTTTTAATATTTTTGAATGCAATTTTCCATAATTTTATTAAAAATTTTTGCATGTATGTTCATCATGGATATTGGTCTAAAGTTTTCTTTCTTTGATGTGTTTGCATCTGGTTTTGGTATCAGGGTGATACTAGCATCATAGAATGAGTTTGGAAAGGTTCCCTCCTTTTTTATTTCAAGTAAAAATTTGAGGAGTATTTTTATTATTATCTTTGAAGTTCTTGTAGTACTTGGCTGAGAACCCATCAAGTCCTGAGCTTTTCTTCTTTGGTAGGCTTTTTGATGGCATATCCTAATTCATTGCTTGAAAATGATCTGTTTAAATTGTGTATGTCCTCCTGATTCAGTTTGAGTAAATCATCTGCCTCTAGAAATTTGTCAATGTCTTCAAGATTTTCTATTTTATTGGAGTATAAATTCTGAGAATAATTTCTAATTTTCTTCTGTATTTCAATAATGTCATTGTGATTTTTTTCATCATAATTTTTTTTTAGTAATTTGAGTATTCACTCTCTTTCTCTTTGTTGATGTGGCTAAGGGTTTATTAATTTTATTGATTTTTTTTCAAAGAACCAACTTTTTGTTTCTTTAAATTTTTTTTAAGTTTTTCTTTTGTTTCAATTTAATGATTTCATATCTGATTTTTAAGTATTTTCTGTTTTCTACTGCTTTTGGTGTTGATTTTTCCTTCTTTTGATTGGGTTATGAGATGTAATGTTAGGTCATTAATTTGTTGACTTTATATTCTTTTAATGTATGAGATCAATGCAATGAACTTTCCTCTTAACACTGACTTCATAGTGTCCCAGAGATTTTGATGTTATATCAGTGTTCTCCTTTACCTCTAAGAATTTTTTTATTGCCTCCTCAATGTCTTCTGCCATCCATTGTTCACACAATAGCATACTATTTAGACTGCAGATGTTGGAATAGCTTATATTTTTTGTTTTATCATTGATTTCTAATTTCATTCCATTGTGATCAGATAGAATGCAGGGTATTATTTCTATTTTTTATTATTTGCTGAGAGTTGCTTTGTGACATAACATATCATCTACTTTAGAGAAGGACCCTTCTGCTGCTGAGAAGAAGGTCTATTCTCTCTATGATGGGTGAAATACTCTCTCTATGCCTGTTAAGCAAAAATCATTGATTTTCTTATTTAACTCTATAGTTGTCCCCTCCCCCTCCCCCTCCCCCTCCCCCTCCCCCTCCCCTTCCCCTTCCCCTTCCCCTTCCCCCTCCTCCTCCTCCTCCTCCTCCTCCTCCTCCTCCTCCTCCTCCTCCTCCTCCTCTCCTTCTCCTTCTCCTTCTCCTTCTCCTTCTCCTTCTTCCTCTTCTTCTTCTTCATCCATCCAGTGGTAAGAGAGGTGTGTTACAGTTACCCAGTATTATTTTCTTTTAGTCTATTTGATTTTTGAAATTGAGAACTGTTTGTTTGATATACCTAGATGTTCCATTGTTTGGTGTGTAAATATTTATAATTGTTATATCTTGTTGATGTATAATTTTCTTAAGGTATATGAAATGTCCTTCTTTGTCCCTTTTATTTTTGGTTTCTAGTTCACTTTGTCTCATATGGGAATGAAAAGTCCTGCTTGTTTACTCTGTTCACGTGAGGGATATGTTATTCCCCAACTTCTCACCTTCAATCTGTGGATATCTTTTCCTAGAAGGTGAGTCTCTTGAACACAGCATATTGTTGCATCTTTTATTTTAATCCAGTCTGCCATTCTAAGTCTTTTGATTGATGAATTTAGGTCATTAACATTCAGGGTTATTACTGAGATATGATTTGTATTCTCAGTCATTTTAGTTTATTTTTGATTTTTAGCTTGACTTAGTTTCTCCTTTTACTGACCTTTTCTTTAGGGAAGGAAGCTCCTCCCTTTGCTGATTTTCTTTTTTCATTTCCTCCTCATGGAATATTTTGCATAGAATGTTCTGTAATTTATGCTTTCTAGTTGTGAATTCTTTTAACTTTTGTTTATTATGGAAGGGTTTTATTTCATGTTCAAATCTGACACTTAGTTTTGTTAGATATAAAATTCTCAGTTGGCATTCCTTTTTTTTTTTTTAGAGCTTGATATATGTTACTTCAGGACTTCCTGGCATTGAGGGTGTGGGTTGAGAAATCAGCTGAAATTTGAGTTGGTTTTCCTCTATATGTAACTTGATTTTTTGCTTTCGTGTAGGTCTGCTGTAATTTTGTACATTTGAGGTTCTGTAAGCTTCTTTGTAGTTGATTTTCCATTTATTTATTCAGATTTGGAAAATTTTATGATATTATGCCTTTGCCTTTATAAAGATTGTGTAGTCCTTTGGTTTGTATGTCTTAGTCTATTCCTATAAATCTTAAAAATTTGGTCTTTTCATGCTATCCCATATTTGTTGGAACTTCTGTTCATGTTTTTTTTTTACCCTCTTCTCTGTGAGGTTGCATTTATTTTCAAGAGTTATATATTGTGTCTTCATTAAGTTTCTGAAATTTCAATTTGATTTATTGTTTCCTTAATTTCAAGTATTTCTGCTTGATTCTTTAAAAAAAAAAAAAAAAACCTCTGCCTCTTTATTGAAGTGATATTTCACTTCCTGTATTTTCTCTCTGATACCATCCTTTATTTTCAATGTCAGCCTAACTATGAATCTTCTTAACTCCTTGTCTGACATTTCTTCTACTGTGTTTTCTATGGATTCTATAGTTGGAACATCTTGGTCTGTTTGAGATGCTTTGTTCCCTTGTTTTTTCATGTTGTTTGTGTGTCTTTCCATCAAGTGGTATGAATCTGAGGCAGTATAGTTTTTACCCTGTAGTCTTATAGTGTCCCTGACGGCTTTCAGTACCTCACCTTTAAGGGGGAAACCAATATTAACATCACACAATGCAAAAAATAGACACCTTTAAACCAAATAGCTCCTCTTAAGGAGTCTACAGTATGATGTGTTCAATTATTGTCTATAATATAAACAGTAAGTTTGCTAAAAGGGTTTATCATTTCTATTGATGGACAATGAAGGAACAGAAGTACTGTAAGATGTAATGTTTATGAAGGAGAGAGAGAAAATATAGAGAAAAAAAATTTATAGTAAGAGTTATTAATAGAGGTTGGTGTTAGTATGAGAGAAGTGAGAAAGATAATCCATGGAGATAGATAGGTGTGACAAAACATATATACAGTTTTTTAATTAAAATATGAGGATACACAACAAAACTGTAATATACTATTGAGACATCCCAATAATTAATTAATTAATTAATTCCTCAATAAATTAATGCATGAAAAATAGTTGGATTCAAAGATGGTAGAAATTTAACAGAGAGGGCAAAAGAAAGAAAGTCTCAATGGAAAATTGAACGATACCTTCCACTGGCTTTCAAAAATTTTTTCGGCTTCCCTTCTCTGACGATAGGTAGGTTTTCTGAAGTTGGATGGTAGCTCCAGTCCAGTGGATGCTGAAACAATTGGGTGGGTGAGCCAAAAGCAGGATGCTCTCACACCCTCTTCCAGTCTTCACACCCACTGTAGCCAGCCAAATCCATCCCTGTGCATTTCAGGAGAAAAGAGAGTGCTCAGTTTTCTCCAGTTTCTCCAACCTGAACTTTCCCCAGGAAACAGCCCCTAGTTTTCAGCTTTCCACAGGCTTGCTAGACACAGACTTGCCCACACAAGCCTGGCTGCAAGCTGTCAGACTCGGGCTTCAGATTCCCCAGGCTCTGCCTTGCCACAGTCCTAGGATCTCAATGTCACTTCAACTTTCAGGAAGACCATCCTACCAGGGATGCATTTACAGAAAGGAGTGACCCTGCAAAGAGGCAGCCAGATGGTGGCCACTAGCACATCCAGCAGAAAGACCTCAGGTGCAACCAGACATTCAGGTACCCCAACAATGTATCTCTGGGTCCTCTCTTGTGTCCCCACGCTGATGTGCAGTGCTCTGAGGTGGCTGGTATCCCAAGATGATGGTGGCCTTGTGTAACCAAACTTGCAGATAGTATGACAATGAAGTTCCAGGCAGCAGAGCACAGTGAGCAACAGGCGATCTTCTGGCAGACTGGACAGTCTGCAAGCTAATTGTGGGTGATCTGCGGATTGATGACGGATGGCAGATGATGGGCAGGCAAAAGGCAGGTAAACCGGCGGATGACAGGTCACAGTCGGTGAGCGATATGTTCTCAAAAGGCGGGCAATGTGCTGGTAGATCGTGACAGACAAATAGGGGTAAACAGCAGGGCAGCAGGGCTGCAGTGGGCAGCAATGGTTGCCTTGCAGAGAAACAGTATTTTCTCTGCTTGAATCCTGAGTCATGGGGCAACACAGAATGCAGCTCCCTCCAGTCCACCATCTTGGATGCTGAAATTTTAAATGATGTAAGGATGAAGGAATAAGAATAAATCTGTGGAATATCTATAAAATGGAAAATCTTGAGTGATCAGAAAAAGCTTGACAGTGGAGAAATAATAATACCAGTAATAGAATGGAGGTGCCTACTAAAAAACTTGAAGTAGATAATAATGGATATGAAAATTATTTTTTTGCTCTTATCAAATTCTTAAAATAAATTCTGATGTCCAAATATGAAATGTACACATCTGTTTTGTGTTTATAAAAGGTATTATTTCTCCTCTAAAATCATAATTTTCTATTGCTTCCTTCAATATTCAATGCTCCTAGGCATTTTCTAGTGACCTGTCATGTAATTTTGTAACCAAATTCAATTTGATGCTTTCCATGAAAAGCCCAATAATAATGCCAATGAGTTAACATTTATTGAGTGCTAATATTATGTTTCAGAAAATGTGTTATGAGTTAATATATGTAAATCTCTGAACACTCTGTCAAACACATGATGATAAGCTGTCAATTTATGTTGGCAACTAGTACTGGTATTACTATTACTATTGCTGCTGCTACTACTTTTACTATTAAAAGTACTACTTAATCTTCAGAATAAACCTATTTATTAGACACTATCCTTACAATACTGTAGATAGTCAGAAAATGGAGATTCAGAGAAATGAAATAACTGCAAAGATGACCAAAATTTGTAGTGAAGTGGCAGTTTTTCCACTCAGAATTATATAATCATGGAGACATTTATAAATATGTATTAAACTGTGTGAAACTCCTATTTCAACATTGCTAAGGCCACAGCAGTCAGTACAAAATATACTCAAATTATAAAAGTCATAATATCAGTTACCAATCTTCTAGGAATTTTTATCCTCTGCTGTCACTCAGAGCTATCCTCTTTCCAGATCAAATGGATTCCTTTGGCATGATAAATCAATACAGTTTTAGAAAAATCAAAATTCTTTTATAATAATGAATGCAGTGTAGGATCAAAGGTTGTATAGTAGCACTTATTTTAGCCCACATGAGATGGCTTCTACCAAAAGTACTACCCATAATCTTTCATCTTCTGTTGTTGAGAATAACCTATTATTGTTGAGAATAACCTACCACTATTAAAATGAGTTCCTTTTTTTTTGTTGTTGCGATATAATGTATAGTAGGAGAAAATATTATGGGATTAATATTTCTATAAATAAATCCACCTTTTGTACAATGAATTAAAAAAAATACTCCAAGGAAGGATGACACCAGCAAGATGGCAGAACAGGAAGACACAGATACTCAGTTCTTCATGGAAAAATGATTTAGCAATGATACATGGGCCAGTTATCTTTATCGGAAACCTAGAAACCACTGTAAATGTTCCTGCATAGCAGGAAAACCAAGAAAAGACACATAAATGCTGTCAGGAAGATTCAATGCATTTACTTTTTAAAGCCCCTTCTCCTCCATAACATTGTCTGATCGGGATAAAACTTTCAACTACTCCATGTGGAATATAAGTTCAACTTTGAAGGTGGAGGTGCTCCCTGAGGGACTGTTTTGTTTTTATGACTCTAAATGCTGACTTGATCAGGGACCAGGTTGATGGCTGCTAAGAAAAGGAAAAATATCTGGCTTGGTCTAGAACCAAGAAGGCTTCAGTACCACAGACAAATATTAGGGGGCCATCCTAAGCAGAAACAAGCAATTCTTATCTGAAAGATGGTATATACAGAAAGACACCTGTATGAAACTTAAGTATAGCTGAGAGGAGTGGCTTTTTTTACAAAAGATATATAAAGAAAAAGAAACACGGACCAATCAGGAAAAAAAAAAATATATATATATATATATACATATATATATATATATATATATATATATATATATATATATATATATATACCTTTCCAGAAATGCAGCCTAAGATAAATGAGACATGAATTGCCAGAGAAAGAATTTATCCCAGCTAAATATTTTCTACAAAAAATGTTAAAGGGGATCCTTCCAGTTGAGACCATAAGATACTAAATAGCAGTACAAAGTCATTTGGAAATATAAAATTCCTAAGTCAAATGTATAAACAAATATAGAATTTTATAATATTATGCAGATATGAAAAGTGCTTTTAAATCTGTTATGCTTGATAAAAAGAAAGTCAAAAAGGTAACTGTAAACCTATGCTAACACAAGATAAAAAGAAATAAAAAGATATAATTTGTGTGATGAATAACATAAAAGTGATAGGGGTAGATATATAAAGGACTAAAATTTTTGTGATTGAAGTTCAGTTCTTATTGATTTAAAGGTGATCTAATTTTGTAATGTTTTATGTAATGCAGTGGTAATCACCAAAAATTTAGCTACAGAATATTTTCAAAAGGAAATGAGGGAATCAAAATATGTCACTGCAAAATAATCAAGGGAACACAAAGGAAGTAAGAGAAAAATATAGATGTTAAACCTACAATTCATAAAGGAAATAATAAAATAAATGGTAATAGTTCTCTCTTATCAGGGATTACTATAAATATAAATAGATTTAAAGTCCCTAATTAAAAGACATAGTGTGGTTGAGTGAATTAAAAAATAAGCAAAGAAAACAAAAACTAAGATCCAATTATATGCTCTCTATAAAAACTAAGTTTAAATCCAAGGATGCAAATGAACTGAAATTAGTAGGATGGAAAAAAATATTTCATGTAAATATGAAATGAACAAAAAAACAGCAGGAGTGTTCATACTTACATGAAACAAAACAGACAGAGATGAAAATGGTCACAAAAGAAGGATGATATTTACATAAATCTATCAATCCATCTAAAATTAGAACTTCCAAATATATGAAGCAAAATTCATAGACTTAATTGAAAAAGCTCCTCATTTTTTTTGATTAGCTAGGTTATTAGGAAAATACAAGAATAACATCACAAGCTAATTTATACTTTAGCTTTTATTTATTTGTCTGATCTTTTCTGATTGAACCTGAGCATTCAAAATATTCCATGAAACAGACTGGAGGACTTTTGGGTTATTTCAATAAATATCAATTCATAATGCCTTTCTTTTGTTGGGCTTCATTGAAAGTAACTTATAAAACAGATGTTAAAAGAGAGATAAAATAAATAAATGTCTCTCTATTTAGCTTTCTTATAAGTGGCAAGATAGTTATTAAACTTTCTGATGTATTAAGTTTTAGTTACATCTTTGGTAGCATTCTTTATTTACAGGATTTTTAGGCATTACTGGAAATATAAAGCACAATAAAAAATAAGTATTTTCCACACTATACTAAATTTTGCTTAGACTTGTCATATATATATATATATATATATATATATATATATATATATATATACGTGTGTGTGTGTTTAAGTCTTCATCGAAGTCTTCATACAGTTATCTGGGATAAAGTCAGATATTCCAGCACTTACAGGTCTTATGCATAAAGCCAACTTGTGTTTCAGGCAGTAGAAGACAAAATGAGCAAGTGTATATGAACGTGTGGGCATGTGAGTGTGCCCAGAGATGCTGTACATCCAAAGCAGCTTATGCATAACTGTACACATGCCACCATGCTGCTGGTCCTATGACTTCATAGACTATACAAAGATGTAGCTTTTTCTACAATATGCCCTTTCACTGGAACAAATACATAGTGATGTACATTCTCTTGGTCTTCAATGTTTGTCTGAGCTCTTCATTTGACACTGGATACAAAATATCTTATAATTTGGTAAATAACTCTGAGAAAGTATTGTGCATGAGGGAAATACTTCCTGATGATGAGAAAATCTTTTACCTGTTGGGATGGTTATGATATATTTTGTTTTCCAAAACAGAATACCTTTCATGATACCTTAAGCAAAATTAGTAACTAATTATAAGGATATGCAAGTCTCGCAAAAAACCCAATGTTAGGAATTGAGTTTTATGTCTGAAGTAGACCAGAAACACTGCCAGAACACAGGTGAGAAGCCAGAAAGATATTTGTTTCAGTTCCTGTTTGAAGTATCTCTACATTCAGTTTCATTCTCCTTTTTCACAGGGAGACTATTATACTGGCCATAGTATATTTGAAGTCACCATCTTCTGGAGATGTTAACCTACCTTCTTTATTCAAGTGATTCCTAAACCAGATTTCCAATAGACATCTTGATTTATCAATATTTTGGAAGTGCCTTTCTAATGGACTAATACTGTCATAATAATGTATCATATATTTCTAACCCATGGCAGGCAGAGTGAAGATTGCTTCCACTGTGGTCCTGTACATGGGTGAGGGTTGGGGAGGAGCCTTTACTAGTTTGGGGTTCATTTGATCTTCTAGGAGAATACTGCAGCTGAAATCATTCTATAATAATGGCCTGGTGTACTTGGTTCTCAATCTTTACCCTACAATAGAATGGCCTGGAGGACTTTTTAATAAACAGATTGCTGGGCTTGTCTCCCAGAATTTCTGATTCAATATGTCTGGGATTAGATCCAAACTCTGCATTTCTAACAAGCTGCTAGATTATTTTCATGGTGCTATTTGAGTCCCAAACTTATGAAAACCATGCTATAATGCAATGAGAATATACTTAAAGGCTAGATGCATATCTCAACTCTGCTTCCTATAGTATAACATCAATCCTGAACTGTGTGATTTAGTCAACTGAGTTGAACTTGCTCAGTCAATTTATTTTCAACTTTTCCAACAGAAAATACACAATTTCCAATAATCTGATTCCTGTGTTACATTGGGAAATTGACCCAGGTAAAATATCTGGTACCTGCTATTTTTATTCAGAATTAACCAGTGATTGGGTCCTTTCTTTATCCATAATTTTCTTATGTATTGCAACAGTTTCCTTAGGATTTTCTAATAGAGTTCAAAACTCTATTCTCAAGAACTGCCTGTTTTACCTGTAAGTTATAAATACTTGGAGGTCACTATTCCCATCATTACTATAAAAAAAGAGTTGAACATGCTAGAAAACAATTACTTGTCATTGATAAAGAACTGAAGTCATAAAAAAAATTACTGTATCAAAATCTAGAAAGCGTAGTCTTAATCAAGATCTTATATGCAGCAAAATCTACTGGAGTCAAAAGCTAGTGGGGACATTTAATTGGTAGTTTGATAAATTCCCCTAGGTTACATGTGGTCTAGTTGGACAACAAGCAACTCTTGGGGCTGGGTGGTATGATAATATCAATTTTATTGTGTATGAATGTTACCACCAAAGTAATATCAAGAATTGTCATATCAATAGTTAGAATATTGAAAGGACAAGAAATATTTCAAGTAATGGTGATCAAGAACTTTCTAAAACTAATGACAGACACCAAATCATGATCCAGGAAGTTCAGAAAATACTAAGCAGAAAAAATTCAAAAAAGAAAAATAATATGATATTCAAGCTTCAGAAAACTAACTACAAAGAGAAAATCTTGAAAGAAGGTAGCAAGAGGTTTCCTTACTGAGGAAAAAGTATAAAAATTACAGAATGCTCATCAGAACCCATCCATATTAAAGAAAAAAAAGAAAAGAAACCGCCTAAATAAGAGAAAAGTGAAATAGAATATTTAAAGTACTGAAAAGAAATACTCAAGAATCTAGAGTTCACTATCTAGTAGAGATAACTTTCAAGAAATAAAGACTTTCTGATATAATTAAAAGTGGAAGAAATGTATTACTAGTGGAACTACCTTGCAAGAAATGTTAAAATTTCTTGATGTAGCAATAATGTAAGAAATTAGTATCTACCTAAAAAAAGGGAGAGTATTATAGAAAGAATAAATGAAGGTGAAGTAAAATCTTTTGTCCTTGTTATGCCTATATGATATATAAAATGTAATATTTATTTAAAACATTGAGTAATCATGTACATGATTGTAGAAGTAGAGCAAATAAGATAAGTAAGAACAGTGATATAAAAAATGGGAAAAAATAAACTAGGAATATATTGCTATAAGTTTCCTCTGTGGCAGATAAAATGTTGTAGAAATATTTGAAAATGGATATGTTCATTCTAAAATATATTGTAAACCCAAAGAAACCACTAAAAACTCTAATAAGTTGTTTAATTGATAAGTTAAGTGATGAGAATAAATGGATCATATGGAAGGCTCAATTAAACCACATAATACATGAAGTGAGGAGTAAAAACAAAGATCAGATGCAAAAAAATTAGAGTTATAAACATTATGGTTATTCTTCTAACTGTATCATAAAAATTATAAGTGTAGACTGTCTCTAAATGTACCAATATAAAAGAGATTTTCAAAGTAGATGAATATAAACTCAAGTATATTCTGTCTTGTGTAAATCTTTTTTCAATATAAAACCCCATAGAAATTAAAAGAAAGGTAATTCAGAGATGCTAAATTTACAAAAGTCCTTTAGTAATATTGGTTTCAGGTGAAAACAATTAATATTAAACTAATATTAACAATATTAATTTCAATCAAAGACACTTTTAAAACTTGGAATATCATCAAGGAAGAGAAGCATTATATAATGATATAGAAGTTCATTTTCTTATAATAGGAAACAGTCCCTACTATAGTTTGGATGTGATATAGCTCTCAAAAGCTCAAATCTGAGACAATGCAAGAAAATTTAGAGGTAAAATGATTGGGTTATGAGAGTCTTTACCTAATCAGTGCATTAATTCCCCTAGTAGCGATTAACTGGGTAGTAGCTGTAAGCAGGTTTGGCTGGAAGAGGTGGGTAACTGGGGGCCTGCCATTGGGTTATACATCTTGTCTGTGGTGAGGGAATGCTTCTCTCTTTCTCTTTGTGTTTCTTGGGGCCATGTCCTAACCTACTTTCTTCCACAATACTTTTCTGCCATGATGCACTGCCTCATTTTTTAGGCCCTGAGCAAGGGAGCTGTCCATGTATGGACTGAGACCTCTGAAACCATGAATCTCAAATAAACTTCTTCTCCTCTAATATTGTTCTTGACAGGCTTTTTGGTCACAGTGATCAAAATGTTGACTAAAACGGTCCTCAAACATGGATGTTTCTAACAAAGGCATAAACAACATTGATGGCCATAATATCACTTCAAATCAATGTGATATAAATAATATTTACAGAATATTCTATACAGCAGCTACAGGAAAAAAATCATTCATCTGTTTCTATCTCCTTTATGTTTGCAAAGTTTAACCTCCACTTACTTATACAAAAAAATATAATAGGTCATTGTGAACTAACTGTAATCAATCACTGTGCTGTAGAGCACTGGAGCACTGATTCCAGAAAAACTGAGAAACATTATTACCCTCCATTCACAACAAGAGCTTATGGAATTCAATCAAATTTTTAACTCAGGACCATCTCATAGTGGAGCCCCAAACTCATCATGTTGCTATTGTCCTGGTTCCAGAATTCATAATTGGAATAGATACACATACAAGCCGGCAGAATCCCCACATTAGTTTCCTGACCTGTGGAATGAGAACATTTATTATATGGTGATAAAGGCAAAATGGAATTAAAACTCCCTCAACCTAGGAAAGTAGTAAACCAAATGTAGTAATACATTCCTGGAAGGCTTTGAGAGATCAGTGTTACCACAAAGGGTTTGAAAGATGCAGGGGCAATGATTCTCACTATATTCCCATTCAATATATCTACCATGCACAAGACAGATGGGTTTTTAAAACAACTGTTATGGTTTAGATGTGGTGTCCTCCAAAATCTCACATGTGAGACAATGCAAGAAGGTTCAGAAAATAAATGATTGGGATGTGAAAGCCTTCACAGTGACTTAATCCCCTGATAGGAATTAACTGAGTATTAACTAAAGGCTGGTAGGGAGTGGCCAGAGGAGGTGGGACATTGGGAATATATATTTGTATCTGGTGAGTGGAGTTCTCTCTCTCTGCTCCCTGATCACCATGTGAGCTACTTCCCTCTGCCACACTGTTTCACCATGATGCTATGTTTTACTTCAAGCTCCAAGAGATGGATCCAGCCTTCTATGGACTAAGGCCTTTGAAAACAGTAATGCTCAAATAAACTTTTCCTTCCCTAAAATTGTTCTGCTCAGATACTTTACTCCCAGTGGTGAGAAAGATGACTAAAACAAGTACTACATGTTATTTTAAGATTAACCAAGTATTGACTCCAATCGCAGCCATAACACTACATGTAATTTTATGGCTTAAGAAAATTCACATATTCTTTTGGTAACTTACACATAGCTATTGACCAGGAAAATATCATTTTCTCTATCCTTATTCATAAGAACCATCAGAAATAGTTACTTTCAGCTGGCAAAGTGAACAATACACCTCCACTGTCTTAATTCATAGATATATCAACTCTAAATCTATGCCATTACCTAGTTATATAGTAAACATCTTGGTAGTCTTTCCTTTCTACAGTGTGTCACACAGGTTAATTATATTGATGACATTTTGCTGATTAGACAAAATGAATGAGAAGCAAGTGATCAAGATGTATTGGCAAGACAGTTCCTTGTCAGAAGTTGGGATATGAAAATGCCTAAATTTCAGGGGCCATTTACCTGAGTGAAATTTCTAAAGGTCTAGTAATATGTAAATTATCCCTTCTAAGGTAAAGGATAAATTATTGCATCAAGACTCTTTTGCACTAAGAAAGAAGTACAATACTTATTAAGCCTATTTTTGTTTCATTTAGTAAATTGAGAAGCATATAGCTTAGAGTGAGGCTTGGAAAACATAAAGCTTTTTGATACTTAGAGTCTGCTGTTAAATCTTCTCTGTTATGTGGCCAAGATCCATCTGATCCAATGATGCTTGAATTATTAGTAGTAGATAGGGATGCTAGTTAGAGCCTTTGACAGTACCACCCAGGTCAACTGCAGTGAGGCTTTTTTTAAAAATTTTGGAGTATTTTCTTCCCATTTTATGTAAAAAACTACTCACCTTTTGAGATATAGCTCTTGACTTTCAAATGTGCCTTAGTAGAAATTAAACACTTGACTAGGGCAGCAACTTTCCATGCATGAATGGTCTATTATGAACTGGTTGTTATCTACAAAACCAGGAAATAAAGTGCAACATTTATGTGTTTTAGTTAGATTTTTGTTGCTGTGAGTAAAATATTCCAGATTAAGAACTTAGATGATGAAAAGTTTATGTTGAGTTTGTGGTTTCAGAGGTCTCATTCCATCAATAGCCATACCCATTGCTCTGGGTCCAAGATTTGGTAGCACATCATGGAGGAAGGGCCCAGTGAAGAAAAGCTGTTCATCTCATGGTGGGCTGAGGAAATGGAGAGAGACAGAGAGAGAGAGAGAGAGAGAGAGAGAGAGAGAGAGAGAGAGAGAGAGAGAGAGGTGGACCATAAGGAAGAAATTATAGGCTGTGTTCCCAGTGACCCACCTCCTCTAGCCACACCCTATCTGCCTATATTTACCACCCAGTCAGTCCATTCAAACTAGGATGGACAGATGAGGCTATAGCTCTCATAATCTAATAATTTCACCTCTGAAATTTCCAGGAAATTTTAGGGGACACATCACATTCAAAACATAACTTCTGCCCCTGGCCCCCAAAAGCTAATGTCCATTTAATAATACAAAATGAAAATGCATTTAGTCCATCTCCAAGAGTATACGAGTCTTAAAAATTCTGTCATTGCACAAATGTCCAAATTCAAAGTCTCTTATATGACACAGGCAAGGTCTGTCAGACCTTGCAAAAATTAAAAGCAAGTCACTTATATCCGAAATGTAGTGTCATAGAGCAGACATCCCCATTCTAAAACAGAGGAATAGAGACATTGTAATAAGGGATGGGACAAAAACAAGACTGAAACCCAGTTAGAAAAACAGGTTCCAGAACTCTTCCAGTAATTCCATGTGCAGCATCTAGGACACAATGGGTCTGAAGTGTGCTCCCCAAAAAACTTGGGGAGCCTTACCTCTCAGCCTTACCAGTTTCACGACATATGGACTCTCGAGTATTCTCCATTTCTGCAGAACCAGAACCATGTGGGTGATGTCAAGGTCTGCTGGCAGCTCATGAAGTAACTGGGTTCCCAGGAACAATGATTTCTGTAGCTTCTTAGTGGCTATGCAGCTCAGCAGGGTGAAATAACTTCCTAGACCCCTTTGTGTGAGCAGAACACACCTTATAATAACTTCTCAAAAGAATTTTCTCTTTTGTAAACTGGAACCTTTAGTGGGTGTGGTCTTGCAAATAACTGAGATGTCCTTGAGGTATCTTTTCTACTGTCTCTGTGAAAAATACTTAGCATCTCTTTAGGGGCTATAATCTCTTCAACAAGTACATCTTCTTTTGGACCCAACTCTACAAGCCATTTTCTGGACAAACTGAAAGTTAAATTCTTTAACTCTGTTTTCATTCCTGTTTCTCACAACAAATTGGTAAAATCTGCTGGTTATATTCCTGGAAATCCCTGAATACTCTACTGCCTTGAAATTTTCTCTGCCAGCTTAATTTTTCCATCACACTCCTTTTCAGCCTCACACAAAGTCTCAGAACTTGGGTGAAATGTAATCAAATTATTTGCCAAATTATGACACAAGTAGCCTCTTCTCCAATTCCCAAAAGATACTCATTTCCCTCTGCAACCTCATGAGCACAGTTCATATTCCAGTAGGCACTTTGGTGTTCTGAGTTTCCATGAGAACTGGGCATTAAGCTTTGATTATAGCATTCTAAACCTTTTTTATCTTGCATCTTTAAGCTTTCAAATTTCTTACTTCAAACTAGCTCCAAAGTCTTCTAACCACAGTCAGATTAGTCACACATTGACCATACTTCTCGGTACCAATTTCTGGGTTAGTTACTTTTTCATCACTGTGAACAAAACCACTCAATGAAAATCAAAGGAGGAAAAATTCAGAGCATGTGGTTTCAGAGGTCTCCATTCATATTGGCCAAATTCATCACTAAGGCCCCAAGATGAAGCAATATATCATGGAGTGGGGAGAGGATCTCAGTGAAAGAAAGCTACTCAGTTCTTGGCAGGGTCAGAAAGCAGATCAGAAAAGTGGCCATAAGGAAAATTCAGTCTTCTATGGCATGTCACCAGTGACCCACTTCCTCCAGCCATACCCAACCTGCCTATAGTTAGTACCCAGTCAGTTCATTGAAACTCGAATGGAGAGATTAGGATGAAATGCTCATAGTTGAATCATTTCACCTCTAAATATTACATCATTAATTGGAGTTTTGGGAGAAACCTCAAATCCAAGGCATAATATATGTCAACAATGCCTTATGCAATGAAAGTATTGTATATATAATCAGGCTTAAATAACCCTGAAGGAATTAATAAGTTATAGAAAAATGTGATTAAAATATCTATGTTTCTAACTCTGCTGCACTACCTTCTCCACCCCAGCAAGTACTTTTAACTTCATGGAGTGTTATTTATGATTGTTGAAAGGAAGGAAAGAATTGGGTCTTGTTTACAGATGGTTCTTCTTGATATGCTGGAATCAGTCAAAAATGTACAGCTGCAGTATTATGGTAACCTATCTGAGAATTTCCTACAGGATAATGATAAAAAGAAATCTTCCCAGAAGAAATACAAGCAATACATCTAGTTGTGAACTTTGGAAGGACAAATGGTTATATGTATAATGATCTTGTTGTTCATTGAATGATCAAGCACTTGGAAGATATATAATATGAAAATTGATGACAAAAATTTAGAGAAAGAAATATGTGGATAGATCACTAGGAATGAGAAAAAATGTGAAGATGTTTGTATTCTATGTGAATATTCCTTAAATGGTAATCTCCACAGAGGAAAATTTTGATAATAAAGTGAAAGCTATGATCTGTAATATGGATAGTAGTCATGCCTGTTATTTCTCAGTGAACTCATAATTAAAGTGTCCATAAAAATACAATGAAGGAAATTCACAGAATTAATAGTATGGACTTCTACTCATAAATGCTGACTTGGGTATGGCTATTGTTAAGTGTACAGTCTGCCAGCAGCAGAGGCCAACACTAGTCTCCCAATATGGCATTCTTTCTCAGGGTGACCAGCAAGTCGCTTGGTGGCAGGTTGTTATCTTTCCATCCATCATGGAAGATCGCAGCACTTTAGGCCTATTGAAATAGAAATTTTTACATATATATATTTCCCCCTGAACACAATGCTTCTGTCAAAACTACCACTTATGTACTAACAAAATATTTTATCCATCATCCTTGTATTGTACACATTACTTCTAACCAAGAAATTTCCTTCACAGACAAAGAGGTATGGGAAAAGGTTTATGCTCAAGGATTTACTGTCTTTTACTGTGTTCCTCACCCTCCTGGCTTGATAAAGCAGTGAATTAGCCTTTAGAAATTCAGTTAAAATGTTAGCTAGATGTCAATATCTTCCAGGGTATTGTCTCTGTTCTGTTTTAAAAACTTCAATGACTTTTTATTTTTTAAGCATATAATAATGGCCAATATTCTTACCAGATATCAAGAAGAACCTTGGCTTTCTTCTTTTAATGCATCCTGTATATGATCTCACCTAACATTATGAACACTTTCTAAAGAGTCTCATTTAATGAGTAAGTTTAAATAGATAAAAACTATTTTCAGAGATTTTTTTGAGAAAAAGACCAGGACTTTGTTATATAAAATCATGCATTTTACATGAAAATATTTTAAAATACTATGATTGTTACCAGAGGCAGATTTCCAATTTCCTATGTGTATTGAGAGAAATGTGACAGATTTTTTTTTTAATGTTCAACTGGAAAAAAATATATAATTGAAAGGTTGGATGGAAATGTTAGTCTTATCCCTGGAGATTGGTCAGGATGTTGGGTGACATCTGAGGAGATTTGAAGAAGAGATTAGAATGATTATTTCATGGAAATAAGAATTCTATTGTTATTTGTAATTCAATTACTCTTTTTCTTGTTCCTTTATGCTTGTTTTTTTTTTTTTTAACCTTTCTCCCTGAGTGGACAAGCTTAGTATTCTAAGAAGCATTTTAGGGAGATAACTTTTCAATTCTATACTTATTGGCCAGTAATGAGTTCGATAGACTTTTAGCTCTGTTTGCCCTTCATGGTGCCATAGGACACACTAAAACTTAGTTAAATATATCCCCTTATAAAATGAGAAAAATAAAATTAATACATGCAGTTTTACCATTAGTGCTAATAATTGAATGGAAAGGATGATGATAAGGCAGTCTACCCTTGTCATTATTAGCACTTGGAATCAATAGCTAAAACACCAGGGTGAGGTTTTCTTTTAATTTGGAGCAGTGGTAGTCACCTAAAACTCAAATAAATTACTTAATTTCTGCTGTCTGAAACTTAATCAATAGCCAGCATTTAATCTACATTTCACTCCTAAAATCCAGCAACAATCATCATCATTATGATATGTTGATGCTTAGCCCAGCATACTCTTCCAATACGGCCACTCTCAATGATGAGACATATGGTTCCATAGTATATTCAAATAAACAATTTTCCTTTATAGAATGAGAGTAGGGAACAGTATGGACGAGTTTGTTCATTTGTTTATCTATGGGTCAGTTTATTTATTTCCATGTTCAAAAGAATGGTTATCAAATTTCAACCACTATAGTTAATCATTCCTTTATTAATATTCACTTATTATGCTTCTGTTAAGTGGTTACAAATTTTCTCTTAATGAGTAGATGTCTGAAGGAATTCAAGTAAATAGAAGAGTAAAGTGGTTTAGTAAAAATTACACATTAATAAATAGATCTGTTTTAAGGTCTGCTCTTACTAAATTGAAATAGTTATTCCATCCTGCCTTCTTTAATTTATAAAGACATAGTTTACATGTCATATAGTTTGCATTGGTTTTTCATTGAATCACTGATTAGGGATGTGTTTTCCTTAATTTTCACATATTTGTAACTTTCTTGATTTTCTTATTTTATTAATATATAATTTCATTGTGTTGCAAATGAAGAATATATTTTCATGGTTGCATCTAATTAAATATATTTAGTAGTGTTTTGTGGCCTAATATGTGGGAAATCCTGGAGAATATCCCTTATTACAAATTAACTTGAGAAAAATGTGCATTCTGCTGTTGGTGAGTAGAGTGTTTTATATAGATGTCTTTTGGATCCAGTAAGTTTATAGTTTTTAATCACCTAGTTCCTTGTTCATTTCTGTCTAGTTTCCTGTCCACTATTGAAGTTAGAGTATTGAATCCTATAATCTTTAATGTTGGATTATCAATTGCCCTTTTATTTTTGTTTAATTTACTTAATGTGTTTATAGTTTTGTTGTCAGGTACATATAGGTGTATAATTATTATCACTTCTCAAACAACAGACAATTTTATCATTATAACATGTTCCTTTTCAAATGTAGTAATGCTTTTCTTTAATGTTTATTCTGTTTGATATTATAATGTACATCTACTTTTATGGATGTTGTTTATGAATTTAAAAAATAGTTTTACTTTCAACATATTTATATCTTTGCATCTAAAGTGTGTCTCCTTCAGATACCATGTAGCTAGACATAGTCTTATTTTTTAAATCTAGTCAAAGTAATAATAATAACAATTGTATTAGTTTTCTGTTGCTTTGTTAATATATCTGACATAAACAACTTAAAATGAATATATATTTTGACTCATAATTTTAAAAGTTTCAGTCATGTTCAGATGATGCCATTGTTTCTGGACCTGTGGTGAAGCAGAACATCATGGTAGAAAGGTATGGTTGAGTACAAATGCTGACTGATGGCAGATGGAAATCCGAAGGAGTGCAAGAAAGAGGGAGAGGTAAGATAAGACATACCCTTCAAGGACCTATTTTCTCCAACTGGGCCCTACCTCCTAAAAGCCCATGTAGCTATGAACACATTATTGGAATTCCTGAATCCATCTATGAAACAGACAGAGCCTTCATGAAACAATGATTTCCCAGAAGCCCCACCTCTGCATTGAGGACCAATGATTCTTTGGGAGACATTACAGATCCAAAATATCTACAAACACACATAGACACACACACACACACACACACACACACACTCACACACACACACACACACTTTTTTATTTTAGTATTCTTATCCCATTTTGGTCTCTTTGTTGTTTTATTATCATTACTGTAGTTTCAAGTTACTATCTGGTTTTATTTCTTTATTTCAGTACACTCTTTCTTCCATTTATCTCTTTTGTTTTAAATTGGTTAAGCAAGGAAAAACAATTTTTTTAATAATTAATCCAAACTCTTTTCTCTTCCAAATGCAATTTTTGCCTGTGTTTGTTTTGTTTTTGTTTTGGTGTGTGTGTGTGTGTATGTGTGTGTGAGTGTGTGTGTGTGTGTGTGCGTGTGTGTGTGTGTGTATGCATCATACTATGTCATTCTTTGATTATCTCATAGTCTTTCTTTTTTAAGATAGGACACTTGAGGTAATATATTGTAACAACTGATGTTGTTTCCCCATCCCCATTGTGGCTTCCCATGGTTGGTCTTTGATTGCTTAGTCACCCATTATTTGAACATGCTATTTTCATGTAGTTCATTTTCCCTTGTGAGAGAACCTTCTTGTCTTCTACTCTAGATGGAGAAGTCCTGTCCATCATCCTGTTATGTTGGGATAAACCTTTGGGCAGCATTGTTATATTTGCTCGTCTCTTTCTCTTACAGGTGTGTTAAACTGTCTGACTCTGATAATTTTACAAACAATTGTTAGCCCCTACTAATCACTTGATGATTGTTTTGACAGTTTTCTGATAGCACAATTTCCTTGAAATGTGGTCCAATTTAATTTAGTCCCTTTACAAGGGAAATTTTCAGAAGAGTGTTTAGAACTTATTCCAAATTCAGGAGGGACTTCTCTTTGACGTGGCACCTTCTTTTATTATATTTGTTAAAATTCTGGATGGTCTACAGTATAGCTTCATGCTCTTATAAAGTGAATAGCCACCTCCTCAACATCTACTTCAACAAACTATTGTTTTCTTGAAAATGCTCTTGTATTCAAACTTTCCTATTCAGTTTTTATGAGGGGATATTTACATAGTCTGTCTCTCACTTTATTTATTTATTTATTTATTTGTTTGTTTGTTTGTTTGTTTGTTTATTTATTTATTTATTTATAGTCTGCCTATCACTCTGGGCAAATCCTCTGTTCTAATGTAATATGGCAATATTTTTCCTTTTCTCTCATGGGCTGGGTTATTTGGTTCTAGTGTACTCAGATTTTACTCTGCACTATCAGTAAGCTAGAGCAAGTGATTGGGGTCTTAGTACTCTTAGTGCCTGGATTTTCTGCCTTATGACTAGGAGCTGGGTATAGAAAGGAGGAAGCCTAGATAACTTAGACATTATTGCTTAGAATATTTATAACATTGGGCTTGGAGAGTAGGAAAAACTGACAATGTACCCCTCAACCCTTTGAGATAAATTAGCTCTTGCCTAATATGTAGACAAAGAAGGAGACTGTGCTCTTGAATTTTCATTACAATGAATGGATGGGGGATGGGTTTGGGCTCCATAGTGGCTCAGATACCATCATTTTTTGCAGTTCTTAATATTGGTATTTAATTGATTCTCTTGAATATATATTTCTTAATTTTCTGTATATCCTTAGAAAAAAATACATAGATGTAAAATGTCTGTGTGAGTGTATAATAATTTTCATCAGCTAAGTTTGTTTTTCTGTGGGAATGATCCACAGAACTCCACACAATACCATTCTGAAAGCTGTTCTCCCACTATTTTGACAGTACTCTATGCTTACAATACCCCTTAAAATCACCATTGATAGGCAATTTCAGAGTGAGCTATGTAAGAATCCCCAAAATATTACTAAATCAAGGAAAAAAAACACAGAAACATGTACAAATATAAAATGTCTCCCTACCTAATGTGCATCATATAATATATTTAATTCATTTTAACTTTAGACTTCCAATGAGTCACTCACATTTCTGTGATTAACACTATCATTACAGCTATGATTAGTTATTCTCCATCTATATTTTATTTATCTTCACATTTATACCCAAAGTAGTTAAGAGATACTTGTACTACTTAAGTAAACTCAACCTCATTGGTCTGAAGACATTCCCTTTTTATCTTCTTTTTTTTTTTTTGACATGATGTAATTTTACTGATGCATTGTAATTATATGTAAGAGTGAGGGCTATTGTATACTAATAAAACATATTAGAGCAAAATTCAGTTCAATTTAGGAGAAAAGTGAGAAAAATTATATGCAATGCTATTTCAGGTGTTTTAGAGACATTATCTTTATATAAGATAACAATTATTTTCATTTTATATTTTATAATATACATGTAATCCAGTAGAATTAACTTAAATGTATTTGGAGACAGAGATGGAAACTGGACTCTAAAGCACATAATTTGAGAGAAAATACCTGGAAATTATTTCTGTAGCCTACCATGGGTAATAGAACCATCACAAATGGCTCATAATATTGTCCAGACTAATAGTTAAAAGAAACTGAAATTCAAGATAGTCTTATCAATCCTCCTACATTGTAGACATTCAGAGGTTTTACAATAATTGATGGAAGGAATATATCTATATGGATGAAGAGGGAGGTTAAAGAAAACTGAACAACAACGACAGATACTTAAACTGATAAAAAATATTCTAAGGTATAGCTAAAGTCAATTTTCTGTAGTAACATAATAGTCAACCATTTTAATGAAGGTTTTATCATTATTTAGAAGATATTCATTCAAGACATTCAAGAATAAAATAATATTCCAAAATTTAGCATTAGCAGAATATTATATATGAATTTTATGCAAAAGTTGGGCCCTATGTATAATAAATGCAAATTACTAGCAACCAAATATCTGGAGAGGATCTATTAGAGGAATCAAATTTTGAGTTTTCACACAACAAACTCAAAATGCAAAATGACAGCCAATCCAACAAGGTATTTTAGGAAAAATTATGCAAAAAAAATTCTCCAAATTCAGGAAAATTGGATAGGCTTACATTTTTGCCTCAAGGCATATTCTTTAAAAAACATAGTTTGTAAATTTAATATTTTATTCAGGTTTATGGGAAATTTATAAGAATTTATGTACCATGGAAAATATTTTTGAACTATTGTGAAAAAAAAAAGGAAAATACATGTGGTCTCTGGGGGTGGAGGATGTTAAGGAAAACAAATTACTTTAAGGCAATGTTTAATTTAATTAAAAGCATCCAGATGTTGTTAGTGGGGTGTTGTCTTTGCTCAACAAAAAACATAAAAACACACAGAAAACTTTCTGGATTACATCCATTCACTTTGAATACAATAGTAAACAATCATTAGTAAATCATCTTTATAAACTTATTAAGTTGAGGAAACCTTCAACAAATTTAATAGCTCAAGGTTTTTAATGATTGCATTTTAAATGTGTATGTTTAAAAACAATGGGTAATTGATTTCTCTGATAAATTGTGATAGATAAACACTAAAGAATTTTCAACACATGACAATTTATAAAGAGGAGATTGTAACTGTTTATATTAACAACAGCTTTTGGGGCTAAATCATATGGAAAGCACTTTGTTACTTGACAAACAGTTTTGGTGTATGACTTAAAAAAAAAGGTTTGTAACATACATATCCCAGTAGCAGAGTTCAACAGTTATTCCTTGAATAAATTTTTATTATCAAATATAATAAATCATTTATTAAGATGGCTTGGTAAGAATGCTGAACACACTTCCATACTGAAATTTGAAAAAAAAAAAAAAGTTTTGTTTTAAAAAATAACTTCCCAGCCTTCTCTAGTTTTATGACAAATTTAGATTTCTTAATTAAATTCCAGAACTACATAAATTTATTTCACAAATGGGATTGCTGTTACAATACTAAGGACTTAACAATGGTTATTTATTTCATAAATTCTTGTTGAAAAAAAATCCAGCTTTTAGAACAAAACTATACAATCTCCATTTGTTAACTCTTTAAATTGGGAAAGTTACTAAAGCAGAATGTTTCAGTATTCTTAAATATAAATTGTTCATAAAAGAAATTATGAAAACTGACATAATTTCAGAGATATTAAGACAATCTCTAAGGGATAATATATTTTCATTTAAGTATTGGTTTATTGATTTTTTTATAATGTACTGAATTTTTTCACATATTCTGTCTTTGTATCCCCACACATAACTGCACTTTATATGTGCAGCTATTTTTCTTCTTTTACTAAGACTATGTTTATATTTATTGTGAGTAGATAACATGACAGAAATGGATAATGATTTAATAAATTGAAGATAATTATTACTATATTTACTATATTAACATCTAGGATTTGATTTTTAATGCATTATAATTCTTATTACACATATAGAGCACAATTTTTCATATCTCCGACTGTATACACAGTATATTCACACCAATTCGTGTCTTCATACATGTACTTTGGATAATAATTATCATTACATTCTACCATCATTTATAACCCCATGTCCCCACCCTTCCCTCCAACCCCTCTACCCTATCTAGAGTTTGTCTATTCCTCCCATGCTCTCTCTCCCTATCCCACTATGAATCAGCCTACTTATATCAAAGAAAACATTTAGCATTTATTTTTTTGGGAATTAGCTAACTTCACTTAGCATTATCTTCTCTAACTCCATCCATTTACCTGCAAATACCATGATTTTATTCACTTTAATTGCTGAGTAATATCCCATTGTGTATATATGCCACTTTTTTTTATCCATTTATCTATTGAAGGGCATCTAATTTGGGGTTAGTAATTGTTGGTAACTAACATTTAAAAGACATATGGGCTGTGACTTTTTTTCCCTTTCTCTTAATTATTTTTTTTCTTTTTGTAGGTAATTTATTTTCTTAAATTGCTGTCCTCTAATATCTGTTTGAAATTTCTCAGATTAACTCCAAAATTTGCTCATCTCATTCTCTCTAGAGATGATAAAAATAGCTATCTTGTTTATTTAGGACATTAACTCAACTCGATGACATGTATCATATCAAAACATATTCACATACATAGTGTATTTATAAATATATCATTATGTATTCATCTTCCTTGTGTGCTATATATACATATTTGGGGACATGTCTTTATACCTGAGAATGTCATCTTTTTGTCTTCACACATGTCTGAATACAGACTCACTGGACACATATTTTTGCCTGAAAAGTTTGGAAATGTCCTATGCTCAAGGGTGCTGGCACTGAACGGAGGAGTCTGAGGCCAATCTGATAGGTGTTTCTTTGTGGGCAGCCTGATTTTTCTTTTCTGGAATTGGTGTATTTTCTTTATCCTGTTAACTTAAAAATTACCTTTCTGATGAGTGTTCACTTACAGATGCACATGACTCTCTTACTTATGGGAAGCTTCTTTAGTTATTCCCATTGTTCAGTAAGTCTGATCTTCTCCTAGAGGGCTTTCTCTTCAGCTATCTTCTCCTCTGATTTCCCATTTTCATCTCACTGGGTCCATCTCTTAGAAATTTTTCTTCATGTTCCAAGGGCTTTTTAAGTTTGTGTTCAAGAGCATCAGTCTGATTCTCTGAAATGTATAAATTACTGTCTTTGAATCCTGTATAGATTTTAATTTTTTCTTCAAAATTTCTATTTATCATATTTCTCTTTCTTTTTCACTCTTTCCATTGTCTTTTTAATTGAGTTAGATCTCTCCCTTTAGCTTTTGGTTCCTAGTTGATTGAGCCAATGTCTTTTGACATTTGAAGATGCCAAAACATTTCCTTTAAAATCTTATATTGGTTCCTCCCGTAGCTCATGTTTACTGAGCTATGAATGACATTTTCCTTTACAGTTTCTGTAGCATATTTTCATGGGTCCTTTTTTTTTTCCTGATCACTTATTCTTGAATGTAGAAAAATCTTTCCATATATTTTGCCTCCAGCAAATGTGTAGTGAATTGTGTTTGCTTCACTTTTTGCCAACTTACATGCTGGCTGAGGCTCCAAATTTTACATGAGTAGGGAATCTGTAGCTCATTTTCAAACTCAAGGTGTTCAATTTGTCATAGGTCTTTGAACTTGAAGTGTTGCTTGGCCCTTTCAGACACTGAAGAAACAATATAATGCTGGTCTGGACATGTATGGACCTTCAGTTCTTCATCACCTGACTAATTCATACATACATGCAGTAACAATAGTGTTCATATTATCAGAATAAATATTTTGTAAAAAGTATGTGTCTATGTATGTTAAAGTACAAGTAACTAGTATTATTCATTTGGGAAAAAATATAAAATTCTGTCATTTATTTTTAATTTTTTAGTTTTAGGTGGACACTGTATCTTTATTTTACATGTATGTGGTGCTGAGGATCAAACCCAGTGCCTTGTGCATGCTAGGCGAGCCACTGAGCCACAACCCCAGACCCAATTCTGTCCTTTTCAGCAAATTCATAGACTAGAAAAAGAACTTGCTATTATATTGCTTAATACAGAAAAAATTGTGCATTTCTTATATTCCTAAGCAGTTTTGTTTCACCTGTTCCTTTTTCATATCTCAAACAAACTTGAAGTTTATCTAGCATTTTGCTCAGAACTTTTAATATTTAATGAAGATTTAAGAATAATTAAGTGATTTATAGACTTTTATAATTTTAGAAATCATCTAACTTTTATTCCATGATAATGATTGTTAATTGAGAGCTTAATGAAGTAAAATATGTGTAATAAATAACATAATGGGTAATGAATAACAAACTGAATTTCCTGTGCATTTTAAAACTTGAGAAACTAATAAATAGTGAAGGTCTAATAGAAATTCAGAGTAGAAATAAAAATACTAAACTAACTAGAGAAAGAGTTCAATGTTAGAAGATAAGAAATAAGGAAGATTTTTTTCAAGTATTGCTATTACTATTAATACCTGTAGAGAGAAGCAAGTATTAGAGAGAAACGAATATTATATTAGAGGTTTTGGCAACTATTTCTGCTGTTTCCAAGCTAATTTATCTAAGCACACCAAAACGAATTCAGAGATCAGCTTAGAATCTGAACCAGCTGTCCTCATAACTAAATAGGATTAAACAAATTATTTATTACTGCTCAAACATCTCTGCCTCTCTTTCAGCTAACATATGGATGTCTTCCAGTTCTCTTAATTTTCAATACTGTTGGGACACAATCAGTGAAAGTGACATGTGGTATGTGTCACAATTACACTCTTGGGAACAAGCAGGTGTTTCTAGAGAGATCATACACACATATACACACAAAGACAATTCTTTATGTGAGTTTGTGAATGGCCAAGTTAAAGCTTATATAAATTTGGAAACAACACAGATTTTGACAAAATTATATTAGCCTCAATTAGATATTAAGTCATATTTCCTTAGGTCTTTCCTAGTAATCACTGTTTGTAGTTAATTAAAACAACAGATGAATTTACTCACATAAAGAGGAAAAAAATGGAAATATTGCAAAGTACTATGAACTATGAGATGATTTTATTATTATGTTTAAACATCATATTGCATTTCAAAGTTAATAGTCAATAGAAAAGAAACCCTTTTCGGAGTCAAACCGAACTATTAACTTCTACAAACACTATTTATTCTCTATTTTCACACACATTAACAAATATAGTGGGATAACTCTGAGTACCTTTTCACTATACTTTTGTTGAGATTTATTTATATTGTCCTTTAATCAATAAATTTCTGTTAGTCATCAAGAGACAGATATATTCACTATTATATAAACTTGCGAGACAAAAAATGAAATCATCTAATATTTTAAAGAATTACTCAACTATCTATGTAAAGCACAATTCACATTCTGCAGATATTAGTCATCATATTTATTTATTTTACAGATTATGTGAATGAGTTAAAAAATATTGTTTAGGTGTCTTTGGAATCTATAAATTACTTTGATTAATATAGCCACATAAAAACTTAAGAAAGCACAGATTTATGAGGTGCCCACCTAAATGTTTTTGAGTACAGGAAATTAGACAGTCAGATAGTGTGTTTTATTAAATGAAAACACCTCTAACAGGTTTTAAAAAATACATCAAAGTTGAGATCCTAGTCCAAAAAATAAACAATGGTCATATTGCCAAAAGTTCATGTAGTAGACCTCAAATTTCTTTGTAGAAATTATCATAAATTGCTTCACTAATGCATGAATTCAACAATATTTACTCACAATTTTGTACATAGATAGGTAGATACTGCATAAGTTAACCATGAGGATCTTAATTCATTATACATCTGTTTATTCAAGATGATATTTTTTAAAAAGTATTAATATAATTAGTAATAATAATATCAGATATTTAATGCTGGCATCAGAGCGCAATGTCTGTGGAAGTTATTCATCAAGGTAGCACTGGGTAATATTTGAAACAAGTGAATACATTTTATGTTTGAAAGACATTACACTTTATTACTCAATCGAGGAATATATTTATGTATGTGACACTCATGCATAGATAGTGAAAAATGAAAACTGTATTTCAAATACCTCACATATGTTAACATTTTACAAAGAAAATTATATTTATCATATCTCTGTGACATAAACAAAACAGATATTACTGTCCCTTTCATATAAACTAAGAAATTGTAGGTCAGAGATTTCCCAAGGTCACATGGATGATAAAAAATAAAAAATAAGTAGTAATTTATTTTGATATCTACTCCAGTGACCCATTACCTATGCTATGATAAAATATCACTGATGAAAAATTCATCATTTTTTTTACAATAGCACAGCAGTAGACATGAAGGTAACTGAAATTCACGTGGAACTTGAAAGTTAAGGGCACTATCACTATGGAAAGAAAACTGCATCTCAGGTATCCACTCTAATGTGTATTCCAAATGATTTCTGCTGCTGTATAATCACGCCTTTTAAAGGAAATATGCTGCACAAAAGCATTAAGACTCTAAACCAAACAATGAGAATCACTGAGTCTGTGCTTATCATAAAATAGCTCATGTAAAGTATGGGATTTTGGTACCCAGAGGCAAGGTCACATCTACTGTAGTACACTTAACTGAAGAAGTTCTCAGCTTGTGGTTTGCATGCCATGACTGCCTCTCTGTCGGATTCTCATTGGACCCCAACATTCCTGCTGATAGACTTGTCTGGAAGATGACCTCTGGTTATTATGGTATGTTGTTTTCAGAGCAGATAACAGTGTGCGCTCATTTTAGGTTTTCTGCTATAGGAATGCATTAAATGAAAACGACTATATACTGGCTCCTAATCAAAGCTCACAAACACTCTCATGAGGCCTGCTGTTTGGTACAATGTACAGATCTCAGAATACCTAAGGGCACTTGAATAAAGAACTGCACCAATATTAAAGGATATTCTGAATCAATTTCTTCTCATTTTTTATTATATGTGAACTTTGAAAGTCTTCAGAAAAATATATAGTATTCATGTGTTTGTATAAATAAAACAGAACATTTTGTGTTTTGATATGTATAAACATGTGTATAAATGTTTCATATTTATGTTCATCCTATTCAAATAGGATGAGACCTATATTTTCACCAAACTATACCAATGTTTGTTATAATACACATGCATATTTAAGCTGAAATATGGGATATTCTCAATTAAAGCAGGTTTATCTTAGTTCACCTTGAAAATTTAGTGATGTAGAAATACGTTTGTGAAAAATGCTATAAAAAGTACCTTAAAGTTTATATAATGATTTGAATTGAAACAAACTTAATAGGCACACAACAGAGAATGTCTTTGGGAGCAGTAACACGGTTTTAAAAATCCAGTGTTAATGTTATGTTAAATTACATGTGTTCAAAATAAAAATCAAATATGTTCAGATTTCCACCAGGTTGCAACAGCTCTAGTTATAGCCTATCTAAAAAAATTAGTTAGAGCAAGTCTCCCATATGTTTAACCCTTCAACGGCACTGAGAATAAATGTCATGGCTTTAAAATGTCCTTGTAGGCTCTGTGTGATCCGACTGCTACCACTCACTTCCTACTCTTTTCTCATCTCTATTCTTCCTTAATTCTTATTGAATATGCCAGATAAATCCCAGTTTAGCATTTCTTCTTTCCTCTGTATTGAATTCTCTTCTTACATATTTGTTAATTTGCTCCATCATTTTTTTTTTTCAGATATCTGCTCAAATAACATTTTCTCTAAGGCATCCTTATTCCCTCACATAAAATTCCAAACCATCCTTCATGCACAAGGACACAAACAGGCAGGATATCATAAGCCTTCTCACTTAATCCTCTGCAAAGCATTCATCACTGTTTGAAAAATATATTTATTTATTATCTGTCTCGTACTAGAATAAATATTAATATTTTCAATATTAAATTTCTATTAATTTTCTCTACTTGTCAGCTTCTATTTTGAGAAGTGTATATATATATATATATATATATATATATATGGAGCATACATACATGCATCCCATACATACAAAGAGAATTTATCTGCTATCCATCCAGAATTCTTAGTTCCACTGAAATTTTATGTGTGTTTTAAGTAAAGTTACCTTCCCTATCTTGCATAGTAACAAGTTTTACAACCCAATGTAGGATTTTAGATATACTGCAGAGAATCACAGTAGAGATTGCTGCTGTGAGTCTGTGATGACACATGGATAGCTATTTACTCTCAGATTATCTTTGGGCTGCATCTCTTTTACACCAGGAGCCTTCCTGTGTAGAATGTCTGTAAATCATGGGTGTGTGGATTCGGGGTTCTTTGTCATACAAATCCTCCATGCACATAATTTCAATACTTTGGACAAACATTAGACCTGAGTTTTGATAACTTGAAGACACTTATTATAATAATATGCTATAATGGACAATGCTGTATTAAGTATTATAATGATATTCTAATAATAAAAACATAAAATTAATTCACATTTGTATGCATAATGCTAATTTTAAATTTATATATTTTATAATTTTCTTTAATCCAAGAGGTAAATATTTTTCAGATATAATACTAATTAGTGATATCAAATATAAGACATTTTTAGATGTTTGAAAGAAAAAAAATAGATTTGTTAATATAATGAGATTTACTACACAGTGTCAATTTACTAATGTTTATGAAGCTTCCTTCACACACAGGGAATGAGAATGAATAAGACATAGTCCCTGCTTCTTTATGGTTTCATTAAAGAAAGGCAATAGCATTTTGGATTAAGCTTTAATTTTATTTAATATTAAAAGTATGCACATTACCATTCTGAATCTTAATCATCTCTGGCTCTGTCATTGTATTAAAATTAGTGTATCAGTGAAGCCAAGTAAAGGACAGTTTGAGATTAACAGGGCATAGTTAATGAAAATGGTTTGACTTGTCCATATTACCCCAGTGTGCATCATTAGACTGAACAGACATTTATGGACTTTTTTTTAATATTTGTAGGTGGACACAATAATACTTTCTTTCCTATTCCCTTCCTCCCTCTCTTCCTTTCATTCCTCTTTGTCTAATCCAATAAACTTATATACTCCTTATCCCTCCCCTCCCTTGTTATGAGTTAGCATCTGTATATCAGAGAACATTCAGTCTTTGGTTGTGGGGGATTGGCTTATGTCAATTAGCATGATATTCTCTAGCTCATTCTGTTTACCAGCCAAAGCCATAGTTTCATTCTTCTTTATGGATGAGTTATACTTTCTTGCATATATATATATATATATATATATATATATATATATATACTACATTTTCTTTATCCATTCATCTGTTGGAGGGCACATAAGTTGGTTCCATAGCTTGGCTCATGTGAATTGAGCTAAGATAAGCACTGATTTGGCTGAATCCCTGTAGTAGGCTGATTTTAGGCCTTTTGTGTATAAGCCAAGGAATGGGGTAACTGGGTCAAATGGTCATTTGATTCCAAGTTTTCTAGTAATCTCCATACTGCTTTCCACAGTGGGTGCACCAATTTGCAGTCCCACTAGCAATGTATGAGTAAACCTTTCCTCACATCTTTGCCAGCATTTATTGTTACTTGTATTCTTGATAATTGACATTCTGAAGAGAGTGAGATGGAACTTCAGGGTAGTTTTAATTTGCATTTCTCTAATTGCTAGAGGTCTTGAACATTTTTTAAATGAAGTAATCAATAAACCAAATTAAAAATTCAATTGAAAGGATAACCAACAGATTAGAGCACTTGGAAGACAGTGTTTCAGGATATTTTTGTGTGTGTGAGTTTGTGTGGTGCTAGGAATTGACCTCTGTACTCACACATGCTTGGCACATGTGCTCTACTACTGAATTGCATGCCCAGCCCAACCTCTTTGGTTTCTTATCTTTCAAATTATGAAATTCTTTACTTTTTCACAATTTTTTTTTCATGGCAAATTTTGAATGTGTATGTTGGAAATGGGTTTTTAAAGATGCATTTCTGTTTTGAGGCTCAAGTGGTTTAAAAAGTACCTATGGACAATTGAAAAAGGCCACACAATATGGTGGATTTAGATCCATGAAACATGGGTTCCCTTACTTGTTCATGAATTTGAGCAAAGCTTTCTCTATCAGCTTCACTCTTCTGTTCTATAAAAACTGGTAGTAATGCTTCTCCTTCTTTCCTTTAGCAGTACTTGTAAAGGTAAAAATGAAAATGATGCATATTAAAATATTTTATAACCTTTAAGTTGCCATGCAAATACATGAGGATTAAAATTCCAAAACCATAGTTCATATAACTAGTATTTCTATAACAGCTTCAAATAAAAAAAGAGATTAGATTTGCTAATGTTTTAACCTCAAAGGACTATTATTGATTCCTTTGAGGTTAATGCATTAATAACATAACAAGTTGAGTTCAAGATTTGCCTGAAGGGATATTTTCTATTGCTTCATTGTTTTGCCCTTCATTTTTTTTTCAATTTTACCTGAAATTGAAAAGGTAAGCAACTCACAAAGTTTGCTCTTTTCCTAATAATACCGAAAACTAAAATAAACATATAAAAGGATTTGTATTTCAAGAGAATGACAATCACTATACAAGAACTATTGACTGAACATTCTCTTTCACATCTCAGTGTTTTTATTTCATTTTGTAAATCCAGGAATCTTAATATGTGCCATAGTTATCAGGTTGGGGTTGTATGGACTGATTATTTCCAAATTAATTTATAGTGCCACTACCCATTCAATCCTGTTATATTATTTTTTCATGAAATTCATAAAATACGTGACTTCAACTTTTGGATCATTTGTACAGTTACATAATATTTTTCTATTATATAACCCCACACTATCTTTAGTAACTCAAATAATTTCTTCATTTGTATTTTGCTAAGTGCATGTGAATATCTAAATATTTTTTTCCACAAGTTTTCTGCTAAACAGTAGTTTGATTATTGAAATGCACATAATCTATGGCTATTCTTGTGTGATAGTAAAGAAGTTAGTTGAAGAAGATGAATTTGGAAGAGAGAGGGAAAGGTAACCTATTACAGTGACCCAAGAGTAAGGATAGCTTTCCTTCAATTTAATTTGAACTATAAAACCCCAAGTTTTAGCAGCCGATGAATTTATTTGATGACACACATCTACCTTTGAAGTTTTAGAGTTTTTAGCATTTTTTAAATAGCTTCAATTACTTCTCAAAAATCCCCATAAAGGAGGGCTGGAAACTTTGTGTGAATAAAATAAAAGTCTACATTTTGAATACATGAATCGCAGGTTTCCATTAACTTCTGATAGTCTTGAGTAATTAGAGTAATGCTAGCTGACAGAATAAAAAAATACATTATGTATTACCTTCATTTGGTGTTTGGGGGTGATACAAATATAAAAATTTGATTCAATAGCAACATATTTTTTCCTTCATTTTACCAGCCACCCTGCTAGTCACATAAATAATCTCATATTCAGTATACCCCCACAAAAACATGCACACAAAATGATGGAAATTATTAAATCACCCATTTTACAAAGGAAGAAATTAAAATAAAAGTTTGCTGATTTTTGAAGTTCATACAGGATGGAACCCTTTTCAGATTCATAAAATTTGTAGTATTATTAAAACAAAATACATACAGGGTTGAAGTATCATCTAGTACTTTGTAGAGGAAATAGAACATCATGCTGCCTTTGTTGCTGAAACCCTGTCCCCGCCTGGGTCAACTTCACAGTACTGAGGCCTTTCTAAGCCATTGGTAAAAATATTGTTTTCTTAATGCCCTCAAATAACATATAAAAGGGATATTTTCCCAGAGGAGGTTCTAACTGCAATGTTAATACAAGTATTTTTCTATTCAGACCTTGTAGGCAAGAAAGTAAGTGGAAAGGTCTTTTTATGCCATTAAAACATTAATCTCTTAGACTCTTCTCCTTCAGAAACCAAAAACTGCCTTAGATCACAATAAGTTCTTACAGATTTTATCTGATTTTAAAACCTACCCCTGCTAGAAACTTAAAGCATTACTTTCAGGTCCAGAAACATTTTGTGGATACATAGAATCTCAATTTGACATTTTAAAAATTCAGAGAGAAAAAGAAAGTAGAACAAAGGTTGAAGAGTGCAATTATAGAATAATAACTAGGATAAATAAGTGAGTGCTATTAGAAATCAAATATTGTTTGGTAAAAGAACACAATATTATTCTCACTTATTATATAGAGAAAATTTAAGTTATGTATTACCTGGCAAAAGGAATTAGTTGAGAAACACACACAAGCCAAACACATTTAAGGTGTTGTGTGTAAATATTAAATATCATATCTGCTAGAGGAAAACTACTTTGCATTATAGAAAAGTCTTTATGTTACTTAGTATGTATCTATAGAAATAATTTCCTTTAAGTTCAATCCTATGAGAGATTAATAAAGTCTAAAATAAAATATTTTTTCTGAACTTTTTCACCTTATGAATTACCTATGCATTAAAATACTTCTATTTAATAGTTATGTTTTAGCTGTTTCTCATAACTTTGTTTCATGTACTTGCAATTGACAATATTCTATAGCCTAAAAATACTTCATGTAATTTATTGAAAAAATCCTATCTAGAAGTTTTTCTTTAATAAAGAAAATGTTGATAATATCCTCATATTATCGATGAACAACATTAGATGTTAAAAAACACTCTTGATGTAAAGTAAAAGCAAAGTTAATTGTTAGTATAAGAGTGTTAACTTTTGACACATTTGTACTATTTCCATGAGGGTTTATCTCTGGAAGACGATATAATTTTCATGCTGTAGACAAACTTTTAGACATTTTTCCCCAAATAATGTGAAAGGATTAATCCATCAGTCAACTTGCTAGTTAGTACAAGACTCTCCACTTTATATAAGTTCAAAACTCCATCACTTTTTCTTCTGAATTTCTCTCACTTTTCAAAAATCAATTTCTTACTGAAAGCCTCTCAAATATTCATTACTTACATTTCTCTGAATATAGTGAGAGAAAAATATGGGTAATGAGTAAAAGAAAGGAGAGAGTGCTTCCTAATGTACTATGAGGAAAGACTCTCTTTTATTCCATTTTGTCTATCAGCATGAGTTACTTCCACCTTTTCCTTCAGCTCATTGAGCTAAATTTACTCATAAAACATCTTTTAAGAAGCCAGAAAATAGTCTCTTGGTTTCAAGAAATGAGAAACATTACCTTTAGTCCACAAAAATGGAAAATAATTCTTGAATGTGTCATGAAATTATAGATTCACCTATCTCGCATGACAGTAGGGACCTCATTACAGCCCTCTCTTAAATTCTAAGGCAAGGATGTTTAAAACACTGCAGAATCGTTTCTTAGGCATTGCTTCCCATTTGTTTTAGTGTAGATTAAAGAGAAGCAAATGATTGCATAGGAGCAGGAAATTGGAAAACCATACATTTTAGCCCAAGAGAGACAGAAAGAATAAAGGAGAAATAGGAACACAAAACAATCTACAAAGATATAGAAGGAAAAGTGCTATTAGGCTTTTCCAGAATAGGAAAGATGGGAAATAAACTTGGTAAATTGGCTTTTCAAGGAATAAAAAATGATGCTAGTCCTACTAAAAGTCTGGGAGTGATTGAGCATAAAGATGGTGAGTTACTTAGGATGGATTTCTTAGTGAAGCATTATCACTTTGGACTTGATAAATGATTAAATCTTACCTTCTGAAATGGGGGCAATAAGTTCACTTTCTCTTGCCATTATTTCACAAGATGCTTTTCAGGGTCATACTATGGTTGTTCCCGGCTTGCTACACAGTACAGTGTCAAGGTAACAGAGGGCCATATAGAATTTGCTGAACACCATTTATCAGATTAATAATCTTGAATACAATTATGAAAGTAAAATAATGCAAAATAATTATCCATTTTCTACGTAGGTGACAGATTTATTCTTATCTGTTAGAGGTACAAATAATTTAAGTCTTCTTTTTGTAAGGAGGGTAGATTGTTAATTAGTGGGCTGCACACTGTTACTTGCAGTAATAGAGAGTTCACCTTTACAAACACCCTTGGAGCTGGAGGAGGGTGGGAGGGCATGCAACAAAGCACAGTAATAGGGACCATAGCAATCGATAATGATCAAAGTTTTTATTTTACTCTAACACATCACAAAATTTTGCAGAACATGTTAAACTGGATGGATTAGGATAAATATATGTTGTTTGCCCAACAAATTTGAAAAAATCTAGATTTGTCTTAGAAAATAGAGTTGGTTTTCTTTGGTCCTTCATTATCACTCACCACAGTGAAATTCACAATTGTAACTCTTCCTAAAGAGGAATATTTACCTAAATTGTTTACTACTTTTTATAAAAGGCAAATAAAATCAATGTATGTGTAAAATTAAAGAATGGGTTTATGGTAGATCTGAATAAAATCAAACAATTTTATTACAATATTATTGCTGCCTTATGAATATAAACAAATTGTATATGATAAGGAAAAGATTGGATCTACAGGAATTATTTGATCAGGTACATATCACATTCTTGGCACATATCTAGAAACCAGGCTCTAAGTTTCTTATGACTGTTCTTAGGAAATTCAATTACATTGCTCAGTTTTAGGATTTCTTAAATAAGCTACATATAATTTTCCCTGTTTATACATTACTAAATAAAGGCTGGTAAGTGATTTAAATGTTCTGAGCCTTATCTTTTTGCATATAGTTAGGAGAATATTTTTGTTTACCTCATACATTTGCAAAATTAAAATATTTGTTGTTTGTGAAATACACAGCACAGGACCTGACAGATAGCAACAGGTAAGTTAGTATTGTTATTATTTTTTTCTTATCAAATGTAAAAAATAAGCATAATCCTTGGCAGAGCAAATGAATGACTAAATTCAAGGTGAATTCTTTCTCTAAACTTGATGACTCAATCTAGACTGCAAATTGCTGTAATGCAGATCCCTTGCTCTTCATTCTGTGCCCAGAACTAAATCTATTGTTTATTTTTATAGTAAGAATTTCTAAGTGTTTGATGAAAAGAAAAATAATTACATTTTTTAAAGTGAAAAATATCACTAAGTAAGGTGAGAGCTCTGCATGAGTTGAGTATATTTCTTTATAGCATCCTGAGAAGGTGCATTTTCCTTTGCTCTCTCTGAAATGGCAATGGATTATGTGATACTTATAAATGGAACAAAAAATACAAGCATAAAAAATTATCTAAGTTTTCAGGCCCAAAAGTCAATATATGGATTGACCCCCTCTGAAATTCTAGTAATGAGGCTTTTATAATTTAAATTCTGTCTTCTGGTCAGGAAAAAAAGTATCAGCAAATGTTCTTGGTTGTGTTAATGAGTTTTTAGCCTTGTGAAAGTAACTATTCCTTATAAGGTATCTGGCATTTTACCTATAATTCAAGAAATGGAACAGAAAATTAGCAGAAAGCTGTACCTTACCTTCAATGATATATAGGAGGTTTGATAAAGAAGAATTTACAGGACTTCATTTTATTAACACATATATTAGAATT
Organism: Spermophilus citellus; assembly: GCF_964194105.1. NCBI lineage: Eukaryota > Metazoa > Chordata > Mammalia > Rodentia > Sciuridae > Spermophilus > Spermophilus citellus. The sequence continues at coordinate 59,098,185 of NC_138182.1, read as the reverse complement.
TTAAAGATGACTTGCATAGAGAAACATCCATCACAAAAGCTGAAAAGCTTAATGAAAAATACTGACTGACATTTTAAAAAGGGTGAAAATACAACATACTGCTATTTCTCTTTTTAGAAAACTGTTTTTTGCACTACGTTCTTCAGGATTGAGTGTGAGCATTATTTCTCATCAATGAATTAGAGCTCCTTAAAATCCAAGAATATTTTAAATGACTCAACTGGTGACCAACACAGTATGTTTTTTTCCACAACCTTTTCAATTTTTAAAAATTTGCTATCATTCCAACACTTTATGTTGTTAATTTCTTATAGTATTATAGTAGACTGAATAAGGACATTTAACATTTTTATAAATTCACCATATGCCATAAGGAAGATAACAGATTTCTAATTGGGAATCATGACTATTTTTACATATGATTACAAGTTTACTGATTTCATCTGTGAGTTTTAAAGTTTAGGCTTCTCAACAGCATGAGCATCCTCTCTTTGGCTTGACGTTGCCTAATTTGTGTTTCAGCATAGTACATTAATGCCCATCCTTACTTTAAAGTTTTAGTACAACCGGATTTACTTTCCAGAACCAAAATGCTTTTTCCTTTTCAATAATTTGTATGGAAGTAGAACATGAGCCACAATATGCCCCTGTGCCATAACCTTATTTGACTTGTCTGATTCACAGAGAAGAATAAATAGTTCTCTTAACTGAACAGCCAAAAGGCCTGTCATCAGTTGCACAATAGGCATCCGGGTAAGTACACAAATAGCTGATTATGGAAGGTGTCACTGCCATTTCTCAAGCCCCACCGAGTCCAGTAATATGTATTGACCAAGGATAAATGTATTTCCTCTCTGTGGGCCACACTTTCAGCAGAATTTTTATTGCTCCAGTGTCAAAAAGACAAAATAGATTTTGGTCAGGCGTAGGTAGCTGCCAGAGGTCTCTAATCTGTAAGTGGCATTAATGCTAATTATACTCTAAGTGACCTGTAATGATCACTAAACTGTTTTTCTTCAGCATTTTGACACATTAACCTTTCCTATTAAGTCCAAGGATCATATGCATAAACAGCCACATTAGTAAAAATAACCAGAACATGTGAACCATGCTTTACTTAATTACAAAATGAAATAGAAACTATAATGGTTCCATGTAAAAATCAATGTGTTTTGCTGAGGTCACTTTAATACTAAAAAAATGTTGCTAATAGGAAATTTTGGAATAGGAAAACTAAGAAGGAAAGCCAGCATTCCTTTAAAGAAGTTTTATTTAGGACAAATAAAATTATATTTATAATAATGTCGTTGAATGTTCCAGTCTACCTTATGTTCTCTGCAGAAACTTTGTAAGATGCTTTTTTGTAAAAACATGATATATTTTTGTATGTATTAGTTCCCCTGTAAAAACTATGACAGAATGATGCTACTTGTTTCCTTTACTTATGTTTGCTAGTACCAAATATTGTCACTTTTATCTTTCTTCCAAACAATGGTTTCAGTGTCACTCTAAAAGCATTCCAGGGGATTCTGAGATACAGAAAGAGTTAAATATATCTTATTCTACATAAATACCTGTTATTTATATTCAATTCTCTATTTCTGTACTCATTTATTTTTATACTTATCTCTACATACAGGTGCAATCATATTTTTAAACAGAAAAGGAGTTAAACTATAGCTAGTGTTCAGCACTTTTATTTTACATTTAGTACATTGTTAATATATTCTGGTAACACTATTAATGAGTGAGAATGATTATGTATCACTTACTATTTTCTTAGGACTGAGCTAAAGTTTTATATAAATGTGAACTCATATGACTATCACACCAAACCTATAAAACAAGTGCTATTATTATTTCTGCTTTATAGGTGAGAAAAGGGCAGCACAGAGAGCCCAGGCAACTAGCCCACAGTCTCCTGTTCAGATTTTGTCCCAGGTAATGTGGCTCCAGAGAACTTACTCATAAGTACTACCCTGTTCATCCTTTGTACAAGAAGGTCACACTCATCCTTTTCGATAGCTGTTTCCTATTATATAATATAGATTCATCCTAATGAATTAAGATTTTAAGTCAATGGGATTTTAGATTGTCTCTACTTTTCCACTGTTGTAAACAACACTGTGATGAACATTTATATACGTATAATCTTGCATTGTATCTTTCATATAATACAGCATATATTTTGCATTTATATTGTATTATTTTTGTAAGATAGTTCCCCCTTGCCTGCCGCCACAGGAACTTTTTTTTCAGTTTTTTAATTGTTCACAAATGTTTCCTACATAATCCAACATACAACAGAGAAATGGTACCTCTTTGTAAGATAGTTTTCTAGGAGCTAAATATTTGTTTTAAAGGCTCATCACATTTAAAATTTTCATTAGCTGAAAGTTTTTCTACATTTTAAGGTATTTTGAAACACATGACTCATTTTTTATTGTTCAACTGAATCAAAAGAGACCTTCCAAAATTTAATTATTCCTCAGCATTATCTGTTGTGACTAGAATTTTGTGATTAATAAATTTGATGAATATGACTTTCAATCTATTTTTAAAACATTACCAAATGTGTTAAGTACAAAAGATTTAATGATTTAACTTCATGGTTTGAATACAGAGATCCTTTTACCCCAGTGTATTTATGCCTTAAGTAAGTGATTATTGATACTAGAAAAATGCTGAATAAAATTTATTACTATCTAATTGCATGCTAGATGTAAAGATCCAAATATGATTATTGTTGATAAAAATTTTACTAAGAGAATACCATTATCCCCTTACTACAGATTTTTTTTTAAAAAATTAAGGCTCTGTAAGATTATGGGGTAATAGCCAAATATCTAGTATTTTGCTAAAGTCAAAATATGAACTTTTTTAATTTGAAAGCTTCACTTTTATATGCTATAACTATGTGACATATCTGCTTTCTTAATTAGGGTTATGTCAGAAAAGATACAGATTCAATCATTTGATCTCCCAAAACAAAACAGTTAGTGTTAAAATGCACATGAACACAAAGAAATGACGACAAAGAACAGCAGCATATGTAGGATTCAAGAGGATGTAGGGGCATGTTATTGGAAACATTATTTATAGTCAAAAAGCTCTGTTTCTTTGATATGGTCTCATGCTATCTCTTACCTTTACAGAATTACCCTATATCTTCTGAAAATGTCTAGCTTATATTTTATCTTAGTTTCTGTTTGCTCAGTGCTCGGGATATTGTAATCTCTCTGGCATGCTTTAACTTATTTTGCCTTGTCCACATACTTTGACAACACCATTAAGGATTACATATAAGAAAGAAGAATAAGATATGGTCCAAGGATATGAATAGTTTCTTCATAGCTCAAATGTACTTTGCAAAGTTCCTCAAATTTCCTATTGCATGTCTCAGTTCTTTACACTTACAAATGCCCTTCCCATATCTGAAATCTGCTCTCTTCTTCCATTGTGACAAAACTCTTTTAAGTTTCAGTGACATGACTTTGAAAATTACTTTGTCTAGAAATACTTCTCTGCCGTTTTCCACAAACCTCGTGACTCATACGTTCCTTGAGTCAAGACTCCCATTGTATTTTTATGTCAATAGTCACAATTGTTTTTTTTATCTTTCCAAGTATTTATACAACCATTATTTCATACGATTTGTTTATCAGTGAGTGTTTTGTCTTAGACTCTGGGCCCCTGAAAGGGGAGTTTTCTCTCTTCTTCTTTGTATTTTATAAATGTCATATAATGATCAGAAACTAAAAAAATACTCAGTAAACATTAATTGAATGAATGAGTTATCAAACCACATTGTAGTTTTTCTACCTTTTCCCCAAGGAAGTATTTTTAAGGGTCTACCTGAAATTAGTAACTTATTTATTTGTTTAATAACATTAGGATATTTAATTTATGTCTTGAATTGCTTAGGAAAGAAAAACAATCTTTCTATTTGTTGAAACTCTTCCTATATGATGACATCTATTTACTTATAAATATGTCATTCTAACCCTTTTCATATGGCTTTATCTTATGTAATTTCTAAAATAGTTGTATGCCTCTCATAAAATTTATTAGCTAATTACCATAAATCAAAATAATTTTCTTATATGTTTTTTTCTGTTAAGTTCCTTAGTTCAGAAGCCCTTTTCTCAAATTTCAACTGGAAACTTCTTTCTCATTTAGAGATCTCTCTATCTACCATCCATATATAACATATAATATTTTCATTTTGGGTCAATATTTTTTTTCGTTAACAATAGAAAAAAAATATTTTTAATTAGCTTTTAAAACTCCTAAGACACATGTTTATTTTCAAGAGCCAGAATTATTACTAGACCTCCAATTTTCCTTTTCTGAAACAGAAAACATTTGTGTTTTTTAAAGCATGCAGGTGGTCTGAAGATGATAGGGGAAAACTGGCAATTATTCATTTATAAAACATTGTCAAGAAACACAAAAATACCTACAAGGGACATTCTTCTTTCTTGAGGCTGTTTCAGTGTCATTCAGCAAAACTTACAGTGTCTTTCTTTTAAACAAACCTCCTTGGAAAAGTGGTTCATGGGTAGATAAGAATTGTGATATAATATAAATTGTGATATAATATAACAGCCATAAAATTCAAATGAGAACATAGCAGATGTTCATGTGACTGAAATTGGTCCACATTACTAATTATTTCTATTGTTAGTTGATATCTCTTCCCTCAGGATGGTGAAGGTAAAGAGGGTGTCACTGTGCCAGGGCAGAGGTTGCCTGGAGAGCAGGGATTAGAAACTGGGTACCTGGTCATCTGGTGCTCCAAACTGTGAGTTGCTATCCCTTGAAGATGGTGATGAAGGTGACCCAAGATGGAACTCCTACTTTCAATGGTGAGGTGTCAGTTCAAGTAAGGAGTGTCAAGCAATGGTGTTGGACTGTGAGTTCAGATAGGAGCCCTGTGGCTTGCAGTGTGTGGCTGTCAGTTGTCTTCAGAGCCTTTGTGAAGTTCTCAGGTGCCAGCAGGTGACTGCCTGTAGGACTATCTTCCCTGCTACAGAGTCACAAGATGGTGGCCAGTGGGGGAGCCCCACATTGGTAGATGGGCGCCCATACAGGACTGGAGGCTGGAGTTCCGACATGTGGGAAGTTGCCAGGTGTCCTTCATGGGAGTAGCTTTAGTGATTTCTTCTCAGGTGGTTGGCAGAAAGTTCTGTGCAGGTGCTGATGGTCCTACTTGGGTACCTGGTAATCTGTCAGTGTCCAGAGATGAGTGGATTACAGCTCTCACTTTTTTTTTTTTTTTAATTGGCACTGGGGTCTGAACTCAGGGCTTGATGCATTCTATGGAAGCATTCTAAGGCTCCAGCTATTTTTAAATTTTATTTTGAGACATGGTCTTACTAAGTTGCCACGGCTGAACTCAAACTTGCAATTCTCTTGCTTCTGCCTCCTGGGTAGTTGAAATTATATGCATGTGGTGAATGACTGTATGATTTCTTATTCTGACTTGTAAATTTTATTTATTCAACCAATTCTGAGCCATATTGCATACTAATACATCTCCATATATGTCCTTTGTTTTGTTTTGTTTGTTTGTTTTTGTTTTTTGCTATTCTTTCCAAATTGTTTCAAAAAGGTCTTCAGAACTTATTACTTGATATAAGTTTTAAAATCATCTTATTTAGTTACCACAAAACTCTTGCTATAAACCTGATATTAAACTAATTGCTTTTATTGATTTGTTTATGAAATGCTGGCATTTTTACAGCATTTAATCATCTTCAAAAATGCATGATTTTTTCTGGAATTAATTATTTTTTTGCACTTTATAATGGTGCTTTCAAATATTTTTCATAAATATCCAATGTTACTATTTATGTAAATTTTAATGTTAGTACTATTGCAAAAGGTATATTTTCTCTAACATTTTCTTATTGATTATTGTTGATAAATAGAAACAGTTATCATCCTTTGAGTATTGGTCTTTCATCAAAATTGCTGAACTCTTAATGAGGTACAATTAGGTCCATTGATCCTCATGAGTTTTCTACTTAAAGTATAATAACATTTGGGGCTGGGGATGTGGCTCAAGTGGTAGCGCGCTCGCCTGGCATGCGTGCGGCCCGGGTTCGATCCTCAGCACCACATACCAACAAAGATGTTGTGTCCGCCGAGAAGTAAAAAATAAAAATATTAAAAATTCTCTCTCTCTCTCTTTCTCTCTCTCCTCTCTCACTCTCTCTTTAAAAAAAAAAAAGTATAATAATATTTGCAAATAATAACATTTTGATTTCTTTGCAAACAGTATACAACATATAGTTTTGTTATTTTTGTGGTTTGATCAGTGTTTTATTACACTTTTAATGTAGTTGTAAGAATAAACATCTTTATCTTGTAGCAAACATTAAAATCAATGTTCATAGAATTGCCACATTATGTGTATCACTGTGGTAATATTCAGATGGATATCTTTTATTAGGTTACTAATGTCCTCCTCTATTCCTTATTTCATTACAGTCTTTAGCCTCAGAAACTATCCACAGCTACTTATAATTTTTTTAGTTTTGCTATTATGAAAGCTCAAATAACTGATAGTTTTGTTATCTTTCTTTGTTCTTTTGTGTCCTCTACATCCCTGAGTTTTCTGGCCACTGTGTTCCTATTTGAAAGCTCACTACTTCTTGATCTGACCAGTCAGGACTTACATACCTTCTGTTTCTTAAGTGTTCATCATCAATTTAGTTTATACTGCTGTTTGTGTGAAGTGTAGGGACCATGTTTCATAAAAATACCTCTTTCTCTCTCAAATATATACTTACATATATGTATATTTGTATATGGGTATCTGTAGTAGATATCATATATATATATATATATATATATATATATATATATATATATATATATATAGAGAGAGAGAGAGAGAGAGAGAGAGGGAGAGAGAGATACATACCTTCTACCTTCTCAGATATAGATATATACCTTCTACATTTTCCTTTTCTCTCTCTATTGTTTAGTTTTAATATGAATGAAAAATTTCTCGTCAATTCAATTTTTCCTAAATAGCAGTTATATTTAGAAATGAAACTTCAGAAAACTTAGCTATTTCTTAATAAAGGAGAAAGAAAAAAATGAATATAATGGTGAATATTAAGTTGTAAGGCTCTCCTCTGCCAAAACCAAGAACAAATCAAGACACACTTGCTATTTCTCAGAGGTCTAAGAGCCTTTAACCTTTAGTTCAATAAACATTTACTGTCTGGGGAATCTTTTATGTTAAAATGTTTTGTGGTATCAAAGATGTAGATATATTTGCCTCACTGAATATACTTTAAAATACGGAAAAAATAGCCATTGCTCAATTTCTCTACTAATCATCATTATAAAGCATGAAATAATCCACTTTTGAAAAATTTGTTTCCTTCAAGAATGTCCAACATCTCTGTTTTCCTTTATCCTTGGCCACAGAAAGATGTGCCCATGTTACCTGTGATTGAGTAACCTCCTACTGAAATAAGCACAAGTACTTTAGGATATCGTTATTTGCCTTTCTAGTTACCTGATACAAGATTCCTGTATTTTTATTTTTTAATTGAGAATGAGCCATTTCCAACAGTTTTCTTTATTCAAAGATACTCAGAGTAAGTGTTAAGTGATTCAAAAAAATTTAGTAAGAGCCCAGTAATATTTATATCAAAACACCATAATAATTTTAATTATTTAGATGATATCAATATAGAATTTAATATTAAGTATCAGGAGTAGGTATTTTTGTGTATCTTCATATACTTTAGAGAATAATTACAAAACTTTTTCTTTTTTCTTTTTTTTTTTCCTTTTTTGGCAGTCTGGGTGTAAAATACAGGTCAACATGACAAGTGCTATACACTGAGCTACACCCTCTACTGCCACACATAGGTTCTAAACAAGTATCAATTAAGTTCAATTATAATGAATTGAACAGATGCGTATGTTGCAAGGCAAGAATGTTGATTTCATAATTTGTTTTGATGAAGTTAATGGATAATATTGTTATAGTGGAAAGGATAAGACACCTATACAGCAATCTCAATTCACTTTTTAATATGTTACAAATGAACTACCTGTTTTCTTAAAATTTTATATTGACAATATATTAACTATTTTACAAAAAGAAAATAAGATTAATTTAATTATGAGTCCCAAGCTTATAATAATGGAAAACTTATAAGCTCATCTCTCACACTTGTTCCTATTTGCAGCAACTAAACATTAATATAATTAATTGCAGTGTCTGGTGTTTTTTCTTAGTTTAATCATACTCTCACCAACCAATAAAATGAGAATCAGATATACTTATGATTAGGTGCACTCAGTCCTCCCAAAGAAAAACAACTTCCATTCATGAAAGTAAATAAACTTGGAATTAGCCTACATGAGAGAAATAATTGCCCAAACATGCTGACATAGGATTTAATAATGCTTTTGGATGCATGGATTATCCAAGTGTTAAATTGTTCACAAATATAGGTTTCACTATTCATGACAGTGTGATAAAATTGTAAGTGTATAGGCTGACTTTGACAAAATAAACATTGGTTCAGCAATGCATGTCAGTTTGTTGAATGCTTAGAAGACCTGAAGTGACATTTTATGTTTCAATGGCTTAGACTATCAGCATCCATCTGCAAAGTCATTTAATTAAGGCTGTTGCAGCTTTCTCTTGTATTTAATATGCCATTTATTAATGAAAAATATATACACGCACACCTGGGGTGTTCAATTTAATGCTTAATGTGAAATTTTTACACCTGCTATTTTCAGTGTTTTAAAATTAATAAAATATTTAATACAATTTAAAAAATTTTTAAATTTCTCTTAAATTTTTTTTTCTAGCTTTGGTGTTATATTGTTAAATCAAAGAAAGCTCAAAGTCATCTGTTTATAGATATATCAATATTAGAATAGAACAAAAAATCTCTTTCTCTCTCTCCCTCCCGGTGTTTGTTAGGGTTGCAAATGAACCTTTAGAATGGCAACAATAGTTGTGAGAGGAAAAAAATATATTAGAAATTGAAAAATATAACAGTTATATTAATATATCTATAAAAAAGATGATTTAGGGATTTCTATGCTTTGGATTTATAATACTACAGCTGGAAAAGGAAGTTCCTGAATAAATTGATCATATTATTTCTAGGAAATCAAAAATTTTTAGAAAATTCAATTAAGTTAATATATGATTTGTTAGGTCTTAGTTAACATTTTGAATACAATATTTAAATGACTATGCACAAGAAATAATTGATGAAACATACAAATGGATGTATACATAAAAACAAACTTTAGCATTTCTTGGGCTGGGGTTGTGGCTCAGTGGTAGAGTGCTTGCCTCATATGTGTGAGGCACTGGATTTGATTATCAGTGCTGCATATAAATAAATGAGTATAGTAAAGGTCCATCAACAACTAAAAATATTTTTTTAAAAAATTTGAGCATTTCTTATAGGGACACATAAGTACTATCAGTAATCTTTGACCTTGTGTTTAGAAATCACTACAGCAAAATGTGGTGCTAGAGAATCATGTGATATATTTTCATAATGATAAGCACCACTGAATGATGATACTTTTAATTCATAGCAGCACTCTAATCAATGTTATAATAGAATGTAATTATAATTATCTTTCACATTAACCATTGCATCTTTAGTCCCTGGATATCATTTCGTAAGTGCTCTCTTCTTTTATCAAGTATCTCTGAGAGAAATATATTGGCAATCTATTACTAGAGAAAAGGATGTAGAACCTAAGTTGATTAATTTCAATTAAAGTTATAAGAAAGATATATTAACCAGGTGGTCATGTGTTGAGTGTGAATTGTTATGGACAGGTAAACAGTTTTATCTATTATTATCCATTAGATTGTCTAAAAATGACTTTTATTCACTGAATGGATGTACTGAAATTTGGATAGATAATACAGATCTAATAATGTATGAGCACTTGAGGATAGCAAGTATAATGAATTATTAGAAAAATCTCTATCACCTAGTGTTTTTTAAAGTAATTGTAGACATGGAAGAGAGTGGAGGAGAGAGCAAGAGAAAGAGAGAGGGACATGAAAAATTAAAAGAAACTATTAAGAGAAATAACAGTACAAAGTATTAATTGCTTTAAAATATATATGTTGTAAGTTATTTATTTTTCTATATTTTAGTTTTCCAATATGTAATAGGGAATGATAACTATTTGACAGGTCGTGCATATGTGTGTGATAACTATTGCAGGACACATGGGAGGTACATATCCTTTTAGGGCATATACTTTGGGCCATATTAAGTATCTAAAAATCTAGATTTTCAGAAATAAAATAATTTAGCCACACAAGGAGTGCTGGAGTGATGAGTTTGGGGAATTTCCCCCAAACTGAGCTCAAAACACATCTGAGCTCCAACATGAAATGTGATGTATTCAGCACATTTTATTTTTATAGGAAAAAGAGTGCTGTTATTGAAGACCCTTCAATTTTTCTAGGACAGAAGGTGTCACACAGTGGTTGGGTTGAAAGCTCTGAAAGCTAGAGTGCTTGTCTGGCCTTGAATTTCACATGAAACAGCACTGTGTGCTATTTTGTAGCTAGCTTTTTCACTCAACTTGTTAACTTTGAGATACATATATGTTGCAAATCTCATATGTGCATAAATATTGCATTAGTTATTGCTCTGCAGTTTTGCATTATAGGAATATGCCCAAATGTATTTATTGATAATAAATATCTGGGTTGGTTTTCATGCTAGGTATTTATGAATGAAATTTCTTTTTTTTACAGATCATTTGGTTAGAAAATGTTTTCAGTTCTTTTGGGAACTGTTGCCTAGAAATATATACCTAAGGACATAGGATAAGCATGTGATTACCTTTTGTACATCACATGCAACAGCTCTTCAAAATGGTTATGCTAATTTATGCCTGTATTGCAACTTAAGGATTTTACTGCTAGTCCTTGTTCCCTTCCTCCTGATTGTTGGCAGTAAACAACCCAATAAATCTCACATATCTACTTCCCGCCTGACCTCTACATCCCAAAGAACCCAATCAGTAAAGCAGTGAGATTTTACCCTTATTATGATAGCCATCCCTCTAATGAATAATGAATTAGATCACGTTGTCATATATCTTGTTGGCTGGTTTAATTCATCCTGGTGTAAGATGTCAATTCAAGCCTATTAATGACCTTTCCATTAGGATGTTTGTCTTTTCTTATGGAGAAGTCTAATATATTATTGATAAATTCATTTTTCCTAAATAATTTGATAAACATATTTTATCAGTCAGTGAATTACTGATTCACAATCTTGATGATTCTGATGAAGAGAATTTGTTAATTTTAATATGCAATTCCTCTTATATATGTGCTGTAGTCAGTGGATTTTTTCTTATCTTTTTTAAGGTATTTCTTCAAAAATACTTTTCTTTGCATGCTATTCAAGTTCCTTTGGTTTCCATGTAAATGTACCACTTTAACAGAATAAAAGAGAATAAAACATGAACAAAGAAAAAGAAAAATACAACCATCACATTAAAAGACATAAAACATTTGGAAAAATTTCAACAATTCCTTGTACACATAAAAAATCAACAGTTCATTGTACATATAAAAAATTAGAATATTCAGTCTAGGAAATAAATCAAGGTTAATTTTTGGTGCATGGAAACTACAAGGAGGATCTGTAGAAGGCAGTTTATATGGCAGTTTGTATGGGGTTAGTGAGCTTCCTGTAGTACATTCATCTGGTGAATCCCAGGGTCTAGACCCTAATGTCCTGAGGACAGTGTGTAGAAACTAGAAATATGAAAGCTTCATGAGGCAAATGACCAGGAAGTGGATTTACTCAATTTATAAAGAAGAGGAACTAGCTGGGTCTAGTGGCACACCTGTAATTCCAGCAGCTATGGAGGCTGAGGAAGGAGGATCACAAATTCAAAGCCAGCCTCAGCAAAAGTGAGGGACTAAGCAACTCACTGAGACCCTGCCTCCAAATAAAAATACAAAATAGGGCTGGGGATGTGGCTCAGTGGTTGAGTGTCCCTGAGTTCAATCCCCAGTATTAAAAAAAAAAAAGAAGGGGAACTAACCAGAAGAAAGGCCCTCAAAACCTGGGAGAGTGTTTTAAAGTATACAAACAAAATAGAAACAACTATTTAATTTGATTTTCTTTAAAAAAAAATAATCCATGGTCGTGTTTGCCTGTAATCCCAACAGCTGAGGCAGGAAAATCACAAATTCAAAGCCAGCCACAGCAACCTAGTGAGGCTGTAGGCATCTTAGTGTGACCCTGTCTCAAAATAAAAACTAAAAAGGGCTACGGATGTGGCTCAGTTATTAAGGATCCCTGGATTCAATATTTAGTACTCCCCCCCTCCAAATTTTAATCTAACTCTGCACTTCTGAAATAATTTTTTTTGGACATGAAATTGTATTATTTGTGTCACTAAATTCAGTTATTTTCGTAATAATATATGCTTACAGTTATTTTCTTGATAATATATGCTTACGGCTTTGGTATTTATAGGGTTAAAATATTAGTTAATAATCTTCTTGTTCTATAATGTCTATTTCAGGTTTTGAATACAAATTTAGACCAGCCTCATAAAATTGGTTGGTAAAATACTCCCCGCTTATTTATACTATAAAGTATTGTACATAATATTATAATTTCTTTTAAATGCTGAGGTAAGTTTGCCAAGGAAGACATTTGGACCTGGAGTATTCATGGTGGAACAATATTCTCTGAGATTCATGAGTTAAATTATTGTTTGAGTCTTCATTCTTTATTAATTTCAAATCATCTAATTATTTCACTTATTTGTGTTATTACTTCAAATAGCAATTTTTTTTTAACCAAGGATTGAACTCAGGAGCACTTGATCACTGAGCCACCTCTCCAGCAATATTTTGTATTTTATTTAAAGACAGGGTCTCACTGAATTGCTTAGCACCTTCCTTTGGTTGAGGCTGGCTTTGAACTTGTGATCCTCCTGCCTCAGCCTCCAGAGTTGCTGGGATTACACAAGTATGCCACTGTGCCCAAAGCAAATTTGTATTTTTTTTTAATGTTTCCTTCTCAATATAGTGAACAAATGAAATTAATTTGCAATTTACTATGATTTTCAAAGATAATTTTCTGTCATTCATCTTGTTCTCCCTAACTGTCCAAAACCAACCAAGTTCTTCAGTATAGTTTCTTTTTATCTCATCTATGACTATTGCTGGAACTGATTATAATGTGCCTCATTGTGTTTTTTGAAGAAGCAGAACAAAGTATTTATCTTTCTGAATGTGGCACATTTCAATTAGTATATTGTGTTTCAGGTCCATCCATGTTTTCACAATGATAAAACTTTTAAATTCTATAAAGTATTACATTATGTATATGTACTATATGATATGATCAATGGTAATATATACTTAGAGAATATCTACAATGTTTAGGCCTTAATACCTCATTTAAATCTAATAACAATTCTATTCATAATCTCCATTTTACAAAAGAGAAAATATAAGTGAAAAAAGCTTAATAATTGGCTAACGGCATACATTAGCAAGTAGAAACTGAAAAAATGGCATTGCAGGCATCAAAACAAAGTCTGCTAGAGAAAAGTAAACTGTTTACCTGTCAACTTAGATTGAATCACATAGAACACTAATGCAGTGTTTAATTGATTTTGCCTTATTGAATTGTCTAAACTAATAGATATACTTCTGGTTGAATTCCATAGCATTGGGCATCATATTTCAAGATTTATCAAACATAAACACTTCACTCAAAATAGGATTCGAAGGGTCAAAGAAAACTCTCTCTATATAAAGATATATGCCTGATTCCATTAAGAAGAGAACAAGGGAGGCACAAGTATAGGCAAAATAAAAAATCTAATATCAACCCCAAACTCATTTGTATTACATCACTTTATGTAAGAAGTATACCTAAAGATAATTGTATGAGACCTTTATAGTTACTTAGGCTATCATAAATTGTATATTAAGTTAATCATAGAAACTCCCAATTCCCAAAGTCTACCTTTTCTCTTTTCAGGGTTAGGCAACAAATTGAGACAAAAAGAATTTGATTTTGATTGTTTTGAATATTCTTACAATAGAATCCCAACAGAAGATACAATTTTATTTTTCCAGTTACTTACAATATAGTTTGGTGCAGCTGTCCTAAATTTGCTCTAAACTCATAATATACAAACCTGGAGGAAGTTTATATTTTAACTGAAATTAATCCTCATATGCACTCCTGGATTCTGTTAACTCACCAAATCTTTCCTCAAATGTCCCTTCTAATATTATTTTTCTCTTCTTTGTAAAATTTTTATTAATTTTTTATTTATATATGATAGCAGAATGCATTACAATTCATATTACACCAACAGAGCATAATTTTTCATAACTCTGGTTGTATACAAAGTATATTCACACCAATTAGTGTCTTTATATGTATACCTTGGATAATGATGTTCATCATATTCCACCATCATTTCTAACCCCATGCCCCCTCCCTATCCTTCCCACCCCTCTGCCCTGTCTAGAGTTCATCTATTCCTCCCATGCTCCCCCTCCCTACCCCACTATGAATCAGCCTCTAATCTTATTTTCTTAAAGCATTTTTTTCATTTACCACTATAATTAATACACTACATAAACCTCCAGTTACCTATGGTTTTGTGTCTAAATCTCCTACGTTTGAAATTCACTGATAATCCAGGCTGGTATTCATGATCAAAATATTTGTTAAACTAGTATAGCATCATCTCTCACTGTTCTGTTTATTCTAGTGTACACTGTTGAGGAATATCAGGATGGTTCTTTAAAGGGGAAAACAAGTTTTGAAACCTTGTCTGAGAAACTTCCATAAAGAAATTATGCGTTATAATCAATAAACACTTCACTTATGAGTTATCACTTCAAAATAAATTGTTTGTATTATGTGTGTGTATTATATACATATATAAATGTATGTATGCATATCCCCACAAATGTGTGGGGAGAGAGGAAAAAAGGAGAATAACTTATCTTTCATTGGTGGCTCTCACTTATGTGATATTTCAGTGTTTCATGAAAATAAAAAAAAAATCAGTGAGAGAGAAAGGGGACGGAGAAGGAAGGAGGAATAATGGGAAATGGAAGGCACTGTTGAATGGAATTAACCAACCTATCCAATGTACATATACAAATATATCATAGTGTATTTCACCTTTATGTTTATTTATAAAGCACTAACTAAAGAAAAAAAGAAAAAAATAAACTATAGACATGTACAGTGGGACAGGTTCAATAAGGCCCAGAACAACTCAGAGAGACCCTGTCTCAAAATAAATTAATTAATTAATTTAAAAGGCTATGGATCTGATGCAGTGATTTAGCACCCCTGGGTTCAATTCCTGTTACCAAAAGAAAAAACTTATAAATAAAAAGAAGAAAGACCAATAGAGTAGAGGACAGAGAACAAGAGAACAGGAGAAGGTGGCGGGGAAGGAAAGAGGGATTGCTGGAACTGAATTGGAGGAAATTATACTACATGCTTTTATAAATCTGTCAGAATTAACCCTAATATTTTGTATAATTCCAATGCACTAATAAAAAATAGAGATCATTGTTTAAAACTTCACATAAGGATAATTACATTACTAAAGAAATTTGAGATCTTATAAATAAAAATATATGTATACATATTTATAAGCATAAATATATATGTACACACAAGTAAATATGAAGAAGTCAAATGACTTCTTGATTTTTATTAAATGGAAACTTTGTTGAAGGTGTGCCTTTCTAAGGCATCAAGACATTTTAACTCATTTTGAATCTGTGTCTATTTTCTTTCCATTTATTGTTCTCAACAGTTCCTCCCATCAAAATCTGTGTCTTCATACAGTTTACCTTTTCTCTGTTGTAGAAATCCAGGAGAATAGCTGACCACAGTATACTATAAATACTGTTTTCAATCAAAGTTTAAGTAAAAATTCTCCTTAGTTCCATCCTAAAAGAGCAGTTGCATGTATTTACAGCTTTTAAATCTTTCTTATGTGGAAGAAGCATCTAATTTGAAAGACTGTACATCTACTCAAGCTGATATATGGCACTGCCCTTAGAAGTGCAATTAAGCCATGGTAGTTGAGAGGTCGTATTAGAAATCATGAAAATTAAACATTTATAACATCGGACCAAAAATGGTTTGAACATCACACTGATGATCCTCCATTTATACAATTATCCAGTCCTTAGATTGAGTCTCAAAACATAGAAACCATTAATAGCTCAAAAATAAGTATGAAATGAACATTAGATGCAGTTTCAAATGAAAAATGTATTAGTCCATGCTAATGCAAGCAAATAGAAGTTAAAAAGATCAGGGTAAGCACAATCAACTGCAACAGAGCATAATCATTCTTGATGCTCCAAGCAGTAGAAAAATCAATGCTTCCAAAGGCCTGGAAATTTTAGAAAATTCTATGAACTGTAAGAATTAAACTCTATCCTTTGTACTAGGAAACACTTTTTCTTCTCTGGAGAACACACTTTAATAGTAATATTGATAAAAATTTACATATATCAAACAAATAACTTAAAATTATTTAATAGCCTGTTTCATGGCACAGTAGATATTGGGTGTTAAGAATAAATTAAGAATAAAGTATTTATTTTTTTCATGAACTCAGCCTCTAAATAAAGGAAAGAGACACAGTGAATAATTTGGTAATGAAACATTAAAAATAATAAATATATATGTTTACAGAGTATTACAGGAAATAGGTAAGAAGATAATAAATATGAATGAATGAATGTATGAATGAAGCATTGTAATAAAGGAAAAAATGGTAAGATTTTCTTTGAAGGGGGAAGTAACCACCTAATCCCCATCCTTCCATAGAATGTCTACCTGAAAGCATACAAGGCTAAATAAAAACACCTATCATTTTGATTTTGCTGTGCAAGGGTACAGTCTTTCCAATATGTGGCACAGTAAATACATAATTGAAATTAACTTCCACATAAAGTATTCAGGACACAATCACTAAGTGCATCTGCTATCTCTTAGGGAAATAAAAAAAGGGGGAGGGATTTTAATATTTATTTCTTCGACTTCACTTTTTTGAATTTTATCCAGACTTTTGTGACTTTTGTGCTATATTGCAAGCATGTTCATCTAATGTTTATTCAATGTTAAATTGCTTCCCCTGTCTTTTTTATATTATAATGAAGGAGTCTTTATTGGTAGATAGTTTTATTTTGCCAATGTTGGACAACTCCTAAAGAATTTGGCAGAGAATATTTCCGTATTGGAAGGAAGATTAACAAATTCCCTTTTAATTATAAGATTAACTAGTGATCCTATTGTTTTTATTAAAGGCTCAATTTAAAAGGATATGCCAGATGTCTTAGTCAATTTGGACAACTGTAACAAATACACCTCAGATTGATCATCTTAAACAACAGACATTTACTTTTCACAGTTCTGATGGCTGGAAAGTCAAAAATGCTAAGTGTCTGTTGAAGACCTTCATGGTTTCTAGATAGCAGTCTTCTTGCTTTGCCCTCAGGTAGCATAATTACAACAAAACTACTCTCTAGGGTCTCTTTAAAAGAGGCATTAATCTCCTTTATTAGTGATTATGACCTGATCATCTCCCAAAGGCCTTACTCCATATCATCACTTTAGGAGTTAGGATTCAAAATACAAAATTTTGGTGGGCTCAATCAGTCAAAAATACTAGGGTAGTACCTTAATTATAGTTACAAAAAATGGGAAGATCAAGCAAAATGTGTTGACTTTTTTAAAGACAATGTGTGATGGTTACCAAGTCATTAATAAGTCATTTAAATAAGACTCAGAACTTGAAAAATATCATTACTCATCTTGTTTTGGGATTGTACAGTCTGCCTGTTGCTTTATTGATCTTTTAGGACTATATCAACTTTATTGATGAATATAATTAAAAGCATAACTCACATATTACAAATACATAGAAATTTAAACCCAATTAAATGGAAATTTGCCAGTCTAAATTCATAGCCAATATTAGGGCTCTATCTGAAGTGTGAGGAGTAAAAATTTGTTCCCAGGATGTAGGCCCCTATTTACCTCTCTTATTGTTTCTCTTGCTGAGAAAAAACTTTTCAGTTTAAGAAAGTCCCATTTGTTGATTCTTGTTATTAACTCTTGTGCTATGGGTGTCCTATTAAGGAATTTTGAGCCCGACCCCACAATCTGTAGATCGGAGCCAACTTTTTCTTCTATCAGACGGAGAGTCTCTGATTTGATATCTAGCTCCTTGATCCACTTTGAGTTGACTTTAGTCAAGAACTCAAAAAATTAGACAATAAGAAAATAAATAACCCAATCAACAAATGGGCCAAGGACATGAACAAACACTTCACAGAGGAGGACATACAATCAATCAACAAGTACATGAAAAAATGCTCACCATCTCTAGCAGTCAAGGAAATGCAAATCAAAACCACCCTAAGATACCACCTCACCCCAGTAAGATTGGCAGCCATGATGAAGTCAAACAACAACAAGTGCTGGCGAGGATGTGGGGAAAAGGGTACTCTTGTACACTGCTGGTGGGACTGCAAACGGGTGCGGCCAATTTGGAAAGCAGTATGGAGATTCCTGGGAAAGCTGGGAATGGAACCACCATTTGACCCAGCTATTGCCCTTCTCGGACTATTTCCTGAAAACCTTAAAAGAGCACACTACAGGGATACTGCCACATCGATGTTCATAGCAGCACAATTCACAATTGCTAGACTGTGGAATCAACCCAGATGCCCTTCAATAGATGAATGGATAAAAAATTTGTGGCATTTATACACCATGGAGTATTACGCAGCACTAAAAAATGACAAAATCGGATTCCAACATGGCGGCGGGCGCGGAGAGATTAAGTCTCTGACCTCTTCAGCTGTGCGGGCATAGGGAGTCGTAAACAACCTAAATCTGTTTGCTCAGGATCACTAGGCAATGCTGAGCTGACGTGGATCTGGGGCGAACAGTCTGGGCCTCTCAGAACACACACTGAGCCCGGATCGGATGAATTCAAGCTCCCGTTCGCCTGCTTGCCGCAGACAAACAGCTGTGACTCAGCACTAATCCATCCGGCTGAAACAACTGGTCAGCCCTTCTCATCCTATGGAGGTAAATGCCTACCGAGCCTTCATAAGTAGTGGCCACAGGTTTGAAACGCGGCTTGGGAGAGACAGTAAGGACCCACCAATTGCATTGGTCACCCGGCAAAGGGAAATGAACTGTCGCCATTTGCAAGAGACACCACTATGGCAGAGAACTGACGTCATCAGACTGTGGCGGAGAAGATAACTTCCTTGAAACCTGCAGCTACAGGTGTGTAATCCCCTAGCCTTCCCTCTCCACACATCGGGGAAACCTTAAGGGCCCCTCCCAGCTCTCCCGTAAGGGCCCCTCCCAGCTCTCCCGTGAGTGCGACAGCCAGCCTGAGGGAATCAGAGGTGGTGCGGTACCCGCTGCACAGAACTACCGCTCCCACCAGGGCTGACTGCTGAGGTCTCTTGCACCAGCTACCGGGGGAGTGGCTACCGGAGGGCAAGTAAAATTCGCTGAGGATTCTCAGCCCCAAGCTCTACAAACTTAGGGTCTGAGGGAATGGCAAACTGGAAGAGTGTGCCCAGTCATTCATGAAAACAGAGCTCCAGGGAGCAGCAGACCTGGCGTGTAGCCAGTATTGTGATGAGCGGCACTTGTGAGAGGGGCCTGGATAGAGGAAAAGTGGGAAGTGACTAGACACAAGACGAGGCCCTAGACACTCAGGATTGGAGACTCGCCCAGTCTGGGAGGAGCTGCTGCACAGTGATTGGTTCCCGCATATTGACAGGAAAAACTTGACCTGGTGGGCACAGCGCCACCTACTGGAAGAGAAGTTAATCAAACTCTAAGACGGCATTTATTAGTTCTTTTTTTTTTTCTTTTCTCCTTTTTTTTATTTGGGTTTTTTCTTTCATTTTCATTTTTCTTTCTTGTTGTTTTTCTAAGTTTTTTTTACAATTTTTTAAAAACTTTTTTTTCTTCTATTTTTAATTTTAATTTTATTATTATTATTATTATTTTAATTTTTTTCTTTTTTATTTCCTATTTTTTTCTTCTTTTGTCTTTTCATTTATCTTATCCCCCCTTCCTTGAATTCTACCTGCTTACTCTCATTCTCTTTAGTGACTTCTTCCCTTCCCTTCTAATACCTTTCCTCCCAAGCATCTAATAGGCTTATAGGAGAAAATAGTAACTCATCAGTCAAACAGAACGAGAAGTAACATGAGCAGCTTCAACAAGCAAGGAAGAAAAGGAGTACAAACAATGCAGGACAGCCTAAATATTCAGGAGGACCTAGAGTCATCAGAAAAATGGTCATATAAAGAACTCAAGGAACACCTTAGACAGATGGAATGGAACCTTAAAGAGGATACAAGACAGCAAATTCAAGCAGTGAAAGAACACATTGAGAATGAATTACATAAACAGATAAAAGAAGAAGTTAAGCATCTTTATCAGGAGATAGAGATTATAAAAAATAATCAAACAATAATTCTAGAAATGAAGGAAACAATAAACCAAATTAAAAACTCAATTGAGAGTATCACTAACAGAGTGGAGCAAGTAGAAGCCAGAACGTCAGATAATGAAGACAAAATATATCATCTTGAAAAGAGTCTAGCCAACTCAGAAAGGCTGGTAAAAAATCACGAAAAAAACATCCAAGAGTTATGGGATAACATAAAAAAACCAAACTTACGAGTCATCGGGATAGAAGAAGGTACAGAGATTCAAACCAAAGGAATGAGTAACCTGCTGAATGAAATAATTACATAAAACTTTCCAGAAATAAAAAAGGAAACAGATATACAAATTGAAGATGCATACAGGACACCGAGCACACAAAATCACAGTAGACCAATGCCAAGACACATTGTTATGAAGATATCCAATATACAGAACAAAGAGAAAATATTAAAAGCTACAAGAGAAAGGAGACAGATTACATTCAGGGGTAAACCAATAAGGTGAACAACAGATTTTTCATCACAGACACTGAAAGCAAGAAGGGCATGGAACAATGTATTTCAAACACTGAAAGACAATGGATGCCAACCAAGAATTCTGTATCCAGCAAAATTAAGCTTCAGGTATGACAATGAAATAAAAATCTTTCATAATAAACAAAAGTTAAAAGAATTTGCAGCCAGAAAACCAGCATTGCAAAGCATTTTGAGCAAAACACTACACGAGGAAGAAATGAAAAACAATAACCAAAACCATCAGTGGGAAGTGCCTCAGTAAAGACAGAGGGCGAGGGGAAAGATAATCATGGAGAAACAAACTAAATTTTTTACAAAAAGGATAAACAATCACACATGGATGGAAGTACAAACCATATATCAATAGTAACTCTGAATGTTAATGGCTTAAACTCTCCAATAAAGCGACATAGGCTGGTATTATGGATTAAAAAAACAAATCCAACAATATGCTGCCTCCAGGAGACACATCTGATTGGAAAAGACATACACAGGCTGAAGGTGAAAGGATGGGAAAAAATATACCACGCACACGGTCCTCATAAGCAAGCAGGGGTGGCCATCCTTATATCGAATAAAATCAACTTCAAGACTAAGTTAATCAAAAGGGATAAAGAAGGTCATTATATACTGTTAAAAGGAACCATTCACCAACAAGACATAACAATTATCAATATTTATGCACCAAATAATGGTTCTGCGACATTCATAAAACAAATTCTCCTCAAGATCAAGAATCAAATAGACCACAACACAATAATTATGGGTGACTTCAACACACCTCTCTCACCATTGGACAGATCCTCCAAACAAAAGTTGAATAAAGAAACTATAGAACTCAATATCACAATCAATAACCTAGACTTAACTGACATATATAGAATATATCAGCCATCATCAAATGGATATACTTTTTTCACAGGAGAACATGGATCCTTCTCAAAAATAGACCATATATTATGCCATAGGGCAGCCCTCAGTAAATATAAAGGGGTGGAGATAATACCATGCATTTTATCTGATCATAATGGAATGAAACTGGAAATCAATGATAAAATAAGGAAGGAAAAATCCTACATCACATGGAAAATGAACAATATGTTACTGAATGATCAATGGGTTACAGAAGACATAAAGGAGGAAATCAAAAAATTCTTAGAGATAAATGAAAATAGAGACACAACATATCGGAATCTATGGGACACAATGAAAGCAGTTTTAAGAGGGAAATTCATCGCCTGGTGGTCATTCCTCAAAAAAAGAAAAAAAACAACAAATAAATGAGCTCACACTTCATCTCAAAGCCCTAGAAAAGGAAGAGCAAAACAACAGCAAATGTAGCAGATGGCAAGGAATAATTAAAATCAGAGCAGAAATCAATGAAATTGAAACAAAAGAAACTATTGAAAAAATTAACAAAACTAAAAGTTGGTTCTTCGAAAAAATAAATAAGATCGACAGACCTTTAGCCATGCTAACGAAGAGAAGAAGAGAGAGAACTCAAATTACTAACATACGGGATGAAAAAGGCAATATCACAACAGATGCTACAGAAATACAGAAGACAATTAGAAATTATTTTGAAAACCTATATTCCAATAAAATAGAAGATAGTGAAGACATTGATAAATTTCTTAAGTCATATGATTTGCCCAGACTGAGTCAGGAGGATACACACAATTTGAACAGACCAATTTCAATGGATGAAATTGAAGAAGCCATCAAAAGACTACCAACCAAGAAAAGCCCAGGACCGGATGGGTATACAGCGGAGTTTTACAAAACCTTTAAAGCGGAACTAATACCAATACTTTTCAAGTTATTTCAGGAAATAGAAAAAGAGGGAGCTCTTCCAAATTCATTCTGAGGCCAACATCACCCTGATTCCGAAAGCAGACAAAGACACCTCAAAGAAAGAAAACTACAGACCAATATCTCTAATGAACCTAGATGCAAAAATCCTCAATAAAATTCTGGTGAATCGAATACAAAAACACATCAAAAAAATCGTGCACCATGATCAAGTAGGATTCATCCCTGGGATGCAAGGATGGTTCAACATACGGAAATCAATAAATGTTATTCACCACATCAATAGACTTAAAGATAAGAACCATATGATCATCTCGATAGATGCAGAGAAAGCATTTGACAAAGTACAGCATCGCTTTATGTTCAAAACTCTCGAAAAAGTAGGGATAACAGGAACTTACCTTGACATTGTAAAAGCTATCTATGCTAAGCCTCACGCTAGCATCATTCTGAATGGACAAAAGTTGAAGGCATTCCCTCTAAAATCCAGAACAAGACAGGGATGTCCTCTATCACCACTTCTATTCAATATAATTCTCGAAACACTGGCCAGAGCAATTAGACAGACGAAAGAAATTAAAGGCATAAAAATAGGAAAAGAAGAATTTAAATTATCACTATTTGCAGATGACATGATTCTATACCTAGCAGACCCAAAAGGGTCTACAAAGAAACTATTAGAGCTAATAAATGAATTCAGCAAAGTGGCAGGATATAAAATCAACACGCATAAATCAAAGGCATTTCTGTATATCAGTGACAAAACTTCTGAAACGGAAATGAGGAAAAACACCCCATTCACAATATCCTCAAAAAAAAATAAAATACTTTTGAATCAACCTAACAAAAGAGGTGAAAGACTTATACAATGAAAACTACAGAACCCTAAAGAGAGAAATTGAAGAAGATCTTAGAAGATGGAAAAATATACCATGTTCATGGATAGCAGAACTGACATCATCAAAATGGCGATATTACCAAAAGTTCTCTATAGGTATAATGCAATGCCAATCAAAATCCCAATGGCATTTCTTGTAGAAATAGATAAAGCAATCATGAAATTCATATGGAAAAATAAAACACCCAGAATAGCAAAAGCAGTTCTAAGCAGGAAGTGTGATTCAGGCGGTATAGCGATACCAGATTTCAAACTATATTACAGAGCAATAGTGACAAAAACAGCATGGTACTGGTACCAGAACAGGCGGGTGGACCAATGGTATAGAATAGAGGACAGAGAGACTAATCCACAAAGTTACAACTATCTTATATTTGATAAAGGGGCTAAAAGCATGCAATGGAGGAAGGATAGCATCTTCAACAAATGGTGTTGGGAAAACTGGAAATCCATATGCAAAAAATGAAACTGAATCCCTTTCTCTCGCCATGCACAAAAGTTAACTCAAAATGGATCAAGGAGCTTGATATCAAATCAGAGACTCTGCGTCTGATAGAAGAAAAAGTTGGCTCAGATCTACATATTGTGGGGTCGGGTTCCAATTTCCTTAATAGGACACCCATAGCACAAGAGTTAATAACAAGAATCAACAAATGGGACTTAATTAAACTTAAAAGTTTTTTCTCAGCAAGAGAAACAATAAGAGAGGTAAATTGGGAGCCTACATCCTGGGAACAAATTTTTACTCCTCACACTTCAGATAGAGCCCTAATATCCAGAGTATACAAAGAACTCAAAAAATTAGGCAATAAGATAACAAATAACCCAATCAACAAACGGGCCAAGGACCTGAACAGACACTTCTCAGAGGAGGACATACAATCAATCAACAAGTACATGAAAAAATGCTCACCATCTCTAGCAGTCAGAGAAATGCAAATCAAAACCACCCTAAGATACCATCTCACTCCAGTAAGATTTTCAGCCACTATGAAGTCAAACAACAACAAGTGCTGGCGAGGATGTGGAGAAAAGGGTACACTTGTACATTGCTGGTGGGACTGCAAATTGGTGCTGCCAATTTGGAAAGCAGTTTGGAGATTCCTGGGAAAACTTGGAATGGAACCACCATTTGACCCTGCTATTGCCCTTCTCAGACTATTCCCTGAAGACCTTAAAAGAGCATGCTACAGGGATACTGCCACATCGATGTTCATAGCAGCACAATTCACAATAGCTAGACTGTGGAACCAACCCATATTCCCTTCAATAGATGAATGGATAAAAAAAATGTGGCATCTGTACACGATGGAGTACTATGCAGCAATAAAAAAATGACAAAATCATAGAATTTGCAGGGAAATGGATGGCACTAGAGCAGATTATGCTTAGCGAAGGTAGCCAATCCCTAAAAAACAAATACCAAATGTCTTCTTTGATAAAATGAGAGCAACTATGAACAGAGCAGGGAGGAAGAGTAGGAAGAAAAGATTAACATTAAACAGAGACATGAGATGGGAGGGAAAGGGAGAGAAAAGGGAAATTGCATGGAAATGAAGGGAGACCCTCATTGCTATACAAAATTACATATAAGAGGTTGTGAGGGGAATGGGAAAATAAACAAGGAGAGAAATGAATTACAGTAGATGGGGTAGAGAGACAAGATGGGAGGGGAGGAGAGGGGGGATAGTAGGGGATAGGAAAGGTAGCAGAATACAACAATTACTAATAGGGCATTATGTAAAATTGTGGATGTGTAACCGACGTGATTCTGCAATCTGCATTTGGGGTAAAATTGGGGGTTCATAACCCACTTCAATCTAATATATGAAATATGATATGTCAAGAGCTTTGTAATGTTGTGAACAACCAATAAAAACAAAAAAAAAACAAAAAAAAAAACAAAAAAATGACAAAATCACGGAATATGCAGGGAAATGGATGGCACTAGAGCAGATTATGCTTAGTGAAGCTAGCCAATCCCTAAAAAACAAATACCAAATGTCTTCTTTGATATAATGAGAGCAACTAAGAACATAACAGGGAGGAAGAGCAGGAAGAAAAGATTAACATTAAACAGAGACATGAGGTGGGAGGGAAAGGGAGAAAAAAAGGGAAATCACATGGAAATGGAGGGAGACCCTCATTGTTATACAAAATTACATATAAGAGGTTATGAGGGGAATGGGATAACAAACATGGAGGGAAATGAATTACAGTAGATGGGGTAGAGAGAGAAGATGGGAGGGGAGGGGAGGGGGATAGTAGAGGATAGGAAAGGCAGCAGAATACAACAGTCACTAATATGGCAGTATGTAAAAATGTGATGTGTAACCAATGTCATTCTGCAATCTGTATTTAGGGTAAAAATGGGAGTTCATAACCCACTTGATTCTAATGTATGAAATATGATATGTCAAGAGCTTTGTAATGTTGTGAACAACCAATAAAAAAAATTCATAGCCAAATTGTGAAATATGTAAGCAGGTTAAAACTAGTTAAGTCAAACCGTACTCACCACCTCAAATATTAAAGAAGAAAAACTAAGATGGAAAATTTAAATCTGATTTATGTCTGAATTCCTATATTTTTTTATCTGTTTACATATTCATCTATAAGTATAAATCACAATAATTCAGGCAATATTTAGAGAGGCAAAGGGACATAGCACTGCTTATTATTCAAAGTGGATTTAATAAGCAAAAGCAGACAAAGAGAGCAAACTTTTAATTTTTAACCCTGCTCATCATTAATTTTCATAGACCATATCAAAAGTTTTTGTAATAAGGTAATAGAAGAGGAAATAAAAATCAGAGGGAAATCCTTAAATTTCCTGTGCTCCTACTTTGGAGGGAAGCAGATGGTTAGGTTAAGCAGGCATTCTGAGGATAGATACACAAACCTAAAACATACTAATAGCAGAAGCTACTCATAAAGCTTGCAGTTCTCTGAGAGGCAAGAAAAACCAGTGTACTAAGCATTTTTTGTGTGTATGCCTACTGGGAGGATAACTGGAGAGTGAAGACAAAATTATCATAATCACCCAGAGTTAATTATCTCCTTCAGTAAACAGGAATTTAGCAGAAAGGAAGTTAAATGAGAAAATAGATAAGGCAAAATACTCTCGGGTAGTATAAGGGCCAGGCAAAAAGTACTACAGGAACATACTGGAAGTCTTCTCTCCAGCTGAATAATAACAATGCCATGGCCCCAGAACCTTGTGCTAAATGTTTCCTCCCAGACCCTTTAAATGGAATGGGAGTGGCTTAGAGTTTGTGTAGGATGAGAGGAGAGGGGAAGTGAAAGATTACAACATAAACTGCCACCTTTCAGGAGAATCTTAGGTGACCCTTAAAAAGGAAAAAATTATAAACCTGACTCATGTGTTTCACATAAATGCAAGAGTAATTGTCCTATATGCCAGAAAAGAGTAGAGAACCAGATAATGGTAACTATCAAGAAGAAAATTTATTTTTCATTAAGTCATGAGGACAATTACATAGAAATTTAGAAAGTTTAGGGCAAATAAATAAACCAACAATGACCCTAATTCCAGATGAGTGAAAAATTGGTCAATTATAATCTGTACTACAGAAACATCCAGGAGCATAAAAAGTTTTGACAAGTTTAGTAATTAGTTGTGGACAATTCATAACAATGTAATTTTAAGGAAACATCATTTGAAGTACTATGTTTCACTGCTTCTATTAAATTTCTAGAAAATGTTGAGGCTCCTTAATAATGGGATATGACATGAGTATTTTCTTTCTAACAAACACATGACTTTTAAGAATAAATGAGCCCATTAAAATATAATCTAAAATTAAATAAAAACTAATTGTCACACAATATCCTCTTTGGGAAGATTCATAAAAATACTGGAAAAAATTAAAATTTCTTATAAAACTGAAATGATGACTTCACAAAAATAGTATCAACACCCTCCAGGAATAAATGAACTATACTTATATTCAATATACTTTTAGCCTCTGAAAGGCATATAAATATCTTGATAGAGTTTTCTACCTAATTCTTTTCTAAACAAAAATTATGCAAAATAATACACAATTTCTACAAAGCTTCAATTTCTTTTAAACATTTAGCTATCTCTTAAGATCATTTTATAAATTAATATAAATTATATGCTCACACACATGAATAAACACCAATAAAAGAGCACACAGATGTTTGAATTGAAGTACACATCTGTTGGGAAGTGAAAAAAATTTTATTTATGCTAAATTGCATCTGCCCCTTATTTTTCTTTCTATGGTAAATACTAAAACTAAAAATGGTATTTTACCAATTAAAATAATTATACCAGAAAGTGAATTCTATACTTTTATAATCTCAAATGTTGCATTTGTTCCACATATTTTTTTTGTAAAGGGAATCTCTGACAAAGTGCATTTTGTGAATCACAAGCGGGATTTACCTATAAAGTCATTTATAATGATTAATTAATTGTATACTACTAACAGTTATTAGAAGAATTGTGTTGAGATATAATATGTCATCAACTAAGTTTATTGTTATTAGGCTTCTAGATAGTAATTAGAATCGCTTTCTAATTACATATCTGCATATTTTATATTGATATAAATAGCTGTATTATTTTCTTGACACTACAAAGTATAAAAACAGAGTCATGATTTATTGCCAACTGTGGCAACTGGGGAAAAAAATCAGTTAAATAAAATTGAATTTAAAAAACCTAAATAATAGTTTAAACATTTAAAGGAATATAGTAATTTAAAGATTGTATGAGTACTATCAATATAATTACACAGCTAATATTTATTAAGTTTGCATATTATCTGCTTCTGAAAATATTTGAGAACATAGTTAAATAAATATTTAAATAGTTAGAAAAATCAAAAAATGTATTAAAATAAACTAATGGAAATATAAAGCTATAGTAAATAATCACAATAAGTTGAGATTTTGTGGGAAAACATTGCATATTAAAATTGTCCAGAAAGAAAAGTGCTTTTTCTTGTTAGGAAAATAGCTTTCATGAGTAGTGTTTCTTTTTATTTTAGAAAATATATTTATCAGTATTTGATATAGAATCCCAATTCTCAGCTTTTCACCACATGTATCATCAGAAGTTTCTTGAATAAGAACTTATTCAGTAGTTTCTTGAATAAGAAATTCAGAAAGGAGATAGAGTCTAGTATTGTAAATGAAGTATGGAAATATAACTGCAAGAATTGGAACTAACTTAGTTTTGAATAAGTCATAATTTATGCATAAATCATCTGATTATACACATACACACACACATGAAACATGCTTAATTTTCTTGATGTAAAAATGTAAGTAGTATCAAAGATTGAAATCATTTTGTACTATTTAAATTTAATACATATACAAAACAATTGCTTTTTTTCCTGAAAATTTTTTATTTTCAATGGAAATATTCTTTCTTGAATGTCAAATTTAGAAACAATGATATATTTTGACATTAGGTGATTTTATAAACCTTCATTTAATTTTTTCAAAAGTCAATGTTATGT
This sequence comes from Spermophilus citellus, assembly GCF_964194105.1. Taxonomy (NCBI): domain Eukaryota; kingdom Metazoa; phylum Chordata; class Mammalia; order Rodentia; family Sciuridae; genus Spermophilus; species Spermophilus citellus. Next base: position 59,068,880 of record NC_138182.1, on the reverse strand, counting down.
TTTCAAAATATATTTTATATCAAAAATAAATTAAATGATTAGATATATTATGATAGAGAAGAGGAAGATGGTGGAATAGAGAGGTCACTTCCCTGATGGCTCTGTGGCATAAAATCAAGCAAAGCAGAACTACGGCTTTTCTACAGATGGGTGAATGAACAAGAATTAGGGGAGAATTTATTGGAATTTATTATTGAATGCTCAAATAAGATGGGGGACTTAGGAGTTCAAATATATAAAATAAGGAGGGAAATCCACAGTTCCACAGCGGTGGCAGTGGCCAGAGGACATGCCAGAATGGCCCCTCCATAAATTTGTAAAGCAATAAAAGAATTAGAAGCCTCCATTCTCAGGGGGACTTAGGCACTTTGAGGTACAGAGAGTTTAGAGATCAGAGTCACTGCCTGAATAAACAGTGTGTTGTGCTGCACAATATCTTTGTACAGGAAAGAAGCCAGCATCTCTCCCATCAGCATGCAGAAGACAACAAAAGGAAACATTTTGCAGTTGCAGTGTGGGAGTTGACACCTAGGGGAGCTAAGTTCTGGCAAATCAGTGTCTGGCTCAAAAAGCAAGTCAGGCAAACCCACAATTCATAACAGAGAGAGTGACGAAATCACCAGGAGATAATCACACATGGAGAGAAATTTACACAAGGGAATACTGGTCATGGAAACCCACCTGTTTTCCCCCTCCCCTTCCAATCTGGCCACTTATAGAACCAGTGGTAGAGAAGCACTTAACTAGGAATCCAAAAGGGCAGGAGTGGGAGAGATTGAGTTTGGAGACTGAATTAGAGACCAACAATCATGGGGTCCATGGGCCATGTAGTGGGCTATGTAATGTGGCACCTAAACCACATTGACTGGAACCCAAATGAGATACCTGGGATGCAATCTTCCAGCATGGACCTGGAAATGCTGGGGCCTGGAGCTGTACTGACTTAAAATCTCAAGACTAGTTGGCATTCAGCAAATTGAAAGGAGCTTACATAATCCTAAACCCCACTTCCAAGTGTTCTGCCTCTAGAATTAACCCTCTCACCATAGAAAACCCACCTTGAGGGTGAACCAAGCATTATATTCCAGACAACTCCACCTAACTGCTGAGAAGGGAAGCTAAGAAACTCTTGAACTCCAATAGAAACAATTTGATTTTTCATCAAGATTTTTTCTTTTCTTTTCCATTTTTCCCCTCTCACATTTCTACCATTTTTGAAACCAATTATTTTTCATGCATGAGTTTAATGAGGACTGGGATGTCTGAATATTATATTTCAGTTTTGTTTTGTATTCTTTCATTTTTCCTTTTTTATTTTTACTTTTACATTTTTCTTTTTTATACATTTTTCTCTCACTCATCTGTTTTCATTCTCTTTCTCTCCTTTCTCCTGCTAACAGCCAACCTCTATAATTCCTTCCTTCATTCAATAATTATTTATTTCTGTATATAATTATTTATTTCTGTCCTTTTTCATGAACATCACATCCTACACCATTTCTGTTGTCTCTTTGATCACCACTGCAAATGGTAAATCCTTCTGCAAAGTTACTGTTTTTATTGCAGCAAAACTATAAATATCTTAATAGAAGGTATTTAGTCTAAAGCTGTATATTGTTTGCATTCATTGCTGTTATTGTTTGTCTCTCCTTTAAAGGTGAGGTACTGGAAACTTTTAGGAGCACTATAAGTCTACAGGGTAGAAACTGTACTGCCTCAGATCCAGATTGTTAGATGGGTAGACACAAAAACAACAAACACACACACACACACACAAAAATAGATTAAAAAAAAAAAAAACAAGGAAACAAATCACCCCAAGCAAAAGAAGTTGCTCTAATAATAGAACCCACTGACACCACAATGGAAGAAATGTCAGAGAAGCAGTTTAGAATGTCAATAGTTAAATTGATCCATGAGGTAAAAGATGATGAAATGATTGAAATCAGATATAAAATTCAGGAAGTGAAATATTCCTTCAATAAAGAGATAGAGATTCTGTAAAGAAATCAAGCAGAAATCCTCAAAATATAGGAATCAATAATCCAAATTAAAATTTCAATGGAAACATGGTAAACAGACTAAACCACTTGGAAGACAGAGTTTCAGGCAATAAAGACAAAATATACAATCTTGAATGTAAAGTTGACCTTAAAAAGAAGATATTAAAAGATGATGATCACAACATCCAAGAAAATATGGGATAACACGAAAAGACCAAATTTAAGTTTTATAGGAATAGATGAAGGCATGGAGACAAACCAAAGGAATACAAAGTCTTTTCAATGAAATAATATCAGAAATTTTCCCAAACCTAAAGAATGAAATGAAAAATCAAATTAGGAGGCTTATAGGACTCCAAGTATAAAAAATTAAAACAAACCCACACCAAAGCACATTATAATGAACATGCCTAACAAAAATAAAAAGAATTTTAAAGGATGCCAGAGAAAAATATAAAATTATGTTTAGATGGAAATAAATTTGGATGTCAGTTGATTTCTCAACCCAAACCCTCAAAACTAAGAGGAATTGGAATAATATATACTAAGCTCTGAAAGAAAATGGATGCCAACCAGGAATACTATACCCAGTAAAATTAAACTTTAAATTGATGATGAAATAAAAACCTTCCATGTTAAACAAAAGTTAAAATAATTCAAAACTAGAAAGCCTGCATTTCAGAATATTCTCAGCACAATATTTCATTAAGATAAAATGAAATAAATAAATGTGAAAAACAGAAAAAAGAGAAACTACACTAAAAGATAGTCAATCAAAGGAGAAACTAATTCAAATTAAAAAACCATAAATAAACAAAAATGACTGGGAATACAAATTATTTCTCAATAATAACCTTGAACATAAATGACATAAAGTTTTCAATCAAAAGACATAGATTGGCAGATTGGATTAAAAAACAAGACACAAAAATATACTGTATCAGAGAGACATACCAGGCAATGACATCCATAGAGAGTGGAAGGATGGGAAAAATCAGATCACTCATATGGATCACATAATTAAGCAGGGATTTCTGTCCTCATATCAGATACAGTAGACTTCAAGCCAAAGTTCATCAGAAGGTACAAGGAAGGATATTCCATACTTCTTATAGAAATTATACATCAAAAATATATAACAATCATAAATAATTTATGTCTCAAACAATGGTAAATTTACATATATGTAACAAACCCTTCTCAATTTCAAGAATCAAATAGACCAGAACACAATAATATTGGGTGACCTCAACATAGCTCTCTCACCACTGCATAGATCTTCAAACAAAACTAAGCTAAGAATCTAAATAATTATATTATTTAGAAAACTAAATAATGCAATGATTAACTTAGACTAAACAAACATGTAAAGAGTATTTCATCCATTAAGGATCAAATATACTTTCTTCTCAGTAGTGCATGGATCCTTCTCTAAAATAGACCATATCTTATGCCACAAAGCAACTATTAGCAAACACACACACACACACACACACATACACACACAAATATATATATATATATATATATATATATATATATATATATATATGCACAGAGAGAGAGAGAGAGAGAGAGAGAGAGAGAGAGAGAGAATACTTACATTCTATCAAATCAAAATGGAATGATATTAGAAATCAATCAAAAAATAAAAAATAAATTTAGTCACCAACACCTGGAGACTAAATAATATGCTATTGAATGACAAGTGGATAGCAAAAGAAATCAGGGAGAAAATATCAGAATACTCAAAAGAAAATTAAAATAGTAACACAACAGATCAAAATCTCTGGGACACTATGAATGCAGTGCAAAGAGGAAAGTTCATTGTATTGAGCTCATTTGTTTAAAGAATATATTAAAAACAAATAAATAATCAAATATTACACCTCAAGAATGTAGATAAAAAACAAATCCACACCAAAAGCAGTAGAAGACAGTAAATAATTAAAATTAGAGCTGAAATCGATGAAATTGAAACAAATGAATGAACAAAAAAAATCAAAAAATTGACAAAACAAAAAGTTGGTTCTTTGAAAAAATAAATGAAATTGATAAGCTCTTAGCCACACCAGTAAAAAGAAAGGGATAATTCAAATTACTAAAATTCTAGAAGAAAGAAATAATACCATGAACACTACTGAAATATTGATGATAGTCAGAAACTCTTTTGAAAATTTATACTCTAATAAAATAGAAAATCTTGAAGATACTGACAAATTTCTAGAGACATATAAATACCCAAACTGCATCAGGAAGACATACACCATTTAAAGAGATCAATTTCAAGCAAAGAGAAAGAAGACACCATTAAAGCTTATCAACTAAGAAAAACCCAAGACCAGACAGATTCTCATCCAAGTTCTACAAGACCTTCAAAGAAGAATTAATAGCAATACTTCTCAAATTATTCCATGAAACAGAAAAGAAGGGAACCTTTATAAAGGTAGAATCACCTTGACACCTAAACTAGACAAAGATAGATGAAGGAAAGAAAACCTCAGACCAATATCCCATATGAACATAGATCCAAAAATTCTCAGTAAAATTCTAGCTAATGGCATACAAGCACATTAAAGACATAGTGCATAATGATTAAATCGGTTTCATCCCAAGGATGCAAGTTTGCTTCAACATATAAAAATCAATACAAGTAATTCATCACATCAATACAGACAAGAATCATATGATTATCTAAATATATACAAAAATCATTTGAAAATTTACATTACCCCTTCATGTTCAAAACACTAGAAAACCAAGGGATAGTAAAAACATACCTCAACATTATAAAAGATGTATATGATAAACCCAAGGCCAACATCATTCTTTTTTTATTTATATATGACAGCAGAATGCATTACAATTCTTATATATTGAGCACAATTTTTCACATCTCTGGTTGTATACACAGTTATTCACACCAATTCGTGTATTCATACATGTACTTTGTATAATAATGATCATCACTTTCCACGGTCATTAATAACACCATTCCCCCTACCTTATCCTCCAAACCCTGTGCCCTATCTAGAGTTTGTCTATTCCTTACATGCTCCTACTCCCTATCCCACTATGAATCAGCCTCCTTATATCAAAGAAAACATTCAGCATTTGGTTTTTGGGATTTGCTAACTTCACTTAGCATTATCTTCTCTAACTCCATTCATTTACCTGCAAATGCCATGATTTTATTCTCTTTTATTGCTGAGTAATATTGCATTGTGTGTATATGCCACTTTTTTTTTTTTTTTTGGTTCATTCATCTATTGAAGAGCATCTAGGTTATTTCCACAGTTTAGCTATTTTGAATTGTGCTGCTAGAAACATCTCTGTAGTATGCTATTTTTAAGTCCTTTGAGAATAGAACAAGGAAAGGGATAGCTGGGTCAAATGGTGGTTCCATTCCCAATTTTCCAAGAAATCTCCATACTGCTTTCCATATTGGCTGCAACAATTTGAATTCCCACCAGCAGTGTATGAGTGTACCTTTTGCCCCATATCCTCATCAACACTTATTGTTGTTTGTCTTCATAACAGCTGCCATTTCTGACTGGAGTGAGATGAAATCTTAGCGTGGTTTTGATTTGCATTTCTCTAATTGCTAGTGATGATGAACATTTTTTCATGTATTTGTTGATTGATTGTACATCATCTTCTGAGAAGTGTCTCTTCAGGTCCTTGGCCCATTTATTAATTATGTTATTTGTTTTTTTTGGTGTTTAGCTTTTTGTGTTCTTTATATACCCTAGAGATAAGTGCCCTATCTAATGTGTGACGGGTAAAATTTGCTCCCAAGATGTAGGTTTCTATTCACCTCACTGATTGTTTCTTTTGCTGAGAAGAAACTTTTTAGTTTGAATACATCTCATTTATTGATTCTTGATTTTAATTATTGCACCACAGGAGTCTTACTAAGGAAGTTGGGGCATAATTGCACTTTAGGTCCTATTTTTTCTTCTATTAGGTGCAGGGTCTGTGGTTGTATTCCTAAGTCTTTGTTTGATCCATTTTGGGTTGAGTTTTGTGTGTGGTGAGAAATAGGGGTTTAATTTCATTTTGTTGCATAGGGATTTCCAGTTTTCCCAGCACCATTTGTTAAGGAGGCTACCATTTCTCCAATGAATGTTCTTGACATCTTTGTCTAATATAAGATAATTGTAATTTTGTGGGTTACTCTCTGTGTCCTCTATTCTGTACCATTGGTCTACCAGTCTGTTTTGGTGCCAATACCATGCTGTTTTTTGTTTGTTTGTTTGTTTTTGTTTGTTTGTTTGCTTGTTTTTTACTATTGCTCTCTACCAATAGTTTAAGCTCTGGTATAGTAATGCAACCTGTTTCACTCTTTCTGCTAAGGATTGCTTTGGCTATTCTGGGCCTCTTATTTTTCCTGACGAATTTCATTCTTGTTTTTTCTATTTCTATGAGAAATGCCATTGAGATTTTGATTGGAATTGCATTAAACCTGTATAGTGCTTTTGGAAGTATGGTCATTTTGATAATATTAATTCTGCCTATCCAAGAGCAAGGTAGATCTTTCCACTTTCTAAGGCATTCTTTGACTTATTTCTTTAGGGTTCTGTAATTTTTATTGTATAAATCTTTCACCTCTTTCAATAAGTTGATTCCCAAGTATTTTATTTGTTTGTTTGTTTGTTTGTTTGTTTTGAAGCTATTGTGAATGGGGTAGTTTTCCTCATTTTCCTAATATACAGAAATACCTTTAATTTATGGGTATTTTATATCCTGCTACTTTGCTGAATTCATTTATGAGTTCTAGAAGTTTTCTGTGAAACTTTTACGATCTTCTAGTTATAGAATGATATCATCAGCAAATATGGCCAATTTGAGTTCTTCTTTTTCTATATGTACCCTTTCATTTATCTTGTTTGTCTAATTGCTTGGGCCAGTGTTTCAAAAACTATGTTAAATAGAAGTGATGAAAGAGGGCATCCCTGACTTATTCCAGTTTTTAGAGGGAATGCCTTCAATTTTTCTCCATTTAGAATGATGTTGGTCTGGAGCTTACCATAGATATCCTTTTTGATGTTGTGATATGTTCCTGTTATCCCTAGTTTTCCTAGTGTTTTGAACATAAAGGGTGCTGTGTTTAGTCAAATACTTTTTCTCTGCTTATTGAAATGATCATATGATTCTTATCTTGAAGTCTATTGATGTGATGAATTACATTTATTGATTTTCATATGTTAAACTAATGTTTCATCCCTGGGATGAATCCCACTTGATCGTGGTGCATGATCTTTTTGATATGTTTTTGTATTTGATTTGCCAGAATTCTATTGAGAATTTTTGCATCTATGAGAATATTATATAAATACATATTTATATAAATATTAAAATATATATAAATAAGAATATAAATATACATTAGTTATATATCATATAATTAAAATATTATTTATATATATACACACACATATATATTTGTGTGTGTATGTGTGTGTGTGTGTGTGTGTATATATATATCCTAAACAGACAACTCACAAAAGATGGCCAGTAAGCCTATATGACGCATGTTTCTGATTATATGTTATCATTATAAAATTGCATTTAAAAATAATGAGAGAGGGGAAGATGGCGGCGAAGGGAGTGCATCACCCCCGTGCGCTGAGTCACTGTGCGGGAGAAAGACGAGGTGAAACAGCTGAAGGCTGTCTTGTTGGGAAATTCCAGCGAAAATGAGGTGCTCCAGAACCTAGTAGAGGGATTTCCATCGCACGAGGTTCGGCTGCGGGGGCTCGGTCGCCGGCGATTTCTCCACACTGATCAGCGGATAGCCCCGCGGCTGGAGTCTGCGGCGCGCGCTGGGAAGTGGCGAGGTGCCGGAGCGGGGTTGCAGCGATGCGGATTCTGGGGGCTCCTGCCAGCGGTGCAATGGCCGTGCTTAGTGCTGAGTTCTGGCTTTGAGACGGAGGAGAGAAGCAGTCCAGTTTGGTTCTTGACACTGGTCGGACCACGGAGGAGGACAGCGGCTGCCATCTTGGAGAGCTGATGGAATCATCCCTGTTTTCTACTGATCTCAGCTCATTCAGCTATGGAACAGGTGATTTCAGGCTGGCATTTGCCTGCGTCTCGCAGACAGATTGCTCAGGCTCGGGGCTAGAGAACCTGTGGAAAATACTCCTTGGGGCTCGCTCCTAGCAAAGTGTGCACCGAGCTCTGAGCGGCCAGGTTCTGGTTCCCGCAGCTGCTTTGGCCTAGGGCTGGGGAACCTGCGGAGACTGCGTATTGAAGCCAGCTCCTAGTGGAGCGTGCATCGAGCTCAAAGTTTTGGCCCAGGGCTGGGGAACACGTGGGGACTGCGTCTTTGAGACTGCTCCCAGCAGTGCGTGCACCGAGCTCGGAGAGCAGAGTTTTACAAAACCTTTAAAGAGGAACTAACACCAATACTTTTCAAGCTATTTCAGGAAATAGAAAAAGAGGGAGAACTTCCAAATACATTCTACGAGGCCAACATTACCCTGATACCAAAACCAGACAAAGACACTTCAAAGAAAGAAAACTACAGACCAATATCTCCAATGAACCTAGATGCAAAAATCCTCAATAAAATTCTGGCGAATCAGATTCAAAAACATATCAAAAAAATTATACACCATGATCAAGTAGGATTCATCCCTGGGATGCAAGGCTGGTTCAATATATGGAAATCAATAAATATTATTCACCACATCAATAGACTTAAAAATAAGAGCCATATTATCATCTCGATAGATGCAGAAAAAGCATTCGACAAAGTACAGCATCCCTTTATGTTCAAAACTCTAGAAAAATTAGGGATAACAGGATCATACCTCAACATTGTAAAAGCAATCTATGATAAGCCACAGGCCAGCATCATTCTGAATGGAGAAAAATTGAAGGCATTCCCTCTAAAATCTGGAACAAGACAGGGATGCCCTCTCTCACCACTTCTGTTCAACATAGTCCTCGAAACACTGGCCAGAGCAATTAGACAGATGAAAGAAATTAAAGGCATAAAAATAGGAAAAGAAGAACTTAAATTATCACTATTTGCAGATGACATGATTTTATACCTAGCAGACCCAAAAGGGTCTACAAAGAAACTATTAGAGCTAATAAATGAATTCAGCAAAGTGGCAGGATATAAAATCAACACGCATAAATCAAATGCATTTCTGTATATCAGCAACAAATCCTCTGAAACGGAAATGAGGACACCTACTCCATTCACAATATCCCCCCAAAAAATAAAATACTTGGGAATCAACCTAACAAAAGAGGTGAAAGACTTATATTATGAAAACTACAGAACCCTAAAGAGAGATATAGAAGAAGACCTCAGAAGATGGAAAAATATACCCTGTTCATGGATAGGCAGAACTAACATCATCAATATGGCGATATTACCAAAAGTTCTCTATAAGTTCAATGCAATGCCAATCAAAATCCCAACAGCATTTCTTGTAGAAATAGATAAAACAATCATGAAATTTATATGGAATAATAAAAGACCCAGAATAGCAAAAACAATGCTAAGCAGGAAGTGTTAATCGGGCGGTATAACGATACCAGACTTCAAACTATACTACAGAGCAATAGTAACAAAAACAGCATGGTACTGGTACCAAAACAGGCGGGTGGACCAATGGTACAGAATAGAGGACACAGTAACCAATCCACAAAACTACAACTATCTTATAATTGATAAAGGGGCTAAAAGCATGCAATGGGGGAAGGATAGCATCTTCAACAAATGGTGTTGGGAAAATTAGAAATCCATTTGCATCAAAATGAAACTGAATCCCTTTCTCTCACCATGCACAAAAGTTAACTCAAAATGGATCAAGGAGCTGGATATTAAATCAGAGACACAGCGTCTGATAGAAGAAAAAGTTGGCTATGATCTACATACTGTGGGGTTGGGCTCCAAATTCCTCAATAGGACACCCATAGCACAAGAGTTAACAACTAGAATCAACAATTGGGACTTATTCAAACTAAAAAGTTTTTTCTCAGCAAAAGAAACAATAAGAGAGGTAAACAGGGAGCCTAAATCCTGGGAACAAATCTTTACCCCACACACTTCAGATAGAGCCCTAATATCCAGAGTATACAAAGAACTCAAAAAATTAGATAATAAGATAACAAATAACCCAGTCAACAAATGGGCCAAGGACCTGAACAGACACTTCTCAGAGGAGGACATACAATCAATCAACAAGTACATGAAAAAATGCTCACCATCGCTAGCAGTCAGAGAAATGCAAATCAAAACCACCCTAAGATACCATCTCACTCCAGTAAGATTGGCAGCCATTATGAAGTCCAACAACATCAAGTGCTGGGGAGGATGCGGGGAAAAGGGTACACTTGTTCATTGTTGGTGGGACTGCAAATTGGTGCAGCCAATTTGGAAAGCAGTATGGAGATTTCTTGGAAAGCTGGGAATGGAACCACCATTTGACCCAGCTATTCCCCTTCTCGGTCTATTCCCTAAAGACCTAATAAGAGCATGCTACAGGGACACTTCTACATCGATGTTCATAGCAGCACAATTCACGATAGCAAGATTGTGGAACCAACCTAGATGCCCTTCAATAGATGAATGGATAAAAAAATGTGTCATTTATACACAATGGAGTATTACTCTGCATTAAAAAATGACAAAATCATAGAATTTGCAGGGAAATGGATGGCATTAGAGCAGATTATGCTAAGTGAAGCTAGACAATCCTTAAAAAACAAATGCCAAATTACTTCTTTGATATAAGGGGAGTAACCAAGGACAGGGTAGGGACGAAGAGCTTGAGAAGAAGATTAACATTAAACAGGGATGAGAGGTGGAAGGGAAAGGGAGTGAGATGGGAAATCACATGGAAATGGAAGGTGATCCTCAGGGTTATACAAAATTACATATAAGAGGAAAGGAGGGGTAAGATAAGAATAATACAAGTGGAAGAAATGATTTACAGTAGAGGGAGTAGAGAGAGAAGAGGGGAGGGGAGGGGAGGGGTATAGTAGAGAATAGGATAGACAGCAGAATACATCAGACACTAGAATGGCAATATGTAAATCAATGGAAGTGTAACTGATGTGATACAGCAATCTGTATACTGGGTAAAAATGGGAGTTCATAACCCACTTGAATCAATCTGTGAAATATGATATATTAAGAACTATGTAATGTTTTGAATGACCAACAATAAAAAAAATTAAAATTAAAATTAAAAAAAATAAAAATAATGAGAGTACCACTCTATGTTTACAGTGGCCCAAATCCAGAATACTGACAACACTAAATTCCAAGGAGAATGTGGAGCAATAGAAACTTTTATTCATTTCTGATGGGAACGCAAAATGGCACAGCCACTATGCAAGACAGTTTAACCATTTCTTACAAGACTGGATATTCTCTTACCATATGATCCAGCAATTATATTTCTGGTATTTATTTATAGGATTTAAAAACTGATATTCATACAAACCCTGCTTATGGCTTTTTACAGTAGCTTTATTTATCATTTGTCAAACCTTGAGATAAAAAAGAAGGGAATATATAACTGTGATATCACTGGAAAATGAAATACTATTTGGTGACATGGGAAATTAGCTAGAAACTACGAAAAGACTTTGAGGAAACTTAAATGCTATGTGTAACTGAAATAAGCCATTCTGAAAAGGTTTCATATACTATGTTTATAGTTTGTAAAGGCAAAACTATAGACACAATAGAAAGATCAGTGGTTTCCAGTGGGAAAGGAAAAAAAAATGAAAAGGTAAAGGACTGACAATTTTTGTAGCTGTGAAACTACTTTGAATGGCAAATTAATGTTAGTCTGTATTTTTTCAGTTAAATAGTATATACAACACCAAGAATGAACCCTAATGTAAAGCATGGACTTTGGGTAATTATGATTTTCCACAGTGTGTTCCTCAGTGGTAGATGAAACACACTTTTAGGGGTTCTATCAATGAGGAAAGCTTTGAATGTATGGAGGTAGAAAGTATATGGAAACTCTCTAGAACTTCTGCTGTGAACCTGAAATTTTTCTAAACAGTAACATTTATTAAAATAAAATACACCCAGAGAAAGTGAAAAAATATGACTTGCTTTATTTCATCTCTCCATAATTCAGCAAATATTATTTCCATAATTGAACCTTATTTCGGTTTACAGATTTTCACATTTACATATGTATATGTCCCTTTATATAACAGTTTCTATTCTGTGGTATTTTATCCTCGATTTTAAAATATGACATTTGTTGATGATAGTTTATATTTTGACACTTAATATATTCAATAAATATTTGCTTCAATCCCTGGATTATTTTGTATGTGTGTTGTAAGAAGAGAGATGATACATATGGATGACACTTTGTGTCATGGAAGATGGTGTGTTTGGTCACCTGTGGAATCCCTGTCTCTCTTACTTCTAGATATGGAATGAATCAATTAATATTAATAGAGATAAAGATCAATAGGAAGTAAGAATAAGATCAGAAAAAGATGAATAAAATTAGACACGATCGCTAATTTGAAATTGTGTTTATACTAAAATAAAGAGCATAGAATTTAATGGGAGGTTATTATAAAGAAAACATTGGGTTACCAATTTAGAAGACACTCTTTTAATGCATTCATTAGTGCATTATAGCTATGAATAATCATGTGGTTCATTTTTGCATATTATTCATACATATATGGAACAAAATTTGCTTCATTCCAATGCCCAGTACTTTCACTTATTCTCCCTTCCTCCCTGCCCCTCCTCCCCTTCCTCTACTCTAAAGGTATTTACTCTATTCATTTATTATATATTTTTTAATATTTATATTTTAGTTATAGGTGGACACAATATCTTTATTTTATTTAATGTAGTGCTGAGGATCGAACCCAGTGCCTCATGCATGGTAGGCGAGCACTCTACCTCTGAGCCACCACCCCAGCCCTACTGTGTTATTTTAATTGGTGCTTTACAGATATACATAAAGGTAAATTCACCGTGGTATATTCATATATGTATGTAACATAATTTGGTCAATTTCACTCCATAGTTCCTCCCTTTTGCCATCCTCCTCCTTCCCCCTTAATCATTTTCTTTCTTCTCTATCCATGGGATCCCCCAACCTTTTAAAAAATTTCCTAATTTCTCTCTAGCTTCCACATATGATAGAAAATGATTGAATTCTGAATATATGAGTCTAGCTTATTTTACTTAGCATGATGTGTTTCAGTTCAATTCATTCACCAGTAAATGTCATAAATCCCTCATTCCTTTTTATAACTGAGTCAAGTGTATAGTATTTTGTTCATTCATTTAAGAGAACCTGGCACAGGTACCTGGCAACAGAAGGGATTCTTTTAATAATGAAGATGAAATAATTAAAAGGGATTTGTAAATGAGTAGACTAAGCATATATGTTTATCACAAGGAAGACAGCCATGGCTTATGGTAAGTAATAAAACAATAGAAAATTTTTGAATAAAGAAGAATTGAAATAATAATAAGTTATTTGCTTAACATTACTGATATAAACATTTTGAATTTAAAAACATCATTTTCTTTCCTTTTTCATTTAGAATCCTTACTCCAAGATGTCTAAGGGAGTACTCATATACTCTATCATAAATATTTATGTGTATATTACAAATGAAAAATATTAAAAATTGAGAATATATTCTGCCAACAATATAATCTGATTATAAAATATTATTTATCATGTGTAAATATAAAATATATACCACTTCCATATTAAATGTGATATTATCTATAAAGCAACTTGTTGAAGTGCTGTTTTTCTGTAATTCAGAGTCATTAACTATGCTGAATGCATATTTAACTATAATTCTAACTAAAGTAAAAATTATAGACAAAATGAATTCTTTAACCCACTTCCAACTCTGAGATTCCATTTAAATATCACTCAATAAACTAAATTAAAAATCAAGCCATTTTCAGAATCTCTAGTTATTTTAGTTTTCCTGAGGCATTGTAATTACCAATAAAACCAACATCTCTGATTGTTTTAAATACAAATTAGAATGATATGCTTCAATATGATTATTAAATTGTACTTCAAAAATGCATTTGTAGTAGGCTAAATTAAATGATTTAAACAACACCAGGGGAATTTTCTTTTAAACAAATAAAAGATCAAACTATATCACAGGTAGCTCAGAAAAAAGAAAGAATTTAATTATCACCAGTGCTACTACTATTGGCTACCAAAGACCTTTCTTCACTCCTTCAGCTGTCACAAGACACAAGTGTCATATCAATTGGCACAAAAGCTAAATTGATTTTTCTTAAGTTTCTGTCATCTCCTAAAATGAAGCTATAATATAGAATGATTGATTTTGTGACATTAATTTATTGTAAAGGCATTAAAGTTAAATAAGCAGCCAGCATTAAAAAGGATAATTTCTAATTGTTTCCTATTAACTTCAACTCTATCATTTTTCTCTATGATTGCTCAATGGGAGAGTGATGAAGACATTGAAAGGATTCTTTTCTATAAGGAGACAATAGAACATAACAATATAATACTGAAATATAAAAGCTGGAAAGGGATTTTTCAAAGCAGAAAATGGAGACAAACAGTAGGGTTTGAAAGTTTAATTTTAGGTGCTATGAATGAACCATATGTTCTCATCACCAGCATCTGTTAGTTATGGTGATCAGGTTAAGTATTTTTTCAATAAATGAAAATATTTTGAATTGCTGCCTCTTTTAAGTAGGTGGAGGCCATGCAATAAACTAAATAGAATGTGTTTTGTTTTGCTTTGAAGATTATGGTGAGGGATTCATGGAAATTGCCTGAAACTTGTAACTCGTATTCTTTCTTTTAAACAAGAATGTACATGAATTTTGCTTTTCTTAAAATTTTCTGAACATTTTAAGGCAAGTTTATTTAAAATATATACCTTGAGAAAGACAGAAAGTCAGGTACCACATAATCTCCCTCATCTGTGTAATCTAAAAATTTGACCTCAGAGAAATTGAGAATAGATTGTGGTTAACAGATGCTTGAGAGTACAGGGGAGAGGGAGGGATGGGGAAAAGTTGGTCAATAAATATGTAGTTACAGTTAAATACAAACAAGAATTTCTAGTGTGCTATTGCACAATGGGGTGGTTATAGATAATAACAATGTACTGTACTGTCAAAAAGCTAAAAGAAAAGATTTTGTAATTTTTGTTTGAGAAAATGCATGTGTTTAAAATGATTTAAACATTATACAGTTTATACAGTGCATATATATATATATATATATATATATATATATATATATATATACTTCATGTTGCTCCCTAATATGTATAATTTTTGTCTTTATATAACAGTTAAAAATAACTTTAACTTAAACACACAAGGAAAAACTAAAATAAACCATATTATATTCTGATATTATCCAAATCCTTATAAAAAAAACTCACGAATTGAACAAAAGCCATGAAACTGATAAGAAAGACGTGAGAAATTAACACTGGGAAAGACATTACTAGCCATCAAGGAAACTGTAAATGAAAACACAATATGATATCACAAGATGGTTAAAATAAAAAATAGTAATAACACCAAATAATTGTGAGGATAGAGAAAAATGTGAAAATCTGATCACTCGTGTATTTGTGGTGGGCATGTAAAATTATATAAACTAATCTGGAAAATGGTTTGACAGTTTCTTCTCAAACTAAACTGTGACTACCATATGACACCAAAATCCCACTCCTAGATATTTTTCCCAGGGAAACTAATGCTCATAAAAGAATCTCTACATACATATTCATTACAACTTTATTTCAATAGTCAAAAGTAGTAATAATACAAATATCAACCTATGTTTGCTATAGATTGAATGTATGCTGTAAACTTTGTGTATTAGAAAATTAGTCTCCTTAAAACTGTGTTAAATGGTGTGACCTTAAGAGGTGACTAGGTCATGAAAGCTCTTCCTGTGCAGAAGATTAACACAATTATTGTGAGAGTGAGTTCAGTATAAAAGAATCACTTTCAATCCTTTCCCTTTCTCTCATATTTTCCACCATAGGTTATATAGTGTGAAAGCCTTTGCCACATGGAGGCCGCTGGACTTCCCAGCCTGCATAATTCTAGAAAATAAACCTCTGTTCTACACAAACACACACACACACACACACACACACACACACACACATACACACAATACCTTCTATCATTATGACATTAAGGGTTCAAAAATAATAGATGCTTTTCAGGCATTATTTATCAATGTGATTTAATAATATGGTATTTTGAGATTTCCAACAGACCATTAAAACCCCAGGGCCTTAGTGCATGGATTTATGATGGTGTGGGTAAAGATGTGTATTAATTTTTCTGGGACTGTAGTTTTACATAGATCATGAGGTGAGTTCAAAGATTCTTTGTTGATTGTGGACCGGAAAAATACGTGGATCCCCTCAAATTGGAAACCTCCTAAAAACTTAAAAATGCCTTTGACTGGTAGTATATTAGCTTGCTAAGTACACTCTAACATTTGTGAAGTCTTCTTAGACAGTCTAGGAGCTGGCTCTGTGTCATAACAACAAGTGTGCTGGTTGAAGAGGTCTCTTTTTATGCATAGTATTAAAGATGAACTATGTTTTTTTTTTTTGCTTATGGGAACTATGTTTCTATTCTTCAATACTAACTGTGTAGAACCAAATACAATTTACATTGGATAGTTTATGCCTTCAAAGTTATATTTGGGGGAAATATGTGATTTTAAAAATTTGCACTTTCAAGAACCATGCAATATTCATGGCAAATACATCCATTTTAACCCAGGCTTATAAGAAGAAGAAAGCAAAAGAGAATTTGCATGTTGCTTTACAGAGTGCTTCATTCTAAAACTAAATATATTATTCAGATTATGATTTGGAATGAATAAGAGAGTAAAAAAATAGTACATAATACTATATCATAATTATTTTAGTAAAACTCTGAGGGATAGAGTCTAGAATAAACTCTACACCTTTCTAACATTTTTGGTACACCTGATAAAAAAAAAAAAAAACTACTTCTCATAAACTAGCTTATCTACTTTCTCCATGTTATCACCAAAGCAAACAGGTTCTATTCTAAATTCAAAACAATCCACTTCAAAGTCTTCCTTACTGTAGCCCATAAATATTATATATATATTTCAACTTTCAATGGTAAATTTTTATATTAATTTTCCTTTAAGTGAGGATACTCCAAAATTTTAAAATGGCAAAAAAATTTTTATGAGATAGTAATTTAGCACATATTTGCAAGACCATAGCATAGGACTTATAGGATAGTGGGGAACACAATATTTCAAAAAATAAATATCACTCAAACTAAATTGCAAATTAAGACAAACTTATTAAAGAGGGGCACTTTATATTATTAAATGAATGAACCAGTCCTGTTAAGATGTCAGGAAAGAATTCCCAAGAAAATAAATGGTGAGCTGACAATTGATAATTAAGAAGCATTGGCTGGGTGAAGGGTTGAACATGCACACAGGCTGAGTGGTTAAGGAACATTCCGGAAACAACATCAGTGACTAGTATAGCTGAAGCTACAGAATGAGCTACAAGAAGCTACAACATAGGCTATATCCTACTGTCTTGACCACATCCATCTTGGGCCAATAAGGAGGACTTTAAAACAGAGGAAATTCTTCAGTGCTTCAAGTGGGAAGCTGGAGTGGGTCATAACCCATTGTTATGCGATCTTGTTGAAGCCTGATTTCTCAGCCTGGTAAGGCTGTTCCCTTCAGTTCATGCTGTATCCCCAGAGCCTTCCTGATCAAACTTGGCTAAATTAGGATCTCACCTTGTATGCTACTCTTCATTCAAATGTGAAATATCCACCATTTTTTTTGTCTGCACTTAGAGACTCCCCTGTCCCTTCAATTTGTCTTTAAAATGTATTTATGTGTATGTGTACAGAGTAAAATTATGTATAGATATTAACATTTAAAAAATCTTTTATTAACTGGGCACAGTGTCACATACCTGTAAACCCAGCAGCTTGGGAGGCTGAGGCAGAAGGATCACAAATTCAAAGCCAGCCTCATCAAAAGCGAGGTGCTAAGCAACTCAGTGAGACCCTGTCTCTAAATAAAATACAAAATAGGGCTGGGGATGTGGCTCAGTGGTTGAGTGCCCCTTAGTTCAATCCCTGGTATCCTCACACACACACAAATTATTCTTTATTAGTACTTTATAGGTATACATAATAGTGGGATTTATTTTTATATCATCTTACATGTATGGAATGTAATTTGTAAAATTTCAGTCTCCACTTCTTCCTGTGTTCCTTTTCCCACCTATGTCCCCTTCCTTGTTCTACTGGTCTTCCTGGTATTGTATGTATGTATGTATTTATTTATTTTTAATTTGCGGCTTCACAGACATACATAAAGGTAGAAATCACTATTGTATTTCATATATGGACATAGTATAATTTGGTCATTCTCTTTGTCCACCCTTTTACCATTTCCCTTCCTCCCAGTCAATCCTCTTACTCTATGCTATTGACTTTCTATTTTTCATGGGATCTGTTTACCACCTCCATTATTCTGATCTAGCTTCTGCATATGTGAGAACACATTTGACCCTTGAATTTCTGAGTCTGGAATATTTCACTTAGCCTGATGTTCTCCAGTTCCATCCCTTTACCAGCAAATGCCATCATTTCATTCTTCTGAATGGCTGAGTAAAACTCCATTGTGTATTTATATCACTTTGTTTTTTTTTTTTTTATCCATTCATCTGTTGATGGGCCCCTGGCTGGTTCCTGAATTTAGCTAATCTAGATTATTTCATTAAAAACATTGATGTGCCTGTATGAATAGTGTCCTGATTTCAGTGCATTTGGATAAATACCAAGGAGTGGGATAACTGGTTCATGTGGTGATTTAATTCTGAGTCTTAAGAGGAATTTCTATTCTATTTTCCAAAGTGGATGTCATAAATTACAGTGTCACCAACAATGTATCAGTCTACTTGTTCCCCACATACTCACCAGCATTTATTTTATTAGTATTCTTGATGATTGCCATTCTAACTGGAGTGTAATGAAATCTCAATGTAGTTTTGATTTGTATCTCCCTTATTTTCTACGGATATTGAACGTTTTTTTTTTATATATTTGTTGGTCATTTATGTTTATTCTTTTGAGAGATAACTTTTGCCCATTTATTGATTGGTTTATTTGTGTTTTGGGTGTTAAGTTTTGTGAGTTCTTTATTTTTTCTAAATATTAATCCCCTGTCAGAGGAGTAGCTAGCAAATAACTCACCCCTCTTCATGTTCTTAATTGTTTTCTTTGCTATGCAGAAATTTAATTTGATGTCATACCACTTATTGATTCTTGGTTTTATTTCATGAGCTTTAGGGGTTTTGTTAAGGAAGTTGGTGCCTATGCCAATACGTGGCAGTGGTGATCCTATGTTCACTTCTAGTGGTTGCAAATTTTCTGGTTTAATTCCTATGTTCCTATGTTTTTGATACACTTTGAGTTGATTTTTGTGCAGTGTGAGAAACAGGGATCTAGTTTGCCCAGCACTATTTGTTAAAAATACCATCTTTTCTCAAAAATGTGGTTTTGTCACTTTTGTCAAGATGACTGTAACTATATGAGTTTGTCTCTTTGTCTTCTTTTCTATTCCATTGACCTTCATGTCTGTTTTGATGTCAATACCATCCTATATTAGATGTGAACTTTTTAAAGAAATATATTCTTCTTTTTTTTCTTAGTCCTTGTGACAAACCTCAAATTCAGGTCTGAGAAAACACAGTAAGTACTAACAATACAATGTTTCTGTTTTTTAAAGAGTGTGCTAAAATATCCTCATACTGTTTGAATCACATAAAATCAATCGTTATCTGTAATATTTCTTAGGTAGAGTATACTAATTGCTAAGATAAATGGAAAAAATAACAATTGGATGATGAACCTTTAATAACTCTTCAATTTATTTAAAAAATACACTTTGCCAAACTGCAATTCACTGCTTTTATGTTGCAAGTTTCTTTCTATCAGGATTTTTCTTCTTATCTTTATTTAGTGAAATATAGACGTATTTAGTGAAACGTGATTTTTCAAATGCATGATTGGTTGAATGATTTCCCTTTTATCGCTTTTGAAAGTAGCATTTGCTTCTGGATATTACATGCTTTGTGTATATTCCCAAGATAGAAATGTTTGATTTATATTTAAAGTTTTAGTATACTCCTGAAGAAATGTGGAGCAAACCTATACAGACCACCAAACTGAAAAATCATGTCAATTTGTGTTCCAGATTTCTGATTCTTATTTTATACACACTAAGCATATCCATGTCAATGCAGTTTAAATTTTCAGGAAAAATTTCTTGCAAATCTTTATTTCTATTTTATTCAGAGACCTTAAACAGTCCCAGAGTGTTTATATTTTCATCAATAATGATCTATTGCTGTAACATATTATTGAATTTTCTGAGATACGAAAGATTTGCTCTATTAATATCATCTTACTTTTTAATGAAACAGTTACATTAGTTATCTTTGTTATATAATAAAATATCACAAATTTGGTGACTTAAAACAATATCTAGATGCATTGCAGCAGAAGCTTAGGTATCTATTGACTGGATCCTCTGCTAAGGATCTTTTTTTCTTTTTTTTTTTTTTAAAGAGAGAGTGAGAGAGGAGAGAGAGAGAGAGAGAGAATGAGAGAATTTTTAATATTTATTTTTTAGTTCTCGGCGGACACAACATCTTTGTTGGTATGTGGTGCTGAGGATCCAACCCGGGCCGCACGCACACCAGGCGAGTGCGCCACCGCTCGAGCCACATCCCCAGCCCTGCTAAGGATCTTTAAGAGCTTTATTCAATTTGTTACCCAAGGCTGTGATCCCAACTGAAGCTCAGGGCCATCTTCGAAGTTCACTGATTATTGGAAATTCCCTGAGGTGGTTTATGAACCCTCCTAGTGCTCCTGCAGGCCACCTGTCACTCCCTGCCTGAAGACTATAGTCTTCTCCACCACATGGTAGTTTTCTGTTATAAGGCCAAGAGGAAGTCTGTTTCTACTTCCTATCTTCTAACTTTGTCCTTCTTGTACAGGACTCACTTGCTTAGGTGAGACCCATCAAAGATGATCTAATTGATTAATTCTAAGCCAACTTCTGCAATACCTTAATTGCATCTTCAAAATCTATTTATCTTTACCACGTAAAATAGGCTAGTCAAATAGAGATATGCCAATATATCCATAGGTCCTGTTTATTCTCAATGTGGGTGTGTGTGGGGGGGATACATAAGGCATTCATGCCAAGAGACAGAAATCTTGTGGAAACTTCAGAATCCTGCCTGCCCTGTGACTTTAAAGGACATATCTTAAACAATAACAATTATGATAACTGTTTCAAGAAGTTAAGTATACAAACAAGTATTTACTTCATGAAGGACTACACTATACTCTTCTACAATGTAGTTGTTGGTTAGAAATTGAATATTTTTCATGTGAACATATTATGTATACTTTCCAATAGCTCAAGTACATTTCAGGTTCAGGGAGGCAAAACAATATTAAATCAAATGTTGCTTTGTCACATGTTTTGACCCAGGGACAATTTTGAGAGGATTTTTAATATTCTATGAAAGGAAGAAGGCAATCATCAAATGAAACTAGAATTAAATGCAATTAGAAGAGATCTGATTTATAATGTTTGTAAATTCTCTTACATTATGGAAATATCTTATATTTGGAAGAAGAATACTGAATTATGTTTTTTGATGCATGAAGCACACTTGTTAGTCTCACGTTGTTTAAACATTATGTAGGGAGCAATATCCATTCTGCTTTTCATTACTTGTTTCTAAACTAAATAACCAGTAAATAATATGGTTCAGAGTTTTGTGATTTATCTTTGCCATTACCTAATTAAATTTTCATTGCATGATTGTACTTGGGTCTGTTTGATACCACTTTAGAATATGGTTATATCAGTTATAGCATTTATGTCTTAGAAAGTCTTGCATTACTTAAAATATTTACAAGATAACTATGGTGAAATTCAAAAATAAGGAAATTATTCTTAAAATCAAATTTTCAGCATTGTTTCCTTAAAATAAAGATTTTTTAGGAAGAAGATAAAGGAAAATAATGATATAAAACTTCTAATACTATTCACTTCTTTATCAGAGTTTATCTTGCTAAATAGCTTCTCACTAAATAAATAAAGTTTTTTGGGATATCTCTATAATTATAAGTTTCTTAATGTTAAATTTATTCAATATTTTTTGCAATTAGCTAGATGGAATTTTGTCTTCCAATATTTAAATGCATATTGTGCATACTGCTGTGTGAAACTTAAATCCTTCAGTTTTGCTTTACATGATTAAACATTTCACCCAGCTTAATTTGTATTTTTGATTTTAAACTTCTGGGATGGTCTGTGATGCATTTTTTTTTTAAATAAGCAAAATGGAAAAAAAAAGAAGAAGAAAAGAAACAACCAAACAAAAATAAAAACTCAGCCTCTGAGAAGATAGTTTGTTATGGTCTTACAACCAGAACTGATCCATCTGCTCTCAATTTCTTGCACTTTACAATTCACTAGTATATATGGATGCATTTGATTCATTCACATTTTGGCTTCTGGAACAAGCTTTGGTTATCTATCAAGCACAGTAAGAAATGCTATCAATTTATTCATCTGTTTCTTCATGTGGATGGTTGAGGAAACTGATGAATGTGACTATAAATTTATTAAAATTTCCTATACCTATGTTTAGAATAAAAAAGATCAAATAAGCATAAGATCAACCTAAAGTTGCCTTATTTTAGCAGTTAATGACTGTATTTAGCAGTTAATGACTGTATAATCCAAAATATGCATTTGCATTATTAGGTTAAAATTTCAATATACCTCAAAACTCTGTTTATCCTCTCATTAATTTTTTACCTCTTGATTTTTCAAATACAACACACTTTGAATTGCCAAATGTGCTATGCAAATTTTAAGCAAAAATAATCCTAATCTCACCCCCCCATTGTTGAGTCAGACTTATCTGTAAATTTTTTTGTTAACTTTTTATTAAGTTACCAAGTTACAGATCAATGTAATAGATCCAAACTTTTCATTCAGTTTTATCAGCAAGAATTATGCTATAAATATAATCACATAATAAATAGAATGACGTTCTCTAGCACCATCTAGCTTACTTTTTCAGCAATTCACTGCAACAAAATTTATCTCTTTATAACAATTGGATAATAATAATTTTAGATAGGATAACTATGAAGATAGGTCAAATTGACATAAAGTATTAATGTCACTTTAAAAATTTATTATATGCACACTGTTGCTTTCTCATATCATTAAAGAGTTGTCTTTTAGTGCTGTCACCATGTCTTAAGAAATTATTTTCTTTGTGCTAATTGCCAGAAATACTTCATTTAAAACAGGAAGAATATACCATTCATTTCCCTTCATGTGCTGATAATCTTTATCAATAAATATTAAGAGCACTCTATAAAAAATTCATTAACACTCACCATCTTTATATAATGAAATACAAGTCATTGACACTGTCCTGAATGAAAGAAGTCATACAGAAAATAAGGAATCCAAATCTATTATGTTAACCTGAATTTTGCTAAGTATAACTATCATACTGGGCTGGGGATGTGGCTCAAGCGGTAGCGTGCTCGCCTGGCATGCGTGCAGCCCGGGTTCGATCCTCAGCACCACATACCAACAAAGATGTTGTGTCTGCTGAGAACTAAGTATAACTATCATAGAAAAATAATATAAAATGTTTTTGCAATGAAATTCATGGAATCAATTTCTGTTTGTGACATACTAGGTCATTCTGATATTTTCTAGTAGTTTACATTTTTTAACTGCCATTAAATTTTGTTCTGTTTGTGGTTGCCATTTTCATTTTACTGCATAATATCTCTATGGTACTAATTAATCCATGTTTGTTTGTGGCACAGCAAATCTATTTAGGATCAATCATAGCACTCCAATAGATGCAAGATATGCAATGTGTCAGATAAGAACACATGATAAAAAATAACTTAAGAAATAAAAGCAATAAGGATTTTTAAAGTGAACTAAAGTTTTAAGAGCTAATAATATAGATCTATAAACAAATATTACAATATCTTTATAGATAGTTGACCCTCCATATCCTACATTCTGAAGCCTTGAGATTCAACCAAAGGTCTAAAATACTAAAAAAAAATTATGTCTATAACAAATATATTCAGATTTTTTCTTTTAACTTTTTATTAGATAATATAGTATACCAATAATTTATGTAGCTCTTAAAATGTATTAAGTATATAATTTAGGAATAATTTAAAGTACACAGGAGCTTGTATATAAGCTATATGTAATAACAATGCCATTTTAAATAAGGGACTGTATCATCCTAAGATTTTGGTTACTGTTAGGATTCTGTGACCAGTCCTCCATGAACATGATGGGAAAACTGTACTATATTTATATACATATAATTTTTACAACTTATTTAAGGTAAATTCAATAAAACATGCCTGAGATTAATTCACTATTATTAGCAGTTGTATAATATATGTTAATATTAATAAATTTCCCCAATGTTATTTTTGGAAAAAATAATCTATTTCCGATATGTTTGACTCAAATTCAAGTAGACATTTAATAAGATTGATTGGGTTACTTAAATTATAAAAAAAGTTTTTAAGTGTTAAAAAATCCTATTACTTTCATGTACTTATCAAATAAAAATTTATTGAGGGAAAATGATCCATTGATTAGTGTCCTACCAGAATTCCTGAGTACTTAATGCAATCAAAGTTCTCCATACAATGGGGAGTTTATAAATTCATAAGGAGTTAGAAATTGTGTGTGTGTATGTGTGTGTTGTATTCTATATGAGATGATACTAAGTGCTGTGTTGGATATTAAATAAGGTGATATGATAGTGATTTTTTCTCTTATTTCTTTGATTGGATAGGCAAAATGAGAAGACTTTAGGTGAAATTTGAAATTTAATAAATTTAATAGAGAAGAAGGGAACATGTATTGCAGGAAATAAAGAACATGTATTCCATAGAGATTTAAGGGGCTAAGGTGGGGTCATATTTAAATGTAAGTTCAGCACAGCAGGTAAGATGAGAGATGCATGTTTGAGGATTGAGCACTTAAGGCTTTCATAAGCAAAATAAGAATTTTCAGGGCTGGGGTTGTGGCCCAATGGTAGATCACCTGCCTAGCATTTGTGAGGCTCTGGGTTTGATTCTCAACACCACATATAAATAAATGAATAAAATAAAGGCCCATCAATGTCTAAAAATATATTTTAAAAAATAGGAAATTTCAATCTTCCTTCTTCCCTTCCTTTCCTCTTATTCCTACTTTCCTTTATTCTTTTCTTCTTACCCTCTTTGCTTCTTTCTTCTTTTTCTTTATCTGTCTTTTTTTTTTTTTTTTTTAATTTCCAAAATCCCAGTGAAAGATAGCAATGGCTGTTATTAGCTTGGTAATAATACATATGTGAAAATTTGAGTGACTATTTGGAGTCATGCCAATGTATTTTCTGATGAAATAAATTTTAGTGTGTGTGGCTGGAAAAAATGAAGTATCAAGGATAACAAAATAATTTTAGGTTTGAAATTTGGATACTAGTGTTTTCTTGAATAATTGGGTGTGAGTGTTACCTTTTGCAAAATTGAGAGACTGATGGAGTTGCAATAAAGTGACAACAGTAAAGATTTCTGTTTCAGCTTTTCCAGTTTTGTGATGTTTGTCTAATTAATGTATTTACTAAGTAATTATTGATATGACTCTAGTATTTGGATTATAGTCAGGATAGGAAATATAGCTGTTGCAAACATAAATAATAATTGAATCTATATCCTAAAAATGTATCTATAACCTTTCTAAAAATATTTTCAAATGTTGGTTTTACTTCAGATTAGAAAGGGAAAAATCTTAATTTTTGTTTGGTTTCCATTTGAAAACAGCATATGGATTATAGGAAACAAAGCAAAGTGGAAAAAAAATAATATTACTAACATGAATGGTCCCAATAATTAATAGTTTAGTAAATACAAATAGATTTTTTGTGCAGAAAAATTTAGAAAGATGTGAATATTCACTATATAACATCACAGTAAAAAAAAATAATCAATATTTTCTGTTGTGATTATTTAATTAGGAAGTTATTTTTCCTTAACACTTGTTCTATGAAAAAACACATCCTTACCCCAGTCATTATATCAAAAAAATATTTTTCCCATGTCACTTTCTTTACAATAATTCAGAATCAACAGCCCAATAGTTAATATAATCAGAAGTCAAATGTGGCTATAATGGATAAAATTTAGCTAGGTGTAGCATATAGGAAAAGAAGCATACAGTGCAAAATATCCAATTTCCTGCCCCCACCTAAATGTTTGGCATTTTGTCTCCCAGCCTGTTTTGCAAGATGCAGCTATTCTTCTGTACTTAATTTAATTTACAACATTTTGCTGATAACCAGGTTTCCATGTCTCCACACACTGTCATCTTAACGTCTGCCTTTTTCATTCCTCGATCATTGCCTATAAGATTAAAAAGTCTTTATTCTGGAGCAAAGCCTTGTTTTTTACCCCATGTTCTGCCAACATAGAAATAGCTCCAGAGCCTTAGCTCATATTTATGCAGAATGCCAAATCCTGTTCCCTTAATTGTCTCAGCTGGGGAGCCAAGAGTGCATAAAACAGCTGGTGGTGAGAGAGTGTACAGCAAATACATAGGGCAAACTTTCCTACAAAATGCAATGCTGTACTAAGAATCTTTTCAGTTAGGGGTTCTTCCCTCTGGAGGAAACCAACACAATTGGTTCTGTTAAAATTCATTTACTATACAAAACCACCTTCCAGATGGTAGCCTCTGACACCAGAAAGTGCCTGAGGCAGAGTTGTGGCTGTAAAGATGTACATGTGAAAGCGATAGGGTAAGGAATATCTTTTTTTAAAAATAAGCAACTGAAAAAGCATTTAGGAAACAGAGACTTTGTAATATAATAATACACTTCAGATTCGGTAGCAATGATGCTGTGCTTTGCACTTAACATAAAAACTGAGATGCTATTTTGTTCATTTGTACATATGCTAAGGATGTACTTTAAATCTTCATTGTTTTTCTATGAATGAGCAACATGCTTTTTAAGGCAAAATGCTATAAAATTTTGCATGTTTCATTCATAATGCAATCTTTCATTTTGAGGAAGATTCTATTTCTAATGCTATTTAGATAACTTTAAACATTAATGCTAGGAGAAGGTTATTTTTTGGTTTGTCTATTATTAGTTTTGTCCTGATACTGTACACTTGAAGAATAAAAAAAATATGAGCACATGCAGCCAACTAATTTTCAATAAGAACCACAAAAAGACAAAAAAAAACTGAATGGATAATCTCTTCAATACTTAGTGTTCAGAACACTAGATATTCTTATGCAAAAGAATGAATGAAAACAGACCCTTATTTTATACTATATGTAAAAATCACTTTAAGTTTAGGATTAAGGACCTGGGTTTAAGACCTGGAACTTCAAACCCTTAAGGAAACATCTTCTTAATATTCCCTTTGGTAATGATATTTTGAATATCTTATCAAACATTCAGACAAAAGAAAATTAAAAGTAGAATTACATTACACTGAAAATATACTGCACAAGAAAGGAAACAATCTACAGAATCAAAAGTAGTTTACATATTAAGAGAAAGTATTTTAAAATTGCATATCTTATAATCTAATATATTATCTGATAATTTGTATCCAAAATATAAAAGGGGAATAATTCAATATAAAAATGAGGAAAGGACCTGAATAGAAATTTTTTCAACACAGAAATGGTCAACAGGTATGAAAGGGACAAAAGACAACAAATATTGATGAGGATGAAAAAATAAAGAAAAGGAATGTAAATTGGTAGTTATAGAAAACAATGAAAAGTTTCCTCAAAAGATCAAAAACAGAGTTAACATACAAACCATCAATCCCTCTGCTGGGAATATACACATAGGAAAAGAAATCAACACTCTGTATTGATATCTGAGCTCTTGTATTCATTACGGCCTTATTTACGAGAGTCAAAATGTGGATACAATTAAGCACCCATTCACAGATGAATGAAAAAAGAAATTGTGTTTTGTGTGTGTGTGTGTCTGTGTGTGTATGTCTCTGTGTGTGTGTGCACACGGGCGCACAAGGGTGCACACATATATATTTGAATATTCCCTAGCCATTTACAAGGAGATGCTACTATTTACAACAACATAGAAGAACCAGGAGAACATTATGCTATGTGCACAACTCAGATATAAAATAGAAAAATCCTACATTATCTCACATACATACAAGGTCTTCAAAATAAATTGAATATATAGGGTAGAAAATGGTTTGCAAGGTCAGGAGAAGGGAGAAGTAGGTCAAAGGATATATTCTTGCATTTCCATAAGATGAATAAAGCTAGATGTCTGATGTATAGCATGTTTACTATAGTAAATAATATTGTATATTGAAAATTTGCTAAAAGAATAGGTTTTAGGTTCTCTAATCACACACAAAAAAAATTCAAATATTACTAAGGCAGGCAATTGGATATGTTAAATTTTGGACTTCAACAATGATTTCAATATATACTTATATGAAAACATCATGCTATACATCTTTAAAATATACAATAAAATAGCATAAAATCATGTTTACTATGCATTTATTTCTGCCCCTAAATTTTAACCACATTGTCTTATTGATATAAAAATTAGATTCAAACTTGGATGAGTCATATATGATATAAAAGGGGGGGTGAGTTAAAATGAATATTTTAATGTTGCATTCCACATTGCTACAAACTAAGTAGACCCAATACTTCAAATAACTGAAATCTTCTGATATTGTAGACTTTATTTGTTGTTTCTACAGGTTATTACATTTACTTTTATTTTTGTTTTTATTTATTTTGAAGTTTCTCTTTAATATACATGGATAAATTGGCATATTCAGTATGTGTGATATATTAATACTCTACATTGCTAAAGGGTAGACCAATAATAATCACATTTATTTAATTGAAACTTTTTTAATTGGATGATATTTCACTATTGTCTTTGTAAATTTAAGAGGAGTCCAAGGAAAGTAAGCTTCAAATTAAAAATTCATATGTAAAAAATGGTATAGCTATTTTGATTTTCTCTTAAGTATCTCCCTAATCCAGAAGAGAATAGGTTAAAACTTTTGAAGAATTTAAAATTATGACATTGGGGAAACTAAGTTGTGAGAAATGGTCTTATGGTGGATAATAACATTTTAAAAATACTTTGACTTTTGCTTCTGCTATATTAGATTGTTGATATCAAAACATCAAAATTTTTGACAGACAATAAAATACAGAAAATAAATTGTTATTTAACAATTAGCTATTTTTAGGATAACACCATTAATTCATTCATGTAAGTGTATTGATGGTTTACTACATATCAGACACAGTTAAAATTGCAGGTAAGGGGACTGGGGATGTGGCTCAAGCGATAGCACGCTCGCCTGGCATGTGCAGGACACTGGGTTCGATCCTTAGCACCACATACAAATAAAATAAAGATATTGTGTCCACTGAAAACTAAAAAAAATAAAAATTAAAAAAAATTCTCTCTTTCTCTCTCTCTCTTTAAAAAAAAAATGCATGTAAGATTTTTAGGCCATCAAGCAAATAGATAAAAATAAATAAGGCATGAATTTTCATCCCACATTATGTAAACAAAAAGGTGATTAAATGGCTAAAAATTAAAAATTAAAAAAGGTTACGTAACTTAACTTACACATAATGTATATAACAGGAAAACAAAACAACCAATTCTACAAAGAATTCTCTAAGAGATTCACTTTTAGGAAAGAGCAAAAACTTATCAATATGGTACAATACAAACAGAAATAAGTACGACCAAGTTCCTCCAATTCTCGGTGGCAAAGTCATTTGATTTTGAATTGGATGAACAGTATACATCCATCAATTTGCTTTTATTCAGAGACTTTTCTGAGTAGGATTTTGCTAGGTTGTTGTTCTGGAAATTAGTTTTCAGATTGCATGTGCCAGAATGGCATTCTCAGAATTTATTTTAAAGAGAATGCCTTTGAGATGTTAAAAAATGCACAATATATACAAACAGAAAGTTATTTTCAAATCAAATAATCAAAGGTGTTCTCATGTATATTTTATATTCCTACTTAATAGTAAAATAATTTATATTTTCCCCACATGTCTTTATTATATCAGTCAATACTTTTGTATTTCTCAAGTGACATCAGCCCATTTCATATACTACACCTTGGGGAAATAATACAGGAATGTGAAAAAGGAGAATTATAAGTTTGTGACAGTGGCTAGATAAAAGGATTGTAACTAGACTGTTACTCACATGTATTTTTAGAGGAAACAAGAGGATTTTAAAATTTTTTAATCATTTCTAGCCTGCAAAATATGTTCACTAATAGATAATTAAGGATGGAATAAAATTTTGTCACAGATTATAAACAGCATATGTGACAAAATATATGAATATAAATATATAGTAACATCATTATATTTACAAAAAAAAATAATGTGTCAAAGTTGTACATTTTATACATATATAAATTAATATTCAGATAAATGTATGCATATATATTTTATATGTATGTAAATTCATATTTGTGTAATATTTGTGCTTTTTAAAATATAAACACAGTCAACTCACTCATCCCTTAAAATAATTAAGTAATTCAAAGATTGAGTTTAGGGCAACCTAAGTAGAGCCAGTACTTAAAATAACTAAAATCTTCTGATATTGTATAGACTTTATTTGTTGGTCCTACACATTATTACATTGGCTTTTATTTTTTATGTATTTTAAAAGCTTCTCTTTAATATACATGGATAAATTGGCATATTCAATATGTGTAGTATATTAATAAAGTATAAGGCTGAAAGCAAAAATAAAATCACAAGTACAAGCAGCATTGTAATAAGCCTGAAAGTAATTTCCCTAGGCAAGCAAAATTTTTTTTCTAATATTAATTAGCATATTACCGGATAAAACTCAGAGATGCATTTGTCATACTTTGGACTTTTAAAAAAAGGACAAAATAAGATTGCAACTTTAAAATATTTATTTTTATATATTGAGGTACTACTGACTAATAGCCCTTTATTAATTGTTGGAAACACAAAATTGGACAAAACCTATGTCTCATGAAGCTCATTTGGTCTATTTGAAGATAACACAAGTTGGTTTTATGATTTTGTAAGGGAAAAGATTAAAACCAACTAAAAACAGTACCTTGTGCAAACTCATAGCACAGAAGCTTGTAGATAAGTGATAGAAAATCACCTTAACTAAAAGCACAAGGGACAAGACAGTGGGAGGATAGGAAGCATGAAGGAATAACGGTTGCCATTATTAGGTTGTGGTTCAGGAAAAGTAGAAAGAAAAAGATGGAAGGTCATCTGACAGTATCTATGGCCTTTACCTATGGCCTTTACTCTTCCAGCACAGAGTGAACCCAAAAGAAAGAAACTGATGAAAATGAATATCACAGCCTCACATTTCTCCTTTCCTCTGAGTTCCTGCTCGATTTCAGGTGTTACATACTGGCTTAAACCATTTGGATGCAAGTTTGCATTGGAATATCTTGAGGCACTGAGCAATACGTGGCATGAATGTATAATTATTGTAGACAGGCAAGCAAATAGCAAACAACCTTTGTCCATTTAAACCTCAGCATCTATGTCTTCTCTTTGTGCAGATGAAAATAGTGTTTTCTACATGGTAACTCATAATTATATAATTGTAGGTAATGTTAGTTTTATCATATGTCTCCATGAAACCTAAAATATTAACACCTTGTATTCTTCATATAAGGTAGTCTGACAAGATTGGTAAGGTTAAATAATTTATTAACATAAAGCATACTACATAGCCTATTTTTAAAATTTTCTTCATAAGGCCAAATTTTGCAATGATATTCACATTCTTGTTCAATGGTTCCTTTAAGTTCTGCCAGCATCTCATCTAGACAGGATTCTTTAGTGGAGGAACTCCAATCCCCACTCCCATATATTCTGAGTCCTGGGGGTTATCTTCACTGAATTGCTTGAGTGCTCCCACTGAGATTACTAGAGAGGAAGAATTAAAAAGCATCCCAGTGAGTCACTTTGGTAGAGAGGAATCTACATTTTTCCTATTTTCATGCAGCAAATCAATTCTTGGTGTAGTTAATACAGCAGCCTTCACCTGTACTGTGGTTTCAGTGGATAAGGACCCCCAAATATCCCAATGGCAATCTCTGCTGGTAATTAATCAGTCATGTGACTGTGCAGATGAAAATAGTGTTTTCTACATGGTAACTCATAATTACATAATTGTAGGTAATGTTAGTTTTATCATATGTCTCCATGAAACCTAAAATATTAACACCTCTCCAAGAACTATTTATCTCATGTGTACTAGAACCTCAAGTTGTAGGACGAAAAGCAAAATTTATTAGTGGTATGATCCACTTTAATCTCCATTTCTTGGTTTTCATTCATACTGTCTATGGCACATATACCAGCACAAAGACACTTTTGGTTTAAGGACTATACCCTGAGAAAGGAGATAGCTACACAGTTGTATAGGTTCCTCAAATGCACTTTTATCTGAATATTTCCCAATATTTGTTGCTTTTGAATAATGGAAAATAGAAAATTAGTGAATTCTGTGGGAATGACTCTCTTTTCTCTGGCAGAGCCCTTAAATTTGGTAAAGTTATATTTTTAAAACACAGATCTGATTAATTAAAACCTTCCTGATTTTAAACAGCCAGTAATTCTCATTCCCTCTAAAATAAAGCCTAAACTATTTAATAAGAAATATGGATTTAAGATCAAACTTTAATCTTTTTTTTATTTTTTTGTCTGTAAGCAACTTTCAGATTCTCAAATTATAGCTAGACCACTTGCTATTTACCTTTATTTTTTCAGATATTTGTAGCTCTAAATTTCTGAAAATGCCTTAACTCACATTTCTGTATAACCATCAATCTTTCAAATTCCATTCAAAGATGGACTCTTCTAAATGTGCTAGGCTCTGAGGACAATTTTAAAAGTTTTTCTTCTATTGTGCCTTGTTTTAATCTGCTGATATCTTGCTCAAAGCAGTCGTTATATATGCACAGTACCTCTATATAACTATGTGGCTCAATTATGGGTCTAAATGAGAGATCATATTTATCATTTTTTGAACCATTATAATGAGCCTAGTAGGTTGTCAATAGTTATATGTTGAATTCAAATGTGTGTAAATTCAAACAAGAGCATTATAAATACTAATGATAATAAACCACACTTTATTATTAAATGTCATAATTTGTTTTTCATATTTTTCAGGGACCTATGCCATAACCAGAGCACTTGAGTGGTCCTATTTGCATTCCTCATGTGTAATAATGCATATTTGATCATTCTCTGCTATCAACTTTTACAGAAGTGGCTGCTCCAAATAGAGAGGCAAAACATCTTCAAAGTCTCCTGCTGACTCAGTGAATGCTGTAAATACTTTTGAATAGGTTAGTGGGTAATTAGAACTTATTTGTTATCAATTATGATTAAATCAGCAAACATTTATTAAAATGTGGATAAACCTACACTTTAATAGGATAATAACATCTTACTGTAAGTGTGTGGGAATATTAGAACTTTCAGTGTTTTAAAGTATGTGTAACCAGTTGGTTGAATGATAAATTTTCCTATCAGTAAAGCATAACATGATCATAAATTTTTTTCATTTTTCCAATTAATCATTTCAATACATTCACTTGTTCAAAAAGTTCATTGTACCTATTTTCTCTAATTTTGTTACATTGCAAAACATTTACCAAATAGTTAACATTGCCATGAAAGTTGAAAGTTATGTTTTCTAAATACCTAGTGTAAATTCCCAATTGTTTCTGGTAGATAATAATTTGTTAGAAAATAATGCAAAATTGACTGGCTATTAATGTTTTTATTAGCAATAAATGAGACTGTAAAGTCCACAAATTAAGGATAAACTAAAAGATTCTTAGTTTGAATAATATTTTTTGAGTGAAAATTTTATTACATTTTGAACTCAACGTTCTTTATAATCATAACATGACAGTTTAGTATGGAGATATGTTGGGTCAAAGACTTGCTGTGAATTTTCAAAGAGTAAATAAGCAAAATTACTAGTATTTGTAAATGTGATAGAAATTAGGAAATTTGGTTCTCTCTTCATAAATGTGTGTATTTTGTTCATCATTTGCTTATTATCAATTCTTCATTTTTCCATTCACTCAAGAAACAACATATTCTGACTACTCAGCAGTATTTGAACAATACCTGAACACAATAATAAATAAAACAAACAGAAATATTGCCCATCACAATGCTTTATAGTAATGGAGAATCTAAATAAATGACTACAGATATATAATAGTCACCTAGATGGAAAAATGTAAAAACAGATTCCTTAACATGAAGGAAAACTAAGGACAAAATTGAGTATAACAGAAATACCTAATTCAGATTTGAGTGTCAGATTAGGTTAACAGGCAAATTTAAAGGCCAATGGAGATGGTCCAATGTAGAATACCAGAAGGGCATTCAAGTAAAGGGAAGTATGTTGGTTTTGGAGTGATGAATATTTCACTGTGTACAAGGAATTTAAAAAACATCCACAATAAGTAGAATTGGGATATGAAGGAAAAAAACTGGAAGCAAAATAAATTATTAATGTTACTGTGATGTCAACCTTATTGACTAAATATGGTAAGAAAAGAATTTCAATATTAACATTATTGATTCCTTTGTTTATATTCCAGGTAATGACATATATTATCTGGGGCTAGGGTTATGGCTCAGTGGTAGAGTGCTTACCTAGGACTGTTGAGGCCCTGGGTTCGATCCTCAGCACCACATAAAAACAAATAAATAGGCCGGGGGAGGGGCAAGCAGAAAAAAACAAAATGATAGAGTGCCGGGGATCTCAATAGGCAATTGTGCGACCCTGGAGATCCGGGCTGACTGATTCCCGCGGCCTGCCCCGCAGCTACAGAAGGCGGGACGCCACAGAGAAGCCATTAATTAGCAAGCAGGGAGGAAAGTGGCTGCCATTTGGCGGAACCCCGCCGGCCAAGCCCGCACTGACCCCCAGGCTGAGTACGGGATTTCAGACGGGGAAGGAAGCGATACAGTCCCGTCCCCCACAACGGAAACTCCACCAA
This sequence comes from Spermophilus citellus, assembly GCF_964194105.1. Taxonomy (NCBI): domain Eukaryota; kingdom Metazoa; phylum Chordata; class Mammalia; order Rodentia; family Sciuridae; genus Spermophilus; species Spermophilus citellus. The sequence goes on along the minus strand of NC_138182.1, from coordinate 59,033,606 downwards.
GGCAATCAACGGCCACCATCTTGGAGAGCTGAAGTATCCACTGCCACTCTCCGACAGACTGCAACAATAAAACAGGTCTGTGTCACTCAGCCCATCCCCCATACATTGGGGAATCCGCATAAAACCTCTCCTAGGCTTTCCGGGGGAGGGAGTATCAGAGTGAGCCCGCATAAAGACTAGGGGAAAACTAGAGACACCTGACCTTCAACTTCCCCTCCCATCAACAGCCAAAACAAAACCTGTCTAGCCAGCGCTGGGGGAGGGGCAAGCAGAAAAAATCAAAATGATAGCGTGCCAGGGATCCCAATAGCCAATTGTGCGACCCCGGGGATCCGGGCTGACTGATTCGCCCGGACTTCCCTGCGGCTACAGAAGGCGGGGCGCCGCAGAGAAGTGATTAATTAGAAAGCAGGGAGAAAAGTGGCTGCAATTCTGTGGAATCCTGCTGGATGAGCCCGCACTGACCCCCGGGCTGAGTGCGGGATTTCAGAGGGGGAAGGAAGCGGTACAGTTCTATCCACCACAACGGAAACAAAACAATAGAGTGCCGGGATCCCCAATAGACACCCTCCACACCCAACAAACGGCAGGTCCAGAGTACAGTTTGAACTGCTGAGAGCCATCACTCAGGGGATATCTGATCTAGCAGGAGAAACTAGGGGACTAGAGGCCAGGCCCTCGCGACTGGGCGGCTGAAAACCGCAGGCCCGCCGGCGACAGTTCGCCCACTGCCCGCGTAACTGGGCGATAGGAGAACGCCTGCCCACCGACTACCGACCATTGGACTGGGTGCCTAGAGATCGCCCGCCCACCGGCGACAGCCGGCCCGCTGCCCGCGCGACTAGGCTGCCGGAGTCCACTCCCCCACCGCGACCGATCACCCGCCCGCTGCCTGAGATACTGGGCGGCTGGAGACTGCCCGCCTGCCTCGACGGGGAGCTGAAACCAAACAGAGACAGTCCAGTCACACAGCCCCATTAGGACACCCCAGCAAGGAGCCTGGGGCCCGTCATAGCAGAGTAGTGACATCACTGGAGCTCGGCCGTCAGAATTCCTTCCCAGCAGAATCCACGTTAGCAGGCACAGTTTAACAACACAAAGAAGAAACAACAGAGTAATACAGAACCAAAACAAATCTATAAAAGAGAGCAGAAAAAATGCAATCAAATAGAGCTAGAAAGTAACGTGGACAACAGGAGAAAACAAGGGAAAAAAAGAGTACAAACAACACAGGACAACTTAATTCTAAAGGAGGACATAGAAACATCAGAAGCAGGGATAGGGAAAGAACTCAAGGCATACCTAACTCAAATGGAAAGGAATATTAGGGAAGACATGAGACAGCAAGTCCAAGCAATAAAAGTATATTTTGAAAATGAATTAAACAAACAAATTCAAATGGCAAAAAACGAGCTCTACCAGGAGATAGAGATCTTAAAAAAAATCAAACAATAATCCTATAATTGCAGGGAAATATAAACCAAATTAAAAACTCAAACAAGAATATTACAAACAGACTTGATCAACTAGAAGTCAGAACATCAGATAATGAAGACAAGGTTTATCAACTTGAAAAGAATATAGTCAACACAGAAAAGATGCTTAAATCCCATGAGCAATCTATTCAAGAGATATGGGATGTCATAAAAAAACCAAATTTGAGGGTCATCGGGATAGAAGAAGGCACAGAGACTCAAACCAAAGGAATGGACAGCATATTAAATGAAATAATTCTAGAAAACTTCCCAGAGATGAAAGATGAAATGGATTGGCAAATCCTGGAAGCCTACAGGACCCCAAACATTCAAAACCATAATAGACCAACTCCAAGACATATAATTATGAAGATAGCCAACGTACAGAACAAGGAGAGAATATTAAAAGCTACAAGAGAAAGGAGGCAGATTACATTCAGTGGTAAACCAATTAGGTTAACGACTGATTTCTCATCACAGACTTTGAAAGCAAGAAGATCCTGGAACAATGTATTTCAAACGCTGAAAAATAATGGATTCCAACCAAGAATACTGTATCCAGCAAAATTAAGCTTCAGATTTGACAATGAAATTAAAATCTTTCATGATAGACAAAAGCTAAAAGAATTCACAGCAAGAAAACCAGCACTGCAAAGCATTTTGAGCAAAATTCTACAAGAAGAGGAATGGAAAAATAGTGCCCAAAACTAACAGCAGGAGGTATCTCAGTAAAGGGAGAGGAAAATAACCAAAAAGTAAAATCAGCCAAACTAAAATAAATAAATAAAGAAGCATAACTGGAATTACAAATCATATCTCAATTGTAACCTTAAATGTTAATGGCCTAAACTCACCAATCAAGAGACATAGGCTAGTAACCTGGATCAAAAAAATAAATCCAACAATATGCTGCCTTCAAGAGACTCATATGATAGGAAAAGACATACACAGGCTGAAGGTGAAAGGTTGGGAAAAATCATACCACTCACATGGCCCTCAGAAGCAAGCAGGAGTGGCCATACTCATATCGAATAAAATCAACTCTAAACCTAAGTTAATCAAGAAGGATAAAGAAGGACACTATATACTGTTAAAAGGAACCATCCACCAACAAGACATAACAATTATCAATTTGTATGCACCAAACAATGGAGCTGCAACATTCATAAAACAAACTCTTGGGCTGGGGATGTGGCTCAAGCGGTAGCGCGCTCGCCTCGCATGTGTGTGGCCTGGGTTCGATCCTCAGCACCACATACCAACAAAGATGTTGTCTCCGCCGAGAAGTAAAAATAAACAAATAAATATTAAAAATTCTCTCTCTCTCCCCTCTCTCTCCTCTCTCACTCTCTCTAAAAAAAAAAAAAAAAAAAAAAACTCTCCTCAAGTTCAAGAGTCAAATAGACCACAACACAATAATTATGGGTGACTTCAACACACCGCTCTCACCATTAGACAGATCCTCTAGACAAAAACTGAGTAAAGAAACTATAGAACTCAACAGCACAATCAATAACCTAGACTTAACTGACATATATAGAATATATCAACCATCATCAAGTGGATACACATTCTTCTCAGCAGCAGATGGATCCTACTCAAAGATAGACCATATATTATGCCACAAGGCAACTCTTAGTAAGTATAAAGGTGTGGAGATGATACCATGCACCATATCTGATCATAATGGAATGAAATTGGAAATCAATGATAAAAGAAGGAAGGAAAAAATCCTACATCACATGGAAAATGAACATATGTTACTGAATGATCAATGGGTTACAGAAGACATAAAGGAGGAGATGAAAAAATTCTGAGAGACAAATGATAATACAGACAAAACATACCGGAATCTATGGGACAAAATAAAAGCAGTTTTAAGAGGGAAATTCATTTCTTGGAGTTCTTTCCTCAAAAAAAGAAAAAAACAACAAATAAATGAACTCACACAACACCTCAAAAACCTAGAAAAGGAAGAGCAAAACAACAGCAAATGTAGTAGAAAACAAGAAATAATTAAAATTAGAGCAGAAATCAATGAAATTGAAACGAAAAAAAAACATTGAAAAATTGATAAAACTAAAAGTTGGTTCTTTGAAAAAATAAATAAGATAGACAGGCCCTTAGCCATGCTAACAAAGAGAAGAAGAGAGGGAACACAAATTACCAACATACAGGATAAAAAAGGCAATATCACAACAGATACTACAGAAATACAGAAGATAATTAGAAAGTATTTTGAAACCCTATATTCCAATAAAATAGAAGATAGTGAAGATATCAATAAATTTCTTAAGGCATATGATCTGTCCAGATTGAGATAGGAAGACACACACAATTTAAACAGACCAATAACAAAGGAAGAAATAGAAGAAGCTATCAAAAGACTACCAACCAAGAAAAGCCCTGGACCGGATGGGTATACAGCGGAGTTCTACAAAACCTTCAAAGAAGAATTAATACCAATACTTTTCAAGCTATTTCAAGAAATAGAAAAAGAGGGAGCTCTTCCAAATTCATTCTATGAGGCCAACATCACTCTGATCCCAAAACCAGAGAAAGACACTTCAAAGAAAGAAAACTACAGACCAATATCTCTAATGAACTTGGATGCAAAAATTCTCAATAAAATTCTGGCGAATTGAATACAAAAACATATGAAAAAACTTGTGCACCATGATCAAGTAGGATTCATCCCTGGGATGCAAGGATGGTTCAATATACGGAAATCAATAAATGCTATTCACCACATCAATAGACTTAAAGACAAGAACCATATGATCATCTCGATAGATGCAGAAAAAGCATTTGACAAAGTACAGCATCCCTTTATGTTCAAAACATTAGAAAAACTAGGGATAACAGGAACTTACCTCAACATTGTAAAAGCTATATATGCTAAACCTCAGGCTAGCATCATCCTAAATCGAGAAAAACTGAAGGCATTCCCGCTAAAATCTGGAACAAGACAGGGATGCCCTCTATCACCACTCCTATTCAATTTAGTTCTCGAAGTACTAGCCAGAGCAATTAGACAGACAAAAGAAATTAAAGGCATAAAAATACGAAAAGAAGAAATTAAATTATCGCTATTTCAGATGACATGATAATATACTTATCAGACCCAAAAGGGTCTACAAAGAAGCTTCTAGAGTTAATAAATGAATTAAGCAAAGTGGCAGGTTATAAAATCAACATGCATAAATCAAAGGCATTCCTGTTTATCAGCAACAAAACCTCTGAAATGGAAATAAGGAAAACCACTCCATTCACAGTATCCTCAAATAAAATAAGATACTTGGGAATCAACCTAACAAAAGAGGTGAAAGATTTATACAATGAAAACTACAGAACTCTAAAGAGAGAGATAGAAGATCTCAGAAGATGGAAAAATATACCCTGTTCATGGATAGGCAGAACTAACATCATCAAAATGGCGATATTACCCAAAGTTCTCTACAGGTTTAATGCGATGCCAATCAAAATCCCAATGGCATTTCTTGTAGAAATAGATAAATCAATCATGAAATTAATATGGAAAAACAAAAGACCCAGAATAACAAAAGCAATTCTAAGAAGGAAATGTGAATCTGGAGGTATAGCGATACCAGAGTTCAAACTGTACTACAAAGCAATAGTAACAAAAACAGCATGGTACTGGTACCAAAACAGGCAGGTGGACCAATGGTACAGAATAGAAGACACAGAGACTAATCCACAAAGTTACAACTATCTTATATTTGATAAAGGGGCTAAAAGCATGCAATGGAGGAAGGATAACATCTTCAACAAATGGTGCTGGGAAAATTGGAAATCCATATGCAACAAAATGAAATTGAATCCCTTTCTCTCGCCATCCACAAAAGTTAACTCAAAATGGATCAAGGAGCTAGATATCAAATCAGAGATGCTACGTCTGATAGAAGAAAAAGTTGGCTCCGATCTAAATATAGTGGGGTCGGGCTCCAAATTCCTTAAGAGGACGCCCATAGCCCAAGAGTTAATAACAAGAATAAACAAATGGGACTTACTTAAACTAAAAAGTTTTTTCTCAGCAAGGGAAACAATAAAAGAGGTAAATAGAGAGCCTACATCCTGGGAACAAATTTTTACCCCTCACACCTCAGATAGAGCCCTAATATCCAGAATGTACAAAGAACTCAAAAAATTAAACAATAAGATAGCAAATAACCCAATCAACAAATGGGCCAAGGACCTGAACAGACACTTCTCAGAGGAGGACATACAATCAATCAACAAGTACATGAAAAAATGCTCACCATCTCTAGCAATCAGAGAAATGCAAATCAAAACCACCCTAAGATACCATCTCACTCCAGTAAGATTGGCAGCCATTATGAAGTCAAACAACAATAAGTGTTGGTGGGGATGTGGGGAAAAGGGTACACTTGTACATTGCTGGTGGGACTGCAAAATGGTGAGGCCAATTTGGAAAGCAGTATGGAGATTCCTGGGAAATCTGGGAATGGATCCACCATTTGACCCAGCTATCGCCCTTCTTGGACTATTCCCTGAGGACCTTAAAAGAGTGCACTATAGAAATACGGCTGCATCAATGATTATAGCGACACAATTCACAATAGCTAGACTGTGGAACCAACCTAGATGCCCTTCAATAGATGAATGGATAAAAAAAAATGTGGCATCTATACACAATGGAGTATTATGCAGCACTAAGAAATGACAAAATCATAGAATTTGCAGGGAAATGGATGGAATTAGAGCATATTATGCTAAATGAAGCTAGCCAAGCCCAAAAAAACAATTGCCAAATGTCTTCTTTGATATAAAGAGAGCAAATAAGAACAGAACAGGAAGGAAGAGCATGAGGAAAAGACTAACAGTAAACAAAGATGAATGGGGGGAGAGAAAGGGAGAGAGAAGGGAAAGCATATGGAAATGGTAGGAGACCTTCAATGATACACAAAATTATAAGAGGTTATGAGGGGCAAGGGGGAGGGGGGAAAAGGGGAGAGAATTGAACAATAGCAGAGGAGATAGAGAGGGAAGATGGGAGGGGAGGGGAGGGGAGGGGGGATAGTAGGGGATAGGAAAGGTAGCAGAATACAACAGTCACTAATATGCCATTATGTAATAATGTGAGTATGTAACAGTTGTGATTCTGCAATCTGTATTTGGGGTAAAAATGGGAGTTCAAAACCCAATTGAGTCTAATGTATGAAAGATGATATATCATGAGCTCTGTAATTTTTTGAACAATCAATAAAAAAACAACAAATAAATAAAGGTTAAATTCTTTAAAAATAAAAAAGACATAAAATCTGCCTGCATGTATCATGGCTATTATTAAATTTTAGGAGTATTGGAAATATTAATGAGTTACATGGTATCCATAGATTTCAAAATAAAACTCTTAGAGACAAATAAAATTACATGTGATTTCTTATGAAATGAAATTGATCTATAGCATTAATTAAACTTAGAAATTGTTTATATTTAATCAGTTTTCACAGAGTGCACAATATTGTACAAAATTATTAAAGGGAAATTATATGAGTTGTTTCTAGTTATATAAGTATGGTGTAAAAATCTATTGACTTTTGAGGAACATATTTATTAAGAAATTAATACTAGTATTAAAGGCTTTTAGCAGGAAAACTTCTGAAATATAATGTAGAGTTATAAGATAAAATTCTTGGGAGCTAGAGGTATAGCACAGTGGTAGACTACATGCCTATTATGTGCAAGGCCCTTGGTTCAATTTCTAGAATTCTTAGCTATGTGTGTGCATACATACACACACATACACACACACACACACACACACACACAGATAAAATCTTGAATGATATTAGGAACAAAATAAAGAAAATAAATATTCATTTATCTACAACGATTCAAAGTTTTGGTTCAAATGCATTACTATTTACTACTAATTACTTGAATCAAAGCAAAATTAATCCCTGTTTCATCTGTAGTTAAAAACACCTGTGTAGCTTTTACAAATTCAAAGATAGAGATATATAGGATTCTGTTTCCTACCTACTCCATTTTTGCAAGATTCCCTAGAAAAGCTCCAGACTTACAAAAGCAGCTGCTTGTATTTAACGATAATCCTCTGTACTATTAGTTTTGTCTTTTGGGATAGGAAATTGATTACCTGACCTTAACATAGGGAAGACTTTGTGTGTGCCTTACTTTCTGCCTCAGAGAGTAAATCAGTTATGTAAACACTGAAAAATAATTAAGAGTACAGTGATGTTTTAGTTTGATCAGGAAAACTGACAGAAAATGAAAAAAATATTTTCTTTATTTTTATCTCCCCTAGAAAGTAATAATTTAAATTTCTGCTGTTTTAAGTTATGCATTCTATGGTGAGCTATGTTTTTTTTTTAATAAACACATTTATAAGCTTTTTAGCAGAGAGAGCTGGTGGGGGAAAGGGTAACACTGAGTAGAATTGCATAGCATGATGCTCATATTTCTATTCAATAGAAAAAAAAACACTTCTCAGCTTGGAAACTTGCAGGTTGTGACACTTTCCATTCATAACCTGAATAAAGCAGAGCAATTACAAACAAAGAGCTGAGGATTTTCTCTTCATCATACTTGATTAAAGTTTTTCACCAATCTGAAGAATTAAAAATTAGTGTCTATGTTCCTCTAAGTAGCAAATACTTCATAATGCCTGTAATTTTGCTTTAATTATTTGCAAAACAAAGTTAATATTGTTCTCAAATGTAGTCAATATTCAATCATAATCCATAACTCTTTTGTTTCTTGTCCTTACAATAATTTATTGGTGTCTCATAAAGTGTTATGGCATAATATATCAGACTCTTCTGAGAAAAATTGCATCATTCCAGAAAAGATAGGTATCTTTTTCCTCTAAGTGACCAGAGTCAGCCTGAACAATGACTTCATTTCCTGAATAATAAAAAAAAAAAAAAAAAATGAAAGTGCAGAGGTGAAGGCTTCAGGGAGGTAAGATTATGATTGTAAATTCTCAGGAGTGCATGTTGAAACGAGACCTGGGGACTAGTTCCTGAAACTGGTAACAACACTTACCACAACAACGCACATGTACAATATCAATTGTTTCAAAGTTATGTTAGTCAGCTTCGAATTGCTGTGACAGAAATTTTTGACAAGACCAATTTCAAGAATTAAAAGCTTATTTTGTGTTCATGGTTTCCGAGGTCTCAGTCCATTGTTGGCCAATGCTATTGTTGTAGGCCTCAGATGAGGCAGAACTTCAGGGGCTTACTAAGGCATTATAATCCTTCTGTACATTTCTTGGCCTTGAAGGTCTCCCTTTGAAATCTCAGTGGGAGTTTCTATGACCCTTAACACCAGCATCTTGCATTCCTACACAATAAGCACCACTTGTAGGGTGCCAATGTCTTTCACCAGCTCAAGTGGTATCTGAGTCTCCTTGAACCATGACTGCAGTAGCCTTTGAGTACCTGGACAGCTACGAACAGTGAACCAAATTCTGAGGAAACAACTTCCTACCAGCCCTGTGCAAGTGCTCTGCCCCCACGGTCTCTTCTCAAAGGAGTTTTCATTTTTGCACCTGTGAGACCACAATATGTATGGTATTCCTGATTCCTGAGATGTCCTCAAAGCCTCTATTGTCTCTTTACAAAGTACATCCATTTTTTTTAAAGTGGCAGCAATTTTCAACAGCCACAACTTCCCTGAACCCAATTTTACATTCTTCTCTTGCCAAACTGAAAAATTTTCAAATCTGTCCGCTCTGATTTCTGCTCCTGATTTTCTTCATAAATGTGGCTAAAAGCAGACAGCTATATTCATGGCAGTGCCTGAGTGTTCTGTAGTCTGCTATCACCAACTACCTGATAGAACAACTTAAAGAAGGAAATTTTATTTTGAGCTTGATTTTTACCTTTTCATATTTTATATTTGTTCAGTGAATTCAGTAAATTTCATTAATATGCATTCAGAGCTGTTAGACCATGGCTGTCTGACTCCATTGCTCTGGGCCCAAGGTGAGAAAGAACATCCTGGTAGGAGGGCTTTTGCTAGATTTTCTTTACTATGTATTATGTTTTGAATATGAGGTGTTCCCCCCACATACCAAATCTCTTTCTAATACAGAAATATTCAGAGGTGAAATGACTAAGTGAGTTGTAACCTAATTAATCTATCCCAGTTTTAAGGGAATATCTTGCTGGTTACTGTAGGCAGGTAGGATATGACTGGAGGAGGTGGATCACTGGGGTATGCCCTGGAAGGGTGAATCTTCCATGTGGCCCCTTTCCCTATCTCTCTATCTGCATCCTCACCAAGAGCTGAGCAGCTTCATTCTGCTGGGCCCTTTCCCCATAATGTGCTGCCTCACCCTGGGCATAAAGCAATATGGTCAGTCATCTATGTACCAACTGAGCCCTCTGAAACAATGAGGGCAAATAATTTTTTTCTTCTCAGAGTTGTTCTTCACAGGGTTTGGTCACATGATACAAACAGTAAAAAAATAAAAGTTAGAGAAGTTCCTTTTTGTTATCTGGAATGAATCCCTAAAACTCATGTTAAAGACTTGTTTTGGGGGGGGGGACATTGTGACTGGATCACGAGGTCTCTACTCTTATCAGTGCATTAATAATTTTAACACACTTCTGGGAGGAGGTAAAAACATTAGGGGGGTGGGGTATTTATTACAGGTTGTAAGTCATGGGGGTATCCCCTTGGGGACTATATATTGTCCCTGGTTCCTTCCCTTCTCTCTTTCTGTTTCCCGGCTGCCCTGGGTTAAGCAGCTTTATTACACCATGCCTTCTTTCAAGATGTTTACCTTACCTCGGGTTTAAGGCAATGATTCTTACAGACCTTAAATTAATAACTCTGAAGCCATGAGACACAATAATATTATCCTCTTTATGTGGGTCACAGCAATGAAAAGCTGACTAACAACATCTGTTTGTAGTTTTCTTAGGTTTATCTAAAAATTAAGTGTATATTTGAACTTTAGTTAATGTTTTATCACCTTGATTTTTACCTTTTCATCTTTTATATTTATTCAGTGAATTCAGTAAATTTTATCAATATACATTCGATTTTTTAACCATTCTTGACTTCTTGTGTAAAACACTACTGAATTTGATGTTGGTGAATTCTTCTTTTTTTTTTTAAGTCAAATTTCTTTTTTCTTTTTTCTTTTTTTTTATTAGTTGCTCAAGACAATACAATGATCTTGACATATCATACATTTGATTCAAATGGGGTATGAATTCTTATTTTTCCAAGTGTACAGATTGCAGGATCACATTGGTTAAACAGGCACGTTTATACATACGGCCATAATCGTGTCTGTTGTATTCTGCTGCCATTCCTATCCTCCCCTCCCCTCCCCTCCCATCACCTCTCTCTACCCAATCTACTGTGATGATGGTGAATTCTTAAAAGGCTAATAAATAATACCTCTTTTCTTTCATCTAAATAATTGAAAAAAAAAAGAAATTTTTATTGCCAGTCTAAAGATGCAGATCCAAAGAAATTATCATTTACTTCACTAATGAAAGCTGTGCACAATACAGTAGCTTACTTTTCTTATCATGTGTACTCGATTATTCTCCCGATAAAATTAGAGAAAATTTCTCTTGGGGTCATATATTCTATGGGAAAATTTCAATTGTTCCCATTAACATTCTGTTCTGTAATCTTAAAAATATGAAGGAACTACTACTTGAATTCCACTGTTCACTTTCTAGATTTTTTATTTACTTTCCTAGTTCTAATGTTGTATGGTTTACTTATATATTTACCTATCCTAAAATGAAAATAATAGTTTTTAATTTGTTCTTAATATAAATTAACTTTAACAGGTTTTGATATGTGATATTTAATTGAAATTCAGTACTAAGAGTTTAAAATCATTTTTGTACTTAATCTATGAATTTGCTTTGGGCGTTTTTATTTCTATTTTAACATATGGGTTTTTTTAAATCATAATTTTCTGTTCTGAATCTATATGCATGTAGGTCAGATTATTATGCCCTAATAGTTAACTACTTCTTAAAGTAAATACTCTAACTTATCTTGAGAAGAATAATTATTATTATTTGTCAGATACAAAATTTATCCATTCATTCAAATCCTTCTTTATATATTACCTGTTATGTGCCAGGTACTTTCCTAAGAAAAAAGAACCCAGATAAATCTCTAAATTGATGGATTTTAGGAGAGAAAATACACAAGGTAAAGAAATATGTATAAAATTATAATAAGTTTTCAGAAAATAAAATGTAGTAAGATGGAGGAAAGGAATAACAGTGTCAAGAACTATAAAGGATCTAAATGTTTACCCTACTTGAAAACCGATATTTTAGTTTGCTATAATACTTATATGTTCATTGAAAACATGAACCTCTTGGGTCAGAGGTAAACAATAGAATTACTGCAGTCACAGCAAGCAGAATGATCATTAACACATTTTTTCTCTGTTATGCTTGATCCCATGTTTTAGACGGATAATGCTATTAAGTTCAAAGAGATAACTATATACAGATTGCTACACTACATAAGAGGAACCCTGAGCCTTAAATTTTTAAAATTGATATTAAAGTTTTTTCCATTTGTTCTGAAGGAAATATGTGTATTTTCTTAGATGCTTCCTTATGTAAACATATTAGAAAACATAGTCCAAAACAAAAGACCATCGTTGTCTTTATTCACAAGAAATACAAGAGATAAATGTCTCCTAATAATATTCCCTCCTTATTCCTACATAATAATATTTTCTCACATATAAACTATACTGGGTTATTCTGAAAAATGTGATCAACAGAACCTGGGACCAATTTTCTTTCATTTGTCTTATAGAGTACTTAGTTACAGCTATCATCTGTTGAACTTTAAGCAGCCGGATAACTTCCTGAGTTTAGCTTTATTTTATAGAAATCATCCTGTTTATCTTAAGGCTACCTCATCTACTGGGAGATCTCCTCAAACATTTTCAAGTCTTTTATGACCACACCTAAGATTTGTGTCACCCTGATTTTAGGATGATAATTAGTTCTTAGATAAGAACCATGGTTATATGGACACATGGAAACCATAAAAAGAAAATAGTATATACAATTATTGGAGCACTAGAAGTTTTACACATGTATGCCAAGAAGCATAAAGTGATGGTGCCAGCCAACATGGCCTACCAAATGGATAGTAAATCCTGAAGTTTCCTTTTAATTGAATAATCGAGTCTAATTCTTATTTTTAGGGGAAATATTTGAGGGCAGTAATTCTAACCTGCAGAACAATGCCCATTTCACCAGCAAAATTGTATTCATTCAGACCATGGAAAGGCTGAGAAAGAATTTTGGGAATGGAAGTGTCAAGAAGACAGGCACTTGATTTCTGAAGATTCAGAAACTGGGCTCATATCTTTAAAATTAAAGGAAAATGGTGATTGAGATATAGCAGGTCATTTAGTAGGGGATGGCAGAAATAGAAGTAAATTCATTTTAAATGTTTGTAACTGTTTTTATGATTAAGTAAAACTTCATGAACAACCCTGAAGGTCAGAAGCACTAACGTTTCACCCTCTTTTGTACCTCCCAAAGTCTATGTAAGATGTGTGTGCCCAGATCCCAGGGCAATTTTTTTTTCAACTCTGACAAAATGTTTGTCTCATTCAAGTGCTATGTTATTACTTGCTTTTCCTAATATTTTCTTACTTACATACAAAAAAAAAATTGTTTAGTTAAGTCTAATCAAAGAGTTAAGTCTAATTAAAGCAAAGGAATTCTTTTAAAAAAATTGTACAGACAATATCCCTCACTATGTCCACAAATATAGGAACTCATTGACCAGATTACCAATAAAAGGTTATTATCTTTAACATCCTAGATCATGTTAGTTTAAAAAAGGTAACCCAATGGATTAAATTAAATTCAACTTGTAAATTCAATTTGTAGACCAGGCCAGCATGGGATTTCTATTGATGGGGGGCAATGAAAGTACCAAAAACTTAGATAGAAAAACATAATTTTCACAAAAGTGCTATATTACCCCTTTTGTCTTAAGGAGACTAACCAAAAAGTAGTAAATAGTAGATTAATTCTTAAAATATCTGCTTGCATTGGTCAAATTATGTTACTAAGATGTGTGTTCCTGGAGGAAATAAGGGTGGCAGTCAGAAATCTTTTTGAGTCAGTTTTTTTTTTTTCTTGGTAAGTCTTTATTTATTTATTTATTTATTTTTTAATTTTTTTATTGGTTGTTCACAACATTACAAAGCTCTTGACATATGATATTTCATACATTAGATTGAAGTGGGTTATGAACTCCCAATTTTACCCCAAATGCAGATTGCAGAATCACGTCGGTTACACATCCACAATTTTACATAATGCCCTATTAGTAATTGTTGTATTCTGCTACGTTTCCTATCCCCTACTATCCCCCCTCCCCTTCCCTCACATCTTCTCTCTCTACCCCATCTACTGTAATTCATTTCTCTCCTTCTTCATTTTCCCATTCCCTTCACAACCTCTTATATGTAATTTTGTATAGCAATGAGGGTCTCCCCTCATTTCCATGCAATTTCCCTTTTCTCTCCCTTTCCCTCCCATCTCATGTCTCTGTTTAAAGTTAATCTTTTCTTCCTGCTCTTCCTCCCTACTCTGTTCATAGTTGCTCTCATTATATCAAAGAAGACATTTGGTATTTGTTTTTTAGGGATTGGCTAGCTTCACTAAGCATAATCTGCTCTAGTGCCATACATTTCCCTGCAAATTCCATGATTTTGTCATTTTTTAGTGCTGCATAATATTCCATGGTGTATAAATGCCACATTTTTTTTATCCATTCATCTATTGAAGGGCATCTGGGTTGGTTCCACAGTCTAGCTATTGTGAATTGTGATGCTATGAACATCGATGTGGCAGTATCCCTGTAGCATGCTCTTTTAAGGTCTTCAGGGAATAGTCCGAGAAGGGCAATAGCAGGGTCAAATGGTGGTTCCATTCCCAGCTTTCCCAGGAATCTCCATACTGCTTTCCAAATTGGCCTCACCATTTTGCAGTCCCACCAGCAATGTAGAAGTGTACCCTTTTCTCCACATCCTCACCAGCACTTGTTGTTGTTTGACTTCATAGTGGCTGCCAATCTTACTGGAGAGAGATGGTATCTTAGGGTGGTTTTGATTTGCATTTCTCTGACTGCTAGAGATGGTGAGCATTTTTTCATGTACTTATTGATTGATTGTATGTCCTCCTCTGAGAAGTGTCTGTTCAGGTCCTTGGCCCATTTGTTGATTGGGTTATTTGTTATCTTATTGTCTAATTTTTTGAGTTCTTTGTATACTCTGGACATTAGGGCTCTATCTGAAGTGTGAGGAGTAAAAATTTGTTCCCAGGATGTAGGCTCCCTATTTACCTCTCTTATTGTTTCTCTTGCTGAGAAAAAAACTTTTTAGTTTAAGTAAGTCCCATTTGTTGATTCTTGTTATTAATTCTTGTGCTATGGGTGTCATATTAAGGAATTTGGAGCCTGACCCCACAATATGTAGATCGGAGCCAACATTTTCTTCTATTAGACGCAGAGTCTCTGATTTGATATCAAGCTCCTTGATCCATTTTGAGTTAACTTTTGTGCATGGCGAGAGAAAGGGATTCAGTTTCATTTTGTTGCATATGGATTTCCAGTTTTCCCAACACCATTTGTTGAAGATGCTATCCTTCCTCCATTGCATGCTTTTAGCCCCTTTATCAAATATAAGATAGTTGTAACTTTGTGGATTAGTCTCTGTGTCCTCTATTCTATACCATTGGTCCACCCGCCTGTTTTGGTACCAGTACCATGCTGTTTTTGTCACTATTGCTCTATAATATAGTTTGAAATCTGGTATCGCTATACCGCCTGATTCACACTTCCTGCTTAGAATTGCTTTTGCTATTCTGGGTCTTTTATTTTTCCATATGAATTTCATGATTGAGTCAGTTTTTAAGGAGATTCTTCTGATGCTCAACCATTCCAAGTAATTCTGAATGATAAATCTGAATGAAAGATCAAGGTAATCTCTTGACAATTCGGGTGGCTTATTAGTTAAATAGCAGTTAAAAAACAGTGTGGAGAGGCAAAAAAATCTAACAGAATTTAATGCCAACTCTGTGGGTGGAGTTGGGTTATAAAAATGGGGGAAAGAATATAGAACTTTGAAGTTTCCAGTCCTGGTGAGTTAGCCATTGATAGCCCTAAGAGGGAGTCAAATGTCTGAAGTAGTTAGTCTTCCATGAGGGAGCACAGGTTGTTTCCAAAGTGAAATGGATTCATAGTAGGAGATAGTAAAATTATATTTGGAAGAAACTACAAATTTACCTTGTATTGGTATCCTCTGCATCATACTTTCTTCTTAGAAACACAGATATTATGTAAAGAAATATACTCATGTATCACAAAATGAAATTTCAATCTATGATGCATATATGCCAGTGATCCATAAATTAATAATGGAGCTGAAAAATTCTCTATCATCTAGTGATGTTATAGGCATTGCAACATTAGGACACAATATGTTTCTCATGTGTTTGTAATGATGCTGATATACATAAATCTGCCAGGCTGCCAGCTGTACAAAATAATAAACAGGTATATAACATACATATTGCATAAAAATAAATGACTATGTTATGTATTTACTATACTAGATTTTTTCTTATTTTAGAGTGTACTCCTTCTACTTACATATATATAAAAAAAATGTCTGCTATAAAACTATAGTCCATGTAATGTCAGCAGCAGCCTCATACACCTTTTGTTTACCACATCATTGATTGCATCAGGAGGCCAAATTTTTTGACCTTAACTGTCAAAGTTTGTGTAAGTACAGTCTATAATGTTCACACAAGGCCAGAATTACCTAATAACACATAGCTCTGACTGTGTCATTAAGTGATGTATGACTGTAATTTAGAAACAACATCACAAGTTACTAGTAGAGCAAAGTAAGTTGAGAGGACTTTTTAGAAAAATAGAAGGGTACATACTAGAAAAACTACATGAACTATGAAAAAAATATTCACATTTTTCAGGGCAGAAAAAAATGTTAGGCTCAAGTGTGTGTGTGTGTGTGGGGGAGACATAAAGCCAGAATAGTATTATTGATCAGATCTGTCTCAAGATAAAGAGCATTACTGGAATTGTAAAAAGTAGATGGCAACATATATCATTCTTCAAATTATACCTCTTTAGAATGAGTTTCAATAATTATATTTACATTTATAAATAAGATGTTAAGACAATTTTCCTATAAAAGGAAATGAAACATAAAAATCCTACACTGTTTTAAGCATATCTATCTTAAGCCACCCAATCATGACCAAACTTTTGACACCAGATATTTTTGTACACTTAACTGAATAGTCCATTTCTTCTTCCACATTTTCTTGTGCTGAATATTGTTTTTTAAAATTACTTTTATTAGGAAATGCATACTTCATTTAATATTTAGGAATAAATGGATTTGACAACAACTATCTACTTGTATCATTTTTATAGCAAACTCACTGAGATCAAATCTAATTCCTGTTAATTTATATGCATTTGCTAGATTGCCAAACTGATATGAATATTATCAAGTTCTATTTTGGTTTAGAAGGAATGTAAAGCCTGAGTAAAGCAGAGTCAGCTAAAGTTGGTGATAGATAATTTAAATGTCTATAAATGCAAAACAAAAAAAAAAAAAGAGAGGCTAATAATAACAATAAAATCTTGCATATTTTACATGGCACTTTTTCCATGACTTTTTTGATGCTATGGATGAAACATAGGAGATTGCACATGCTAAGCATGCACTCTGCCACTGAGTGGCTCCCTGGGGATCTCATCACTTTTTATTTGGTTTTGATCTTCAGACTTTGTCTGAAATTGGTTTATATTTTTCAAATCCATTCACCTCAATCTCATCAAAATAATCTAAAGTAAAATGTACAAAGTCTGAAATAATGTATCTCATATGTACAAATTAATCAATTTTAAATATAATTATATGTATTGGGTTATCATATCTCCTATTCAAATTTTAGTTTTAAATAGACTTTTATGAAAACTTTACAAAATGAATTTCAAAAATATCAATTACCTATACTAAGAAAATAAATTATGGCGGTATTATTTTGTGTGGGGAAAATATAGTTTTATTTAAAAATAAAGATGAATCATTAGTATAATTAAAAGCCTTTAAAAAAGATTTTATGTCAGACTTAAGCTATACAAGAATAGAAAATGTATCAAGAGAGGAAATAATCTCACTCTATTATTTGATGGAAATAATTTATCTGAAAATGATTCAGATAAGTCCATTGTGTGCCCATTTTACTTCTTAATGCAGAGAACTTATTAACAATGTCAACTTCAAATGTAAGGAGATGAGAATGTTTTCATTGTGATATTAAAACCTTCACTATAGATCAGATGATTATAAATATCAACAGTTATGACCAGAATGAAGACGTGCTAAAAGTTTAAAACACTCTTCAAATAAATTAATGAGGATTTGCACTTTAAAACAAGCAAAATGAGGCTTATAGTTGTCTACCCGATATTTCAAAATGATTCCTGACCAATATGATTTTTTTTCTATTTTCTAAAACAACAATTCATGGAGCTATCTCTAATGATAGTTTGTACTTAAATGAAGGTAGATTGACCATGCCACTTGTTCATATTTCTTTTAAGCAACAGGTTCAGTAGAAGATATAAGGGGTCTGCAGGAGACAGTTACTTCTTTCAATAAAGTTACATCAATTCACCTTTGTTGAAATTATTTCAGTGCCTTTTTTGGTAAGTTAACCAGATAATCTTTATTATCTTTTCTAAACACAGTTTTTCTCAGCATGTGCGCACACACACACACACACAAACACACATACCCTATTTGTAACTAATAGGTTTTTGTGATACCTACTATATATTTCATTTAGAAAGTATACATAATTTTAGTTGTTGAGTGTTTTTTTCATCTGCAAGCATTTTCATTTTCCTTACTTTTACCTTGTCCTTTTAAGAGTATGTCAAATTTCATTTATATAGACTTTAGTCCATGTTTAAACTCCACAGGCATGGCTTAGACATTCTAAATTTCTTTATCACTTTACAAATTCTGTGGTGTGTTTGTTTTTCTATTTGTAGTTGATCTGGAGAGATATAGATAACATTTATGATCTTTACTTGCTCATATGAGAATTGCTGCTGTTAAAACACCCTGAAAACAGCATTTCAAATTAAGCCAAAAATGATTTGCCCCATGCTGTTGTCATCTTGTGTGAGACTTAAACAAGAAACAACTGTGAAATAAAAGCCACTGGTAATGCCCAGGAAACTGAAGTGAAACATAAAGAAACTCAACCATGACTGGATAGTACATTTTCTTTCCCCATGCTTCTCCTAAATGAAAAGAAGATGATAATGTGCGACATAAAACTCCTAAAGACGACAAAACAGATTTTAATTCTAAATATAATAAGAATTAATAAAATGGCTCATTTCTCTAGTATTTTGGTTTTTATATAATTGAGCAATGATGCATTATGGTGTATTAAAGGGTGATTCATTGAATGTGATTTTTTTTGAATGAAAAGAATTACTATAAAAATTGAAGTTCTTATGATCTATCAGTGTCAATGTTAGAAGAATTATTTCATATTTCTCGTTTCTTTCAAAATTACTGGACAATTATTTCTAGATCATGTACACTCATTTTTTTAAAGAGTGAGTGAGAGAGGGAGAGAGAGAGAATTTTAATATTTATTTTTTAGTTATCGACGGACACAACATCTTTGTTTTGTATGTGGTGCTGGGGATCGAACCCGGGCCGCATGCATGCCAGGGGAGCGCGCTACCACTTGAGCCACATCCCCAGCCCCTATGTACACTCATTTTTAAACAATATTTTTTCCAAATCTTTGCTGCAGTAGCATTCTCTTAACAAATTCTGCTCCATCATCCATGTTTTCAAATTCTGGCCCCTGGCGTAATGTTAATGAAGCACCTCATGGAGTAGCAAAAACTGAACATATCTCAAATTAACCTCTTCAATTCAGAGTTCTCTTAAGTTACATAAAGCATTATGAAAATCACTAATTGATATAAAATAATTGGTTTCATTTCCACCATAATCCTAATCAGAAGAATCAAACTATATTTACAACTAAAATGGTGCCATTAATAATAGGGTCATTTGTAGGGCTGCTTATTAACTACTAAAATGTTAAAAGATCTACTCTATTTGCTCTCACATCTAATCTCCTATGTGGGCATTTTGGGAAATGTAATTGTATTTGAAGCCATGTTCCAACTAAAAATTATTATCGTAATAATCGTGCTATAAAAGTATTTCCATGTAGTTCTATAAAAATCGATTCATAGTTAAATTCATATTTAATATTCACCATGTGATAGTTTTTAGTGGAGTCCTTGGGAAAACTGATAAATCTTGTGGTCTGCCTTAGGAAAACACAACTCTCTTTGCACTATTGACTTATTTTTTTTATATGAATCATGGATTTTTTTAAACATTAAGTATAATGCTTAATATCTTAATGTATAATAAACTGAAAATAAACATATTTTTGCTTGTTTAATTTTAGATATTTTTAGCATGTGATTTTGAACTACATTTAGGATTTTTTAACAATGTGATATGGCATAAAAACTATAATTTTCAAACTTATCATATGTTATTAAAACATATTTTATCAATATAATACCATATACATATATTTATTGAATTTGCTTCTCATAATGGCTTCATGAAATAAAGCTACATGTTTAGAGAGAAAGTGCACCAACGAACTTGCCTGAGACCTGACTGTTAGTAAGTGAAAAGATCAGAATTGTAAATAGGCTCATCTGGCTCCAAATGATATATTGTTTGCATTACTAGGGAATGTTTATCAAATGTTCTATTACTTTTTACAGTATTTAATCAACTAAATGTAAATTAGGTGGGCAATATACAAAACACTTACTAGGGGCAGTTAGACCAGTTGAAGAGGAAGACTGTGAAAGTTTTGAAAAATTTCATACATTTATAAACAACAGAAAAATTTCTCCTAATCTTTAAATAAATCTTAAAATTTCTTTTTTATTCCTGTTTGTGGTTTCACATTTAATCCAATACTACAACAGGTAGAGATTACCATAACTTTATTTCTGAATAGTGGCTACAAATAGACTGAAATAATTAGTAATTTTAATATATTTACATGCTCAAGTCTATGTGAATCCATATAATTCCTTCTAGAGAAATAAAAATGTTACTGCAATTTCAAGGTTAGAAGAATTCAAAGAAAAGTTTTCCATCTGTAGTTTTCACGTGATATCCATTGATCCACATCTGATACCTATAACAGACAGGTACTGTGGAGAACAAGTGCAATAAAGAAAGGGTTAGAACAAGGAAACAAATGGAAGACATTGACAATCAATCATGATGCTCTCTCTCATAAGCCTGGACAAGACCTCAAAATCCTTCTCAACAAGTGCTGCAGGCAGCCATTACCAATTGATCAGAGTTGGCATATAAGTTGAAAACCTATTTACTATATCCATGCCCTCAATTTCATTCTCGGTACTGTTGCCCGTCTTGTCTTTCTCACATTCCATTTCCCTATTAAAATCCTTCAGTGACTTGACAATGCCTTCAGGATGAAGAATAAACTCCTGAGTATATCATACAGTGCCTCTATCATTTCTGCCCATCTCTGTATCCTCAGTACAATCCTGCTCCCCAAAACACATGTCAATACAGTGACACGTACACAAACCCATCCCCACAATTGGGAAAACACACAAACATACCTGCCAAGACACACACAAAGGAAAACACAGACATATGCACTTATCTTAAAAAATAATAACAATAATAATTAGCAAGACTCTTCTGTAAATTTAACCATTGGCACATATTATTGCCACTTTATTTTCAAGATCCTGTGACCCTCCCTACTTTTCAAATTGTATAATTCTTACTTATCCTTTTTGACAGTTCTATTTCCTAATCACTTGAACTGTAGGCGACCAAGTGTCTTTTTTATATTGCTCTTTTATATTATTTTTTTTTTGAGAGAGAGAGGAGGAGCTTTGGAGGTTGAACTCAGGGCCATGCTACCACATCCCTATCCCTGTTTTGTATTTTATTTAGAGACAAGGTCTCACTGAGTTGCTTAGTGCCTCTCTTTTTTATAATACTTTTTAAAAACTGCTAGTCTTCTGTGGTATCATGCTATCTAGATTTATTTTCAGCATTGGCTTAATTATCTGTCTTTCCACATAGACTGAATATACTTTATTCTGTTCTATTCATAGTAGAACAACTTAAACATTAATCTTATCCAAAGATACCTTCACAGAAAGAGCCAGATTAATCTTTGACCAAAAATGTGTACACCATAGCCCAGTCATGCTGACACAAAAAATTTATCATCACATCCTCTTTTCTAACTACCTTAAGAAATGTGTTGACATATGAGACTGAATTTTCTCTACTTCTTATGTTTTCTTTGTCATCTTATTGTCATTAATAACACCAACATTATTAGTTTAAGTCAAGCATTAAATGAGATACAATACATTAAAACACCTAGGAAAGTCAACCTTAGTAGATACTATATAAATAGTAGTATTTATGAAAACAAGGCTGTTCCATGTCTCTTTCTCAAAATTCATTAAGTCTGAATATTCAAAATTTCAAAAGTGAAGCACTACTCATTAACTTGTTTGAATGATTATAAGCATTCAGAGTATACAGTTGATCCTTTCCTTATGCCTATAAAAGGAATAATGTTAGAAATAGTATTATAAATAAAAACTTTAATTTTAATAACATTTTCTAACTGAAATACCTCATTAATAAAAATTTAAGTTTCATGAACATATTAACTATCACAAAACATCTAAGAAGTGTTTAATGCAATGTTGCTTTCAATGTTCTAAATTGTGTTTTATTTGCTTAGTTTGTGGTGACTGATGCTGTTAGAAAAGAAACTATATATCAGAATCAATTCATTGTCTGCTATTTTACTCAGAATGTCCATTGCAAAAATGTTTGATAATTATCAACCAAAGAAATGTTAATTGATTTGTATTTACAGATTTATTCATTTTTAAGTCCTACTAGTAACATGAAATTGTCATAATATCAGATTATTTCCAATCTGGCAAGAATAACATTATAAATATTATAAATGTAATACAACTTCCAAGAAAATCTGTAACTGAGTATAAAACACTAAATTTATCTGTTTGATAGCATGGTTTATATAGAATTTATGTGGGTAAATTAAAAAACCAAGGCCATTAAAAATGTGACATAGGCATACAAAATTACTTTCATTTTATAAGAACGGATTGAGAATCATGATTTTATTAATTTTATTTATTTACTTATTTATTTATTGCTTCTTCATTTATGAGATTGGGTATATTGCCCATAGGAATGGAGACTAATAAAATTTGCTTATTTACAAATTATAATTAGTGCATA
Source organism: Spermophilus citellus (assembly GCF_964194105.1). Classification (NCBI taxonomy): domain Eukaryota; kingdom Metazoa; phylum Chordata; class Mammalia; order Rodentia; family Sciuridae; genus Spermophilus; species Spermophilus citellus. Next base: position 59,010,644 of record NC_138182.1, on the reverse strand, counting down.
AATAGGGTTTATTGGCTCTCTACTTTTTCATGTTCTATTAATTAATCTACCTCAAAGTTATATCTCCTATGGCTCACTGTTGTGGAGCAGGTCAGTCAGATAACACACCAAGTCCCAGTTTTGTCCAAATTGAAGAGTCTTTATTTAGCTGGCTGGCCGAGGACTGCTCCCCACAGGGCCCATGACTCTCTCTCCAAGGAACAGCCCCAAGCCTGAGCATTTTAGGATATTTAAAGGCAAAAACCACATCTGGGTTGATGCAGCTGCAAGCAAGCAGGTACAGAAGGTGAATTGACAATGCAATGGGTATATTGGGATTTCCCACAGGACTTTCCAGGTTGGCATAGTAGCAAGCAAACAGAAGGGAAGTGGGTCAAAATACCCTAGTTCAGTACAAGTTTGAGAATGGTTACTAACATCTAGACAATCAATTTCTGACAAGGTACATTGCCCAAGAAAAACAGAAACCCCAAGGGAATAATTTATATTGTATAAGAATTGCTATTTTGTGTTGTCAAGTATGTTATCCTAGGTAACTATTAATGGGTACAGAGGCAGGCCTTTCCCATTATAGAAGCATTTCTTACATAATATGGAGTCTCATGGTAAAATGGAGTCTGTTTGGTCAGTGTCCATATAGCCTGGCCCATAACGCCATGAATACCTGCTGGTTGTTGGAATTATTGGATTTTTTAAGGAGATTATAGATACAGAATAGAATAGATAGTATATAATATATATAGAATATTTTATATTTACAACATAAACTTTATTTTGTCATGAATCAAGAGAGGGTTTTACTGCATTTACCTGCCTTTTCTTCCTGACCTCTGAAACAGGGATTTAGATGTGTTCCCATGTAAAGAATGAGAGAGCTGGCAAATCACATACCTGAAAGATGTTCAAAAATGAACTTCACTTAGACTTCCTAAGTCTACTCCTCCACAGAACTGATCCCCCAAAATGGATGAATAGGATGTCTTGTTTACTTGTAATAAAAATGTAAGCTTTAGAAGTATACAATTTCTGTATATCATTATTAGTGAGCCCAGATTCATATTAACTACTTATTCCTAATTCCTCACAAACTATTTCTTCTACAGATTTTCATGTCTCCTTTTTGTATTTTCTATCTCCATTTAGAGTCAGTTTCCATTATAAAATATCCCTCCTGTGCCTCAAATCTTCTCCAAACAGTTCTATTTTTTTTATCAAAGAGAAACTGACCATCCCTTGAGATCTCTGATTATTTCCCTTCAGTTTTCTCAGTAGTTTCTGTTTCCTCCACCTCTGGAAAAAAGGTACTGTAGGTAATCTATTGGCTTTCCTTATTTATTACTTCAAGATCATTCTTCTTTCTTCCATCTTGGAACTTCATAGCTAAGAATCTTGAATTTAATACTGATAAGCACAAGCTGTGCACAACCTGAATGTCATGCTTAATTCTCAATCTATCATCTCCCTTAGTTCTCTACTTGCTCTTTCCTAATAGCCTATGAAAGACATTAAATTCCACCTAACTAGCACTCCTCTCTGTAGGATATCCCCTTCCACTCTAACCTAGCTCAAACTTCATGGTGAGTCATTTTACTTACTCCATTCCCACAACTTGATACACTTGGACCCCTACTCCAATTTCTTAATCTCTTTCCTCAAGCAAAACTTTGAGTAATATACCTGACCCACTGAACATCATAGCTTAGCAATCAAGTACATTATCCCATACGGTTTTTCAGCTCTCATAACCAGATGGCTGAATGGGTTCACTGCTGCTGACCAACACAGAGAAAGTGTTATATTGTACATCACTAGCTCATGAAAAGATCAAAATTCAAATTTGAAAACAGTTCCAACTAAATGCATATGGCTGTTGCACCATCATAAATTTGAAAAATTGTACAATGAACCCATGGCTAAGTCAGGAACGTTTGTGTGTGTGTGTGTGTGTGTGTGTGTGTGTTAGATAATGTACCATTTTTTTTAAGAGAGAGTGAGAGAGGGAGAGAGAGAAAGAGAGAGAGAGAATTTTTCAACATTTATTTTTTTTAGTTATTGGCGGACACAACATCTTTGTTTGTATGTGGTGCTGAGAATCAAACCCGGGCCGCACTCATGCCAGGCGAGCGCGCTACCGCTTGAGCCACATCCTCAGCCCCGATAATGTAGCATTACTAAGCAATTTATTCATGCTGGAACCTTTTCCATTTCTATAATCTCTCAGAGACAATTGAACAACATTGTTGACACTGAGCAGATTCTTGAGTAGGAAGTTGAAATTTGTAGTACTTAGGAATTAAAACATTGCTTTTGTGTGTATGTGATATAATGAATATGCTGCATTCTGTCATAGTGAAAACAGTGTATTAGAGTTAAGAGTAATGTGTTTCTGGGCACCATTTACTCTTATTCTTTGTTATATTCAAAAGGATTTTACAAAAGCCCAAACTGAGATTTAACATGACATTTCATAACCCATTGTGTTTATTCTGTATTGCTGTGTAACAAATCACTCCAAAATTCATGATCTAAAAGCAAAGGCTCTCTATTACCTCAGAGTTTCTGTAAGGCAGGATATGAGAACAATTTAGTTGTTTAAATTTAACCAAGTATTCTTAATAGTACTGGAGTTGAGGTGTTTCATGGCACCACAGTCATTTCAAGGCTCATGTGGAGGGTGATCTGTTTGCAAGCATATGAATTTGGCTATGGTCAGATTTCATGTGTTCACTGGCTGTTGGCTGAAGAAAACAATTTCTTACTATGTTGCCCTCTGCATAGGGATGTCACACTATAACACCTTATTTATCCTGGGGAAAGTGTCTGAGAGAAATAAAGAGAGAGACAAGAGAGAGTCCCCAGCAGAGAAGATGTACATCCCATCATTTCTGCCATACTGTGTTCACTAGCAACTGGCAATATATTAAAGCCCAAATTCAAGTGTAGAGAATTACAAAATAAGAGCAGGAATACTAAGAAGTCAGGTCCACTGAGGGTTTTCCTGGAGCCTGCATAGTACAGTCTTCCTTTGGTTTCCAATGAATCATGTCTCTGCTATGCAAAATACACTCTAATGTACCTAGAAAATCTCATCCCATTATAGTATCAGTTCAAAGTTCACAATCTCACTGTATCAATTGTGTCCATAGCATCCCAAATAGAACTCCTAATGTATAGCACCTCAGGTGTAACTTTTACATATAAGTGCATCCATGAAAGTAGACAACATGTCTCCACATAATACCTCCAATAGATACTTAGCAGATAATATTGGCCTAGGCAGAGAAGAGACAGGTTTAGCATCAAGGACAGGCAAAATCACACTATAGCCATTCTTGTTCAAATAATAAAATTGTGGAGACAAAATTCATAAAAATTCTGTCATACAGCCAAGGAAATGTTGGTAGTTCTTTTATTATGACTCAAGCCTTAGAAGAAAAAAATTCTCCATGGTTTTATTCTCTAGGTTCTTCTTTTTCTTTTCTTCTTTTTCCCCCATGAAATAAGGCATGCATCTGAAACAGTCTGCCTGTTGCCTCCCAATAGAATAGAATTCTGAGGGCCCAAAGCTTTCTCATCATTTTGTACTGTCTCTAATTCTTCTAATACAAGCTGGTTTCTATAGCTCAAATTAATCTCTTAATTTTTTACTTTAAGAAAATGAAAGAAGAAGAAGAATATCAAAATAAACCTAAAGAAAGGAGGTTGGAAAGTATAATGAGATTAAAGTGGAAATTAATAAATGAGATGATAAAAAATAAAGAAAATCAAGAAAATGAAAAATTGGTTCTTTGAAAAGATAAACAAAATCAGCAAGACTTTAGATTGGCTAAGCAACAAAAAGAAAAGATAAAAACTACTAAAAAATCAGAAGCAAAAGTGGGGCTATTACTTAGGGAATTTTACACTGTATACTAATGAATTAAATAACTTTGATAAAATGGACAAATTTTAGAAAGATATAATCTATTCAAATTGACAAATATAGATTGCATATGTCTCCTCAGATTCACACCATGAAGCTAAATCCTCATGTTCTGTTATCAGGTCTTTGGGAGGTAATTAGATCATAAGGTAGAATCCCCATAAACGGGACATCTAATAAGAGACAGGAAAGAACCATTCTCTCTCTCTCTCATTCATTCTCTCTCTCTCTAATTCATTCATATTCTCTCTCTCTCTCTCTCTCTCTCTCTCTCTCTCTCTCTCTCTCTCTCATATGAGGGTACGGTAAGAAAATTACCTTCTGAAAACTAGGAATAGTGTCCTCACCAAACTCTGAATCTTCAAAGTCTTGATCTTAGACTTTCCAGGCTCCAGAATTGTGAGAAATAAATGTGCACTTCTTACAGATATACAGTCTATGATATTCTGTTATTAGCTATCAAAACTGACCAAGATGGTCAAGAAGAAGTGGAAAATCTGTATAGACTCATAACAAAAAAATGATACTAAAATAGTAATCTTCAAAGTCCCCATTCAGAAAAGCCAGCCCCAGTGGGTTTTACTGGTGGATTGTATCACTTGCTTAGAAAAGAAATCAGTACCATTTTTTGCACATACTTCCAAAAAATAAAATACACAGAACCATTTCCCAATCCATCTTATCAAATCAATATCACCTTGCTAAAAAATAAAAATGCATCACTTGCAAACAAATGAAGAAACAAAACAACTAGAAAAACTGAAATTTGATTTATATCTGTAAAGGTAATATTGATCATCATCATTTATTTGAAGATGCTTACCATTTTTTTTCTAATTACTCTGTAATATATTTAGAATGGTGAATCTCTATCAATAGGCATTAGGTGGTAAGCTTATTTGAATAAAAAGCATGACTTACACTTTCTGCCAATTTTGTTGATTAGTTTATTTATTGTGATATTCTACCCATAATTTAAAAGCTTAGAGAAAGTATTGCTTATATTGCGTTATAGTTTTTAGCAAGGGGACAAACCTTGCAGTCTGCCCATTAACATTAGCTCTCCTCTGTAAGTTTAGAGTTTTTAATAAAATGTCATGCCTTTTGAAATATGTGTTGTTTTATTGTACTATTTTGTTTCAGATAACCTATTATTCAAAACATACCCTATTAAGCATAATTCTTTGTATTTTCAGTTGGCTTTCATATGAAAGAATTCATTCATCCTACAAGAAATGATGTAGTACTTATTGCACGTTAGGCATTGTGTTAGATTCAACCAGCTGCTGGAAAAGACAAAGGCACTGCCCTGGGGTGAATGACCTTACCATGTAACAGGCTTCCTCTTTAAACTCTCTGTTCCTTTGAAAGAACTCAAAGTGTTTTATTCTAATTTTGACTGACAGTTTAGAAAAGGCCCTAAAAACATTATTAATAATAAAACAGTTTTGTCTTTATTCAGTTCTTATCAGGTGCTAGACATTAGACTAAATATTTCTCACTTATTGTGACAAAAAAAACATAATGCTAATAAGAATAATATGTGTTGGGTGCTAGCTTTTAACCACCATTTAAAGATAATTTACTAATGTTAATTTACAGTGTTGTGATATGTTCAGATTAAAGTTGGTTAGTGACTCCAAGCTTAAAAGCAACACCAGCATGGTCAGAAATCCAGACTCCTGAGCTATTATCCTGTCTTCTTGTGTTTGCCTGGAAGGTGCACCAGTTTATTGATTGTGTTTTAATACTAATGACCATTTATAATTATTTTTCACATTTATATACTACTTTAATATATTTTTCAAAATGAAGGATGCATGAATACAATAAAGTACATTTAATAATTTTTCAGAATTAGGAGCCAAATGAAACATTTCTCTCCTCTCCTCTCCTCTCCTCTCCTCTCCTCTCCTCTCCTCTCCTCTCCTCTCCTCTCCTCCTCCTCCTCCTCCTCCTCCTCCTCCTCTTCTTCTTCTTCTTCTCCTTCTTCTTCTTCTTTTCTCTCTCTCTGTCTCTCTCTCTCTCTCTCTCTTGTGTTTATTGATCTTTTATACTTTTGGCCCTGACTATCCTGGCATATATTTACCTGCAAAATATATAATTAAAACTTGTTAACTGTTATATTATTATTTACTTTAAACTACTGAAATAATTGTGGATCAATCCACTTTTTAAGTTCTCCATATATTGAATTAGCTTTTGCTAGACACTATATGTGATTTACAAAGATGCCCTCTCTCCATTTGTCCAGAATTTCTGTCTGAAAATCCCTCTTTATCATTGTGCTGTCAGCAAAACCCACTTATTTCTTTCAAAGAGGTGTGTGTTTTTTTATTGGTTTTCCAGGAATGTTCTTGTGGAATTTGAAGCCTGACTTTTAAACAAAAGGAAGTAGGTTACAAAAGAAACAAATATGGCTAAGAGGTAAAATATAAAAATATTTGCTCAGAAACGTAGTTAGTTTCAGCAACAAGTTTCCAATTACAGTGATAAAGGATGGATATCTTCTTTTAAAAATAATGATCTGTAATGTCCTTTGAAATGCAGGAAGGTAACATCACTGTACATGTTATTTTGTTTTATTTCTACTGGATTATGTTATATACTTGGGGAAATAATGTATTTTCTTTTAAGATTCCATTTCACTTTTTAATTATATGATACATTTTTCACTAGCTATTTAATGTATCTGAATAGCTACACTGGGGGTCTTAAAAAAAAACTAAATGAAAACCAAAAATCATCTTACTGAGGCTGCATAAGTAAGTAACTCATTGTTGGGACTCAAAAAGGCAGAAAAAGTTGCTGGTAAGTGTTTTATACTAATTATCAGAAGAACTGATGATTGGAAAGGGCTTTCTAAAATGTAGGGCATGGCAACCTCAATCTTTTCATGACAATAGTAGCTGACATAGCAAATAAATAAATTTAAAGAAAAGGATGCAGAGAAAAATAGGAAAGAATGGGAAGGTTAACATGTAAATTAGAACTGAAAAGGATGCATGATGTTAGCTTAAAGAGAAGTGAGGAATAATGACAGAGCAAGAGAAAATTGTGAGGTATTTATATTGTCATGGTTAAACAACCTTAGGAGGCATGGGAAGAATTGAGAAATGCTAGCAGATATGAGAAATTTATGGTGGTAATTGAGTAAAAATACAGGGTTTAAAAATCAATGTGAATATGGTTATTAGTGATGTTGATACTCTAGCAGAGAACATATAGAAAATAATATTTATAAAATAATGATCATATAAACTCATACAAATGTTTACCAATACCTTTCAGAATAAATAACAAATGTGGCAGAACTAAATGTCACATATAAAATCATTAAAATTATTGAAACTTGTAAATTCTAATTCAATATCAAAATTGTCTGATAAATTTTTGGTTGTTATGTACTATTATCATTTTATGGTTGGTTTTCTAAGTGATTGCAACTAAATTGAGATTGAAACGTTTTCTAAGAATTCACATGATTTAAAACACGTTTGTTCCTGTCATTTGTTTTGAAGTCATTCCTGGAAATCATTTGACTTGACAAGGAAAATATGCTTGACCCTTCAAGAAATAAGAACCTAATAATATACGTGTCAGATCAGGCTGGGCAGGCTACGACCAAAGGAGGCAGATTTAAAAGTGCTGCTGAACAGGCTTTATTGAGATATCACTCCCTGGCAGAACTCGATCAGACCCACAGAGGGGACAGGGGAAGGATCTGAGGAGAAACCCTGTGGAAGTTCGACCAGACTGGACTTTTATGGGGCTTACAGCAGGAAGGGAAGGGCTTGGGACAGGAAAAGGTGTTTCTAGGGTCCCTTACCCCCTTGAAGTTGGTCAGGGGAGTTGGCTGAACTCCAGGATTGGCCAGGGGTCCTGTTGATTGATTGACAGGCGTTAGTCAGGAGATCTGGCTGATTGACAGGCGATTCCGCCAGCATCTGATTGATGTTCTTTTCCGGTGCAGGCTGCTTTGTTCTAAGTTGCCACTAAGTCGCCACCAAGTCGCCGACATCGACCTAACAAGACTTTTTAAAACATCCAGCCACAGCACACCTCTAACAACACGTGGAAGAAGCAGAAGATAATTGCTGTTCTTTAATCCTTGTTTGCTCAAATTAATGATCTTTCCAATTGTTTTAATGTCCAAAATATATCTCAAAGCAGAAGACTGTTATTTTCTGAGTTGAAAATTGTGAAAGAGTTGGCTTGATCCTACTTAATGAAACACTGATACCACTCTTGTGAAGATATGGAACTGGGTTCTGTTCCCACCATTCTCTGCTCTTTGTTCCCTAACAACAATACAAATACCTCATGACAGATACCAGAAGTAATGACCAAATTAACAGGCGAAGAAAAAAAAAAGGAGGGAGATTTATGATTCTGCTGTGAAACCTCAGTTGTTCAGTGAGATTACATACTTACTATATCAGTAAATCATCCCACTTCTAACAATGCCATGAGAAAATTCATAGAGGAAGTACTATTATAGTATTTAAGGGTAACTTGTGCAGAATTATTTTAATTTCCTTTGACCACTCTCACAGTAAATGCAGGAGTCTGTGAAACCAAGCCATGATGAACTGAAATATAAACTTGGGTAGTGGAATTTCTTGGTACTCCCTAGCTCTGAGGCTGACACTTGATAGATCTTATGTACATTTCTGTCTGTACTTGGTTTACCATGAAAGTGAGAAGATAGAATTGAGTAGCAGTTTAGGAGTATACTTGTAAAAGTAAAGGAAACATGTTTTGAAAATGTTTTATCATGTTAAATTCTATAAAATAAAATGCTTGACAGTTTTATTCTTGTTTACACTCATTTCTCTATCACATGCATCAAAACCTCTTGTTTTTCATATCTCACTTAAAAATGATATCTTTTCTTATTTCATTTAATTAAAAATGGCAAAAAGAAAGTGGTAGTAGATTAAATCTTAAAGTGCAAATATTTGTTCTTTGAAATAACATTTTCTCCTATAAAGAGCATTCGCTGTTTTGATATATGAGTGTGATATTGCAAAGGAAGGCAATTCAGGGCCAAATTGACTTGCTAGAAAGACTGTTTTTGAGAATACTTAGCCACACTTGCTAAAATACATAGAACTTATATCTCATAATTTTCTATGCAGACAATAAGCATTTATTTAAAACCAAAACTTTCTCAATGATTATATACATTAAGTACTTAATGTGTCACTGAAATCATAATTATGATTATCCTCAATTCAGAATTAAGAATCAAGTATTTTTATGTTGTATTATCCCAAAGATTTCTTAAGAAAAATCTGTAAAAATCTGGACTGTTTACTTTAGCTCCTGCTATTTAATATATTGATTTCTATAAAACATATTCTAAAGTCAAATGGATATTTTGAAATTACCTCAGTGGAGAAGTGATGAGAACTATACTTGAGATCAATACATTTTGGACATCAGTTTCTTATTAAAACCCTATGATTCTCATTGATAGCTGCTGGTGTGTTCTCTCTATATATAGCTTATGGGTAGTGAACTTAATGTTATAGAGAAAAAGATTCCCAGGTTGAAAGTTAGCATTTACTGCTTCACTCAAGCATTTTTTTCCTTTTTCTCTCTTAACAAGCCATCTGTGTACTCTCATAATTATACCAATAGCAGTGACATCCCTTAAATTTTGATTACTCATGTTTTTGAAATATACTTAAACTAAAAGTGAAGAATGTAAAGTGCAGCTAGATAGAAAATATACTGTAAAAACAACTAATTGAAACATAAAACTAAAATTTAGGCATGAAATAGTAACAGTGACTAAAAGTAAATTGACAGCTGCAATTGAAAGTGTTTCACCATGAATTTAGATTACTCAACTCAAAATAATTTCATATAAACCTGGAATCCCCCTTGCTTTCCAACTACCACTGTAACTTTTTAACAAGACTCTGAGACTTCCACAGTATGATACTTTGTGACTAGTTCCATGAAATGGCACACTTATTAAGCCTCATTGTTACTTTCTCCATCTTAATATGAAGACATTAGACCTCCATGTCAGATTGGCAACATAGGCTGGTAGATATACATTTCATAGTAGATTCTCTGGGTTCACAGACTCATCCAGTATTTGGTATATGAGTCCTTGGTTCACTCCTAAACATACACATGTGACAAGCACACTTGGGAATTGTCAAAAAGTTCATACTGATTACTTGGTATTTGGAGTAAGAATTCTTGCAGAAGGAAAAGAAACACCCAAGTTTGTGATACTTATCTCACACAGGTAGGATACTAAAACCAAAATAAAATTCTAATCAGGATGAATGGCAGCAATTATTGCTATCATAGGACCCTCTAGGAAGCAGGGTTCAATTTCTGTTTCATGACCTCAGATATTTCTGCCTCCATCCCCAGTAAAGAAGATGGAAACTGGAAGGGATAGTGGACTTCAGAAATATCAAGTAATAGTACTAACTGCAGTTGCAGTGAAATGCTTTTTCTAGAAGAACATAACATGACCTTGTGTGAATGATAAAAGGACACATCAAACAAATGTGCCCTATAATATTTCATCAGGAAAAAAAGGCCAGAAGCAGTTTAAATTAAGAAAAGACAGATGACAGTATTTATTTTGGTTTTGCCCCAGGTTGGTGTTAACTGCTTCATCCTTAAAAAATAAAGTCTAAAGAGATGTGAACCATCTGGATATTCTCATGACTCCATGTTAATTGGCAGTGAGTAAAAGTAAAAAGTACATTGGTAGGCTTGTTTAAAAACTATGTTCTGGGCTGGGGATGTGGCTCAAGCGGTAGCGCGCTCGCCTGGCATGCGTTCGGCCCGGGTTCGATCCTCAGCACCACATACCAACAAAGATGTTGTGTCCGCCAAGAACTAAAAAATAAATATTAAAAATCTCTCTCTCACTCTCTCTCTCTCCTCTCTCACTCTCTCTTAAAAAAAAAAAAAAAAAAAAAAAAACTATGTTCTTGGGGCTGGGGTTGTGGCTCAGAGGTGGCCTAGCATGTGAGACATCCTGGGTTCAATACTAAGCACAACATATATATAAAATAAAGATATTGTGTCCACCTATAACTAAAAAATAAATATTAAAAAATATATGTTCTTAGACTGGATGTGTAGCTCAGTGGTAGAATGCTTGTTTTGCATATGCAAGGCCAGGTCAAATCACCAGTTAAATCACTGCTAAAAAAAATTTTTCTTATATGAATAATAGAGAAAAAATAATTCAGGATACTTCCATATCAATGCATATCCATGACAATTTAATGGTTAATGGTTAATGATTTAAGTCATGTCAAGCATTCACTTTCAGTGAAGAACAAGCAGGAGCACTGATTTCTGATGAAGATGTAAAAAAACTAGGAATATCTTACATTCCTGTGGGAATGCAATTGTTAAAGTGCTTTTAGAAATTAAGTGTTTTGTGTTTACTCATAAGACTCAGCAATCCTATTCCTGAGTATTTAAAGAAATAAAATAATACAATCACACAGAAACCTACAGCAAATGTATACTGCAGCTTTATTCATGACTATGAAAATACTCTGAAAACTTCCCAAATATTCTTCCATTGGTAAATAAACTATGGTATAGTCACACAATGGGAGTTTTCTTGACTATAAAATGGATGAACTATTGATGCATGCACCAACTTGTATTAATATTAAATGTGTATTCCTGAGTAAAATTAACCAGTTTCAAAAACTGTATACTCTATGATTCATTTCATATCAGATTCTCAAACAGATGAAACTGAATTGAGAGAGAGAGAGAGAGAATAGATAAGTGGTTGCTAGGGAGGGTGAAAGAGGAGAAAACTGTTGAATAGCAGTTTCTGTGACTGACAGAACTATTCTGTACCCTGGTTTTCATATTTGTTACACAAATACTACAATCATAGAAATATGCACCCAAATTTCAAAGTGATTATGTAAAATATCATATTTAAATAAAAAGTAACAAATTGTTGTACCTGGTGCTAATAATATAGAGCACCACTTAGAAGTCCTATTTTAGTTCTGAAGACAATGCATCCCACACATAGGAAAATAGTTCTGACTTATTTACAAAGTGACAAGCAAAGCTGCTAACCTGAAATGATATTTATTAGAAGAAGGAACACTAGAGTAAGTACATGTTGTGATACAAGCAAACATTCCACTTAGGGTTTAACTTGACACCTTTTAAGGTATTAATAGAAGATAATTTCTAGAATTCATGGTATGATACCTGTAGAATGTACCACAAGCCACAATTAAAAATATCACAGTTCAGATTCCTAGACTTGAAGAACAAGGTCATGTGACCATACTCTCTAAAGTAAGGGGTTAAAACAAAATAAAATTAAATACATCACCATCAGGATACTGGGTTCCTCCTGAACGTGAGGAACCTCACCAAAGAATGTCAAAAGTGAATGCATCCAGAATTGCCTGTGATGAACTGGACCCCTTAAGCTCCAAAGTCATAAATTTTGGATAGCTTAGCAGTACTCTGTAGGAAAATTAAGTTCTATATCCAGAAGCAGGGATGAGCTATAATTCTCCTGTGTAAGCTATGTAAGTAAGCACCCCAAACATTTAAAGTCATTCACCACTACTTCAAATGGAAGGATCAGCATGAGAAAGAGAGAGAAAAAAAAGAAAGAGAGAGACCATGCATATGTGTGTGTGTGGGGGGGGGGGGGGAGAGAGTTTTTTACTACTACCAAGAATAGAAGAGGTGATGGGGAAGTAAGAGGAAAAAAATCAAACAATTTTCTATAGTTCTTTTATTCCCATCTTCCTAAACACCCCAAATTAGGACAAATGTGTGAGAGGTAGGGGTAGACAGAGAGAGAGAGAGAAAAGACAAGAGAGAAGAGAAAGAGATGTGTTATGTGGCTTGGCTATTAGAATAATGCTGGCCTGATAACATAAACTAGAAAAGGTTACTTCTGTTTTCCAGTGTTTCTGGAGAAGTGGTAGTTTTTCTTCTTAAAAGTATTTTGTAGATTTGTAAACCAATTTTGGCTGAAAATATTCTTGTTTAGAAAAGCTGTTAACCACAAATTTCTGTAATAAATAAAGAGCAACTTAGATTATTTAACTACATTTGATTAAATTTTGTTAATTTGTGACACAGAAGAAAGGTATTCATTCATTCTATGTTGTAGAAGTCATCATTAAAGAGTTCACAATATTTCTCTAAATTACTTTTGGTATCTCTGGGACTGATGACAATAATGGTAATTTTGGTCTTCTATCTTTTCTTCTTGGTAGCTTGGCATTAGATTTATCATAATCATTTATGCTGTTATGTAACAACCTTTTTAGCTAGCCGTGGTGTTGCAAGCCTGTAATCCCAGCGGCTTGGGAAGCTGAGAGAGGAGGATTTTGAGTTCAAAGTCAGCCTCAGCAAAAGTGAGGCACTAAGTAACTCAGTGAGACCCTGTCTCTAAATAAAATACAAAATAGGGCTGGGAATGTGGCTCAGAGATCTAGTGCTCCTGAGTTCAATCACCAGCACCAAAGGGGGGGAAATGAAGTTTTTATGAAGTTTTTCAGGTAATTATGTTAAATTTGAACTATAATAGAGTCATCAATGATTTTCATTTTTTGATAATGGTAAAAACGTTTCACTGATATTATAGAGATTTTTTTCATCCTTTATGTGTATATAAACATAAATGTATGGAATACTTTTGTAAAGGTTGGGCGAATGTCAGAGGAAAAGACCACCAAGAGACTGTCTCATGCAACAGCAAAGGGTTTATTGGGGGTCCAGCATGCTGGGGCTCAGAGCTCACTTTAGAGGAGCAGAGAACAAAGAGCCCCGGGAACAACTTGAGCAGAGCTTATATACATTCTTTGGAGGGGGAAGGGACTTTACATACATCATAGCATCCTTTAGCAAATCATCACATACCGCGGGAAAATAAAATAACAACTCTAAAACACGATTAGCACATTCACTGGCAGGAACAGGTAGGGTGGGGGTGATAGGTCAGTACTAAGAAGGGTATACATTCAAACTGATTGGTTTAAGCCCTGAGATGTGTACGTGCTGGACTGCACGGTTTCTGGGAGGGGGTTGTTTTTGCAGAACAACTAGATTGTCAGGGGAGATTTCAACATACATTCCAGTGGCTTTTCCGGGAGTTGTTTTACAGCCACATGAATTTCAGGTTCCGAATGCAACTTAAAAATTTTTCAGGACAAACCTTATCCTTTACATTTCAATTTTTTTTTATCCTTTCACTTTTATGACTAGAGTTATCTGCTCCCTTGACTGTTTTCAGATTTTTATATATGGTTGTAATGTATACTGGGATGTTTCAATTTACTATACTATATGAATGACATGCCATTCTTATCCTATAAGCAAAACAGGTGCCTATTTTTCCATACATTCTGTGGTTAATGTAAAGAGTAAGTGATTCCATGACAAATCTCAACTCAGTTACTGATTATTTACACTAACGGGACTTCTGTAGCTTTGTATATGAAGTATGATGTCATTTGTCTAATATTTGCAGATTAGATTTCCACATGATTTTTATTTCTTCCTGTAAAATACTGTTTCTACAACAATATCATGAATTTTTGTCCTTCATCGAAATTACTGAATACTTGGATTCTGAGATTTGTGTCTCCTTTTTAACATCTGTCTATTTCATATCCCTGTGGCCATGCCCTTATTCAAACCTCTTCTTTCTAAATTGTATGCTAATGTAAACTGTATCAATCACCCTCTATTGTTCCCTTGGTGGCTGTGATTACATTTTCAGGTCATACCTGTACAACCACACTTTAATTATCAATTTAGTTGCTACTGGTCTGTCTTGTAAGACCTGTTTCTTCTGTGTTTAGTGCAAGGATTGACTGACAGCAAGATCAATGGGAAAGAGTAAATCAATTCTGTAGTCTTTGTAAGATGCCCTTAGTTAGTATTGAGAACATATTTTTTAGTGACACTCACAAACTGAAAGTATTACATTTTAAGAAAAGAGCACTAACCATGACTTTTCTAGTAGTTTGATTTTTGAACTTCATGAATGTAATTACAATAAGTTGCCATCTCCTCTATTCTGTCCTATCTCTTCCCCTTATCCCTCATAAAATGAGATGTATACATTTTTTTCTTTAAATAAAATGTAAAATGTATGATTGCAGTTATTAGCCCAGCAGTTCTATTCTACTTCAAATCAAAACTATTAATTCTTTCAATAATCTGAGAGAAAATACAATTTTCATGATAATTTTAAAAACACAAGCAATAAAAAGTAACTATGTTGTACTTAGACTAATTTTATATGGGCATTTTTCTAAAATGATAGTTTATAGAAATATTTAGCTGGCTAATGCTTGTACTAAAATCTAATTTAATAAAAATGAATGAACCACTTCTTAATATCCTATGAAATTCTAGGTTTAAAATTTCACAAAACTTTTGACTCAACTATTCACCACCAATGCTTTGGTGGAAAGAGAGGAAAGAATATTTTCCTCTCATAGAGAAATTAATAACCTATTTTTTGAACAAAGAAGATATGTGACATATTTAAGTCTTACAAATAAATTATGTTTATTTCATGTGTATAAAATAAACATGATTTGACTGGTTCATAACTTTTTTCCCCCTTCTTATTCTTCTGGTACTACAGAATTGAGCCTGAGGGTACTCTACCATTGAGCTACATTCCCACTACCCTTTTTTAAATTTTCATTTTGAGATAAGGTTTTACTAAATTGTCTAAACTGGCCTTGAATTTAGGATCTTCCTGCCTCAACCTCCCTAATTGCTGTGATTAAAATGTGCTCTGTCTTCTCCAGGAAACTTGTATTTCCATTAGCTTTCCTTTACCCTGCTGATAAAGCAGAGATTCTGCCCTAGTCTTTGGGAAGGTGGAAAATACACATGTCATTAGAGCTATATGGAAATTAAACTCTGGAACAGGAACAAGTGGAAGCTATATAGTATCTAGAAGTGATGTGATCCACAGTTCCCTCAGAAGGGTATCATTGACTTCTTTCAATAACTCAGCTAACATGGAGCTGGAACATGTATACAGCAATGAACAAGCCCAGTGTCTATGCCCATGATCAGTAGGGTTGTCTGCAAGAAATCCTCATCTGAAAGTGTGGAGGATGGGAGCTTGTACTTGGGTCATTCAAGGCTTTGGAGGTCTCATATGTGAAGGCAAAAGATAATACTGAATCATAATTTTTGGTATTGCATCATCACAACTAGCCATATAGATAATTAGACAAATAAATAGTCAAGAAAATATTTACTTTTTTACTGAAAATGTCACTTTTATTTGTATTTTAAAAATTATATCAATTGTCTCCTTAATTGGAAATTTAGGTAATAGTAAGGTTATATTTCTTGATTATTGCCAATAATATTTTTGTGTGCCTTTAGTTATGTCCATGTTGGTCTATCTATCCATCCATGTATTGTGTCTCATCACACCATTTAAAAATGATTATCATATTGTTTTCACTTATCTGAATCTTGTTTAATAATACCTTGGACAAATATCTGTTTTTTAACTGGCCTGACTCTAATCCATTTATTCAAAAAATAATGTATATCATTCCTTAGAATAAAATAAGTATATATATACACACACACATATATATGTATGTGTGTGTGTATATATATATATATATATATAATTTCCCTATTGATGCAAATTTATTCTCCTTTCAATTTTTGTAAACATCAATCATATTTATGCTTTTATTTACTTGTATGAGATCTACCCAAAGATCAATGTGTATAATGTCTTTGTGCTATAAATAGATGTTGTGTATGTTCCTTTCAAAATGCATGAAGTATAACATATGCACCAGTACGAAAACTTTCTCAGAGTATCTCCAAGGAAAGTTGTCTTTTTTTTTCCTGTCTCCTTCTAAGTAATTTTATTTCAGAGTAATTGGATACCCAGTAGTTGTCATACAGTGTTACTAAATAAGAAGTGTCTTTACAGGATAGAATATAGGAATTCTTCCTTTGTGGTTATAATATTTATCTATTATATAAATCACAACACACATTTTTTTTCACCACATCACTTGATTTGTCATTTATTTTGCCCATAGTTTGGGGCTGGGGTTCAAATTTGCCTGATGAACTTATGCAAAATAGGCCTTACTAATATTGTTGCACATGTGTCATTCCAGACTGCTACCAGGGAACAAGAAGTGATGGGAAAGCAAGAGAAAAAAATTCAAATGATTTTCCACAATTGTCTTTATTCACATCTTTCTTAGCATCCCAAATCAGAATAAAAATACTTCCTAAAATAATAAAACTCATTTAAAAATTTTTGGTGGTTAAGAGAAAAAGGTCAGCTTGTTTTTTAATGCAAATTCTATAGTAGCTGGAATTAAAGAAATGCTGTTTTATGACCTAGACATATGGCATAGATTAGAAAATGGATAGATATGAGTTCTCATTGGCTGGCTAATATTCTAATGAGATAGATTAATCAATGTAAACCACATAGCTCAGTTGAAACTGCCTTTCTAAATTGCCAATTTCATTTTCTTCCAGCAGAGAAAATGCCAATCTTTTCCTATGTAGTAAAATCTTCTTGTTATAACAACTAAGCAACTCCAGAGTTACTGTTATTGTGGAACATCTGGTAACTACAAGATGTGGCTCCTCAAAGATAACCACATCGATGCAAAATAAGAATGTCCTTAACCTAGCTGTATTTCATGTTTTGTTATACTCTGGAGCATGGCTGCCTCATAATACAGTAATCACTTTTCTTCGGCACCATAAATGAAACCACAGATGCTACAATTTGCTATAATTGGAGCAGCTTACCATAAATAAATAATCAAAATAACAATGTATGCATAAACTACGCATCTTATAAAAGTTGGGTTGAAAACATTACAGAACAATTACCTAAATCAGAGAGTCCATGCCCTTCACATTTACTCTTTAAGAAATAAGGAGATAATTGACTGGGTTTTCTTACTAATCTCATTTTTCCAAATTATATTATTTATTTCAAAAGTCAACCCAACAATGAAATTTCAAAGATTTAGAAACAACTAACTACTTTTTTTTTGGGGGGGGGGGAGTGGGACAGTACTGGGGATTGAATCCAGGGGCACTTAACCACTGAACTCCATTCACAAGTCCTTTTTATGTTTTATTTAGGACAGCATCTTGCTAAGTTGCTTCAAGCTATGCTAAATTGCTGTGGCTGAGATCCGCATGCATCAGCCGCCCTAGCCACTAGGATTACAGGTGTGTGCCACCAATCCTAGCTAACTAACTACTTTTATATAATGGTCAGAAATGATTTATAAATTACTTCAAATCACTCCAATTATTTTCTATGTTGCTACAGCTGATTATTATAGTCTGTTTCTGAAAGCATTTTATTTCATATTTTATATCATGCTTCTAATAGTTAATTAAATTTTATTTCATCAATTTCAAACTTCAGAGGAAAAATAAAGTTCATCTGTAATTTGCTAAATTATTATACAATTCAAAATAAATATTTTTGTGTGACCTTTAATTTATAAACTTGTCTATTTTTTAATAAACCTATGGACATTGAAAGTAAAGCAATAAGCATTTTGGATATTATATAAAAATATTGAGGTAATTCACTATGGTCTTAAGTAAACTCTGTGCAATAGTATTTAAATATATATTGCTTATATAGTAAATATTGCATATATGTTGTGTAGATAATATTTGACATGTTTATATTCAATAAAAACTTTTAATTAATAAATTTCAAGAATTGAAAAAGCTAAATAATGCATGAGAACATTTAAAAAATGTATTTATGTGGTAATATTGTACTTCTCACTATGTTCAGATTAACTTTACCCCTGAAATGAATGCATGAATAGCTTAAATACTATTCAATGAAGAAAAGTCCAAATAAAAGTTATATAGTAATTAAATGACAATAGAAATAATTTTTTTTTCTGAATTTCTACTTGGAACTGTTTTTTTATTTTTTTTAAGTGAGTGCTTGGTCTAGAAAATAATAAGTGTGAGGATGGTCTATGCATATAAGTGATGAAGATTTGGCACCAGTACTTTATTGACAATATGTTCCTTTGCATTGGAACTTCTAACCATATGTTGTTCTTATATACTTGACTAGTTTATCCTTTTCTTTTTTCTTTTTAAAGTAAATGGTTTTGAGAACTTAAGTCTTAGAGAGTTGTAAGGCTCATCTTCAATGAGCTTCCAAAGCCCTGAAAATGATCAGAACCACTGTGAATACAAAATAGTTTATCCAATTTGTCCCATGTCCTCTACTTATTTGTAATCTTGGCAGCATGCTCGGATGTTTATATAAAATTATATCTGAGAAATAAATCTTAACAGCTTTGAATTTTGGAAAAAAAGATTGTGCATTAACAATTTTATACTTTTCACCAGTCTAACTCTTACGCAGTTTCCAGATGTAGCACATCCCTAGTACTTCCTAATTTATTCCTTACTGAAATTTTTCTCTACTCTTAAGGGACAAATGACTATTTGCACATTGCAAATATTCCCAACTATATAGTTGTGTTAATATCTGTCTAGGTGATAGATAGCAAGTAGAAATTACATTTGATATGCTTTCCTGCATTTTTAGTGTACAGTAGCTAAATCGCATGGAAGAAGCAATATTCAAAATATATTGAACAGAAAAATGATGTAGTCCTTGATTATCTACACTTAAATCAGGAACACATTAATGTATTTAACTCAGTTTGGTTTTCCAATGATTTTGCCTTTTTTGTTTTGTATTCTTTTTTTTTTTTTAAGGCTAAGCTGTCTACTTAGACTCTTTCCACCAACTAAATTAATCCTTTCACTTCTTCAATAGAGATATATTTTTCAGAATATATAATAGAGTTTCAAGCTATTTTCCACTTAAACTTTGATGTCATTTGATAGTCATTTCAATTGAATATTTCTTAGCACATAGATTAGAAATCCACTTAGGTTTTGAGTCAAACGGAATAAAATAATGATTGACCATCGAGAGAGAGGAGGAAGGAAAGGAAAATATTCCTTCAAACATAACCCAAGTACAAACTGGACTAAATAGGCTGTGCTTAGACTAGAAAGACTGTAAGGTTTTTGAATTGACTGTAGGTCTTTGGAACCCTTGGGGTCAGTCCCACTCATGATTGCAATGGATCAGCTGGCCAATCACTGCAGTGCCTGCTTTCCCATCTGTAAATAGGGGTGATTCCATCATCTTCCCTCCCTAACACCTCCAGTCTTTTGGGAGTCATGAACAAGTGCTGCAGGAATTAACTTACCAAGTACCATTACTGAGCCCACTAACCTTTAGCAAGAAGCCCAGCAGAAGAATCAAGAACAATCATAGCAAAGAGAAGAGTGTAAGGGAAAAACATAAACTTTTTTAAAACTAGAACTTCAAATCCTTTTCACTAATCACAAGAGAAGGTTGTAATTCCACCTCTTATCTCTCCATCTTCTCTTTTCTACTCATGTTTTCCCCTCCTTCTTTCTTCTCCCATAACCTATTCCATACATGGCCATAGCCTCCTTTCTTTCTTTCTTTCTGGCCCTTTCCACGTTCCTTTGCTCATCTTCCATTGAAAAACTGAATTAGAACAAGAGTGGCAATGGTGGTCAGGATGAACTGGGGTGTGGAATGGTACGGAGGCCATTCAGAGTCTTCAGAAGTTACTTGTTTTGTATTCTTAGAATTATGTCTGATTTTCCTTAATCTAAATTAAATTCAAAAATTGAGGATCTATAAAATCTACCATGCCCTCTAATTCAGTTCCAATTAAAATAGTGTTTCTCTTTATGCATGGAAGGGAACAATGTGTTCATCTTAGTTAGTTATCTATTAAGATTTGGTTTGTATCATTAAGACTCCTTCAAAGTAAGAGTTGTAATTCTTCCAACTGATGAAGCAGATGCTGCATTAAAAGAATGTGAAATGTGTCTCATCATTTTATTGACTCAGAGCTCATGAAGATTCAGAGAGTTATTATCCTATTCACAAATGTCTTCTTCTTCAGTTATGACAGACATAAATTAGCAAGGCCAGGACAAAGTAGTGCAATTCATGATCATTTTAAATTAAAACATCCTAAATATTTCTGAACTGAAAAATTCCAAGTACAATCCAACAGAATGGTTTTGCAGTCCAATAGGTGACATCAGATTGTGCTGAGAATACAGATTATGTATTATGTGCTCTCTAGACTCAATCTGCCTTTTCTATCATCTGATTAGTATAGACAGGTATTCAAGGAGGTGAAAAATGTACAGTGAGCTTTATTTTAGTTTTAATAAAATCATTTTCTCCTTCTAGCAGTTTTCTATCATATTAGTAATGTTTCTTCATAATGCATGAATATTAAGTTTGTCTGATATAATACTAAATTATCTTATTAAGAACTCACATGTTATATAGTGGAAAGAGAAGTAATGGGATATAACACTAATTCAATTGATGAAAGTTACTGATACAGAAAAGCAGCTCATTTTCCTACAAGGATGTCAAAAATATTTATCATGCCTCATTTCAAAGAATTTCTCTCTTAAAACCAATATTATTTCTAGCTAATTATATGCAACATATTTAAAGATAGTAAAGAGAGACAAGCTGGTGTAGATATGAGTCTAATTGAGAGGGTAGCTGCTGAATGATTTAAGGAATATGCACAAGGAAGACACAACTGAAGAATAAAAAGTAACATTGAATACTATATGTAGGCTTCACAAAGGAAATGGGAAATATTTGAAAGTGGAAAATGTGCTACCTCAAAAAAAGAAAAAGGAAGAATGACACATAAGAATGGCAAAATTGTTTTTGTAATAACACTGGAGATTATTTTTTTAAAAAAAGTGAAAATCATGGCAATGTCTCTATTTCTATTACTAAAAGGATGCATATTTCTCATCTAGTCCCAATATTTTCTCTCTGTGATTACTTGGATTGCTTTATATAAAGAACTTGATACATGTCTTTTGTCCTGGAATGCTCATCATAACCTACACCATCATCTCTGTTAAATGAAAAGGTCTTATTTATCTCTTCACTAAACTAAATGTCTCACATTTTCAGTTCTGATGAAAATTGTATCCCTTAATCAAAATCAGATAGCTTTTCTAGTTTTCAAACAAGGGATCCAGGCAGTTTCTGTGTATATGGGGCTCTCAGTAAAGCAAAGGGAAGAGATTTATAGAACCTTATAATGAAAATATTGTCTACAATGATATGAAAGAAAATAATTTTAGAATTAAATATGTAATTATGTAATTTATTTCATGTGTCTCAACTACCACAATTCCAGGTATAATAAATCTGTTTTTTTAAGTTCCCTCTATTATACATATAAAAAATTTACTACTATATATTTCCCCAACTTCATCTCATATTGTTAAGTTCCTTTCATTCTTTTTGACTTGTACCTACAGGCTCAATATTGTCTTCTTAAAATATTTCAAAAACCTGAAATTGAATTATGTTCTTTATAAATCACTTTAAGAATTATGACTTTATATTATAGTTATTTGTTTATGATTGTTTCTCCTTCACTAGATTATAGTTCTGTGAGACAAGAAACATGTTTCCCATTCTCTGATCAAAAATATCTAGAAATAATATATATTTACTAATTGCTTTAATTTGAATTGTCCACAGGGTCTCAATGAGGATTATTTCACCAGAAAACTGTCATCTCTGACATATCCTTCACTATTTTACAGATTGACATATTATGCTAAAATAAAACTAAATATTCTTTTAAAGTGTCTTTCTCTGTCTTTTTGATGCTTCTGCATATCACATATAATCCCCTTTTAAAATTCATAATTGCTTTATACAAAACTTGCCTCTAAAGTAAATGGACCTAAAACCACTATTCCTATTTAATCTTACATTTCTGTGTGTCTTGCAAAAGACTTCGTGAAATGGCATGCATATGAGAGTGCTAATAAACACCTGCTTATTGAATAAAGGATCTTTCTATATTTGCTTATGGAAATTTGCATTTAATAAGCAATTTAAAGTAAAAAATATGCAAGAGCAACTGACATTTCAATTGTGTAGTTTAATATTTTATGTAAGGAAATACCATTACCATTTTGGTATCAAAGCAAAATTGATACGCACGTGTTAAATCACAACAAAAGAGATAACTTTTTTTTTCAAAACTGGATTTATGTTTGACTACTGGTCATCTGGTTCCTTGTTTTATTTTACAAGTTTAATATACTCTTCTTAATAGTGATGGAGAACTCAGTATTATACTGAGAAAAAGTGGATAAAGTAAACATTTCATAAATTAATTTATTCACAAAAAAATCCAGTGAGAAGCAGAAAAATTATGAAACATTTTCATAAATGTTGACATAAAGAGTTAGAAATGTGTATTTATTAGTAGTTTCCTAGTTTAAAAAAATGACTTAGATTCATTCTTAGTAGGAATTTTTTTTTTGAATTGCATTTTTCTTTTTTTATTTGAACATCTCTATCCAAATATTCTAAGAAGAAGAAATGAGTAAAATATTAAGGATCCTTAAGCTTTGAGGTAATGAAAAATGATTGGTTTTACCCAGATGATTTAAAAAAAATTAAATATGCTGGTTTTTACTAAGACATTCGAAAATCTAGGTAGGAAAAATCTCATTCAGTCTCTCAATGCTTCACCAGTTGAAGAACTTTCTATTATATTCAGTAATGCTCATCCTGGTCCCCAGACATTTTTCTTTGTATAGATAAAAGACAAGTTTTTAAAACTTAAGACTAAAGTACTATTTGTTTAAAATTCTAAGTTGATTATGATTTGGTCTTAACACCTAGACTTTCTCCTTTTTTATTTAGATTTCAAAAATATTTCTTAGTAAATCATGACTAAGCCATACTCTATAAAATAGAACATACATATATGCCTGTTTGTACCCTCAAACACTGATAATCTATTTAGTTAAAGGTCATACAAATATAGCATTTATATGAAATAAAATAAACACATAAAATATATAGAACTGCACAATTAAGAAAATTTAAAACACTTGTTATCTTTCATAGTTACATTGATACAGTTACAACTCTAAAGTGATAATATTCTATCTTAAATTACTTTTAAGGGTATGTTTCCTACAAACTCCTGTCTTCATTTATTCTAATCCCACCCATCATATCTTTTAGATTGAGAGCTTCATCTTAATTTTTTTTTGATTTGGCCCAGTTAATGAAATATTTTGAACAAGTTTATTGTTGATTATAATATGTATCATTTCCTTATATGTTTATTAGGGCCATTCATTACTTGTCTCCCAGAGCACAAGTGTACATTTTTTCTCTATTAGCTTCTGAGACATGATATTTTATTAGACTACATTAGCTTGTTTTCTATAAGAGTACTTAATTTGTATTCCCACCTAGAGTGTTAAGAGTACTTGTTACTTTTACTTAGTATTTTTCAACTTGAGTCAACCAGGTAGATGTTTTTATGTATATTGAGGATGACTGATAATATATAAATCATTTTTCTTCATTTAGTTAATTCTATGTTGTTTCATAAAGTTTTATGTTATTTTTCCACAAAGATCTTGTATTCCTGTGACCTTTAATCTAGTTTGGATTCAATCAAGAAAATTGTCCTCTATAATTAAAAAATGAATAGATATAACATAAGGAATTTAGATAATTAAAAAATGAATAGGTATAACATAAGGAATTAGATGCTTATAAAATTGTCCAATGGGCTAAAGGAGTAATAATCAAGAACAGATATCATTACAACTGTGGTTAGTATCAGGAGATAGCTGCTGACACTGTGTTTTAGTCAGCTTTTTTTCATTCCTGCAGCCAAAAGACCTGACAAGAACACTTGTAGAGAAGAGGTGAAGCAGAACATGCATCATGGCAGCGGAGTGTTGCAGGGGAAAGGAGCTCAGGACATTGTACCAGGAATAGAGAGAAGGACTACTCCATTCACAGGGACAAAACATATACCCCAACCGTACACCCTCAATGCCCAACACCTCCAGCCACACCCTACCTGCCTGCAGTTATCCCCAGAGGAATAATGCACTAATCAGGTCAAGGCTTTCTTTCCTAATCCAATCATTTCATCTATAAACTTTCTTGAATTGTGTCACAGGTTAGTTTTTGAAGGACACTTAATATATGAATCAAAACACACTGGTTTAAAAAAAAATCTATGCTGGAAGTTAAAGAAAGGCCTTATTCAAGAATTTTGCAAATACCAGAGAGACACTGAATTCAAATCCTTTGAAAGAAAAGGCAAGAAATTATTTAAATTTTAAGATGAGCTTTTACAGTTTGGATATAAAGTGTCCCCTAATATGATTAGATTTTGAGAGCTGTAACTTAATTGGTGGGTTACTCCATATATAATTTGAAGAGACTACTATCCTGGGTGATAACCACAGGTAGGCTTGGTATGGCAGGAGGAAGTTAGTCACTGAGAGGTGTGCCTTTGGGGTTTAATTTTTGCTCCAGGCTCTTCTTGAACTCAATTTCTGTTATCTGGCTACTACGAAATAAACAGCTTGTCTCATTCAGGCCCTTCTAAAAAGATACCCTTTTGTCTGACCTTGGGCCCAGAGGCATGGAATTGGTGAACTATGGACTGAATCCATGAAACCAAAATAAATTTTTCCTTTTCTAAGTTGTTTTTGTCAGGTATTTAGTAATAGCAACAAAAGCTGACTAACACCTAAACTTATGGCAAAAGACAGAGGGAGGCTGGTCAGTATAATTATGCCATTTGTGTTTGCTAATTTTTCCTTTTCCAAGTCAGTGTCCTACCTTCCCACAGAAGGTGACAGACAGTGGCTTATCATACTATTGATGACTGTACTTCAAAGGGATGGCTGTCAGGTCCTCAGAAATAAATTACTGGAATGTAGAAAATTTACATTTCAAAAGAGCAGAGTAAGTATTTGCAACTATATTTTTTTGTAAAGTATATGCTCTAAGAAAAGGGAATTGAGGATCCTAGGTTCTGGAATATACCACATTTGTAAAATCAAGTCCAGGGGATACAAAGTGGTCTTGACCTGGGTCTAGGTCAGGAAGCTTCAGAAAACGTTGTAGTTCAAAAGGGCTGATCTTCATAAAGGGTTGTAGCTCAAAAACAATGCTAAAGTAGATAATTTACAAAGGAGCAACTGAAGACTTCAGAAAACCACCAGTTTTGAGCAAACCAAAGGAACTTCTCATCACTACAGACAAAATAACATCCTCTAAGTACTTGTCTGTATTCCCTATAGTTTTGATTTATAAAAACTTTTTAAGTTCAAATAATTTGTATTTATATTATAGTTTCTTCTTTGATCCTGTGAGTTATCAAAATGAATCTTCTAGTTAAGGCTCTATAATTAATTTCTGGAAAACCTTTATTCTTAACAAAAACATATCAATTTTCACTTAAATATATTAACTTTCTTTGGTTAAAACATAAGTGTAAATCTATACTTGCATAATTGATAAATTTTGGTAAATTCTTAATGCACACATGAAAATAGAGTTTATTATGCTGTTTGGGAATACAGAGTTGTCTACATAGTCAAATAAAACAAATATTTTATTCCTTAATATCGATTATACAAATCATTTTTATTTTACTGACATTTTGTGTCTTTTTCTATCAATTACTAGGAAAGAATTGTATTAATATCTCTCATGCTGAAGACAGATATTTTTATTTCTTCCAGTAATTCTGTCAAGACTTGCTGTACATATCTTGAAATAATGCTATACACTTTAAATTGATTTCCATTTTATTTGAATATTTTATTATGTTATTATCTTTTTATAGCAATGCTTTATACTAGAAGCCTATTTTTAGAGTAACAGAGATATAGAACACTTTTGCTTAAAATTTTCTTGATATAATTTGATCTATTGCTTTGAATTCAAATTTTGTGTACCTCTGTTTTATTCTTACCTATTGCAAGTACATGGATTTGTAACAGTCTATTAGTTCTGTTCTCAATCTCAGGATTTTTGTAGCTCAGTTATAATTACCATAATTACTAATATATTAATTTATTTAATCTGCATTTTATTTTATATTATCTGTTGGTCGTACATATGTAAGATATATAAACATACATATATATAACTTTTTCTTCCACAATTATTATTTTTTTTTTTAGTTTTTCACTTTTTTTTTCAATTTTTTTTTTTATTTTATTGTTGGTTGTTCAAAACATTACATAGTTCTTAATAATCCATATTTCACAGATTGATTCAAGTGGGTTATGAACTCCCATTTTTACCCCGTATACAGATTGCTGTGTCACATCAGTTACATTTCCATTGATTTACAAATTGCCTTTCTAGTGACTGATGTATTCTGCTGTCTATCCCATTCTCCACTGTCCCCTCACCCCTCCCCTCCCCTCCCCTCCGCTTCTCTCTCTCCATCCCCTCTACTATAAATCGTTTCTTCCACATATATAATTTTTCTCCTACTCCTCCTTTCCTCTTATATGTAATTGTGTATAACCCTGAGGCTCACCTTCCAATTCCATGCAATTTCCCTTAACTCTCACTTTCCCTCCCGCCTATCATCCCTGTTTAATGTTAATCTTCTTCTCCAGCTCTTCGTCTCTACCCTGTCCTTGGTTACTCCCCTTATATCAAAGAAGACATTTGACATTTGTTTTTTTTTTTTTTTTTAAAGGAGAGAGAGAGAGAGAGAGAAAGAGAGAGAGAGAGAGAGAGAGAATTTTTAATATTTTTTTTTTTTTTTAGTTCTTGGCGGACACAACATCTTTGTTGGTATGTGGTGCTGAGGATCGAACCCGGGCCGCACGCATGCCAGGCGAGCGCGCTACCACTTGAGCCACATCCCCAGCCCTTGACATTTGTTTTTTAAGGATTGGCTAGCTTCACTTAGCATTATCTGCTCTAATGCCATCCATTTCCCTCCAAATTCTATGATTTTGTCATTTCTTATTGCAGAGTAATACTCCATTGTGTATAAATGCCACATTTTTTAATCCATTCA
This sequence comes from Spermophilus citellus, assembly GCF_964194105.1. Classification (NCBI taxonomy): domain Eukaryota; kingdom Metazoa; phylum Chordata; class Mammalia; order Rodentia; family Sciuridae; genus Spermophilus; species Spermophilus citellus. The sequence goes on along the minus strand of NC_138182.1, from coordinate 58,982,711 downwards.
TCTATTGAAGGGCTTCTAGGTTGGTTCCACAATCTTGCTATCGTGAATTGTGCTGCTATGAACATCGATATAGCAGTGTCCCTGTAGCATGCTCTTGTTAGGTCTTTAGGGAATAGACCGAGAAGGGGAATAGCTGGGTCAAATGGTGGTTCCATTCCCAGCTTTCCAAGAAATCTCCATACTGCTTTCCAAATTGGCTGCACCATTTTGCAGTCCCACCAACAATGAACAAGTGTACCCATTTCCCCGCATCCTCGCCAGCACTTGTTGTTGTTGGACTTCTTAATGGCTGCCAATCTTACTGGAGTGAGATGGTATCTTAGGGTGGTTTTGATTTGCATTTCTCTGACTGCTAGCGATGTTAAGCATTTTTTCATGTACTTGTTGATTGATTGTATGTCCTCCTCTGAGAAGTGTCTGTTCAGGTCCTTGGCCCATTTGTTGACTGGGTTATTTGTTATCTTATTATCTAATTTTTTGAGTTCTTTGTATACTCTGGATATTAGGGCTCTATCTGAAGTGTGTGGGGTAAAGATTTGTTCCCAGGATGTAGGCTCCCTGTTTATCTCTCTTATTGTTTCTTTTGTTGAGAGAAAACTTTTTAGTTTGAGTAAGTCCCATTTGTTGATTCTGGTTGTTAACTCTTGCGCTATGGGTGTCCTATTGAGGAATTTGGGGCCTGACCCCACAGTATGTAGATCATAGCCGACTTTTTCTTCTATCAGACGCCGTGTCTCTGATTTAATATCGAGCTCCTTGATCCATTTTGAGTTAACTTTTGTGCATGGCGAGAGAAAGGGATTCAGTTTCATTTTGATGCAAATGGATTTCCAGTTTTCCCAGCACCATTTGTTGAAGATGCTATCCTTCCTCCATTGCATGCTTTTAGCCCCTTTATCAAATATAAGATAGTTGTAGTTTTGCAGATTGGTTACTGTGTCTTCTATTCTGTACCATTGGTCCACTCGCCTGTTTTGGTACCAGTACCATGCTGTTTTTGTTACTATTGCTCTGTAGTATAGTTTGAAGTCTAGTATCGCTATACCGCCTGATTCACACTTCCTGCTTAGCATTGTTTTTGCTATTCTGGGTCTTTTATTATTCCATATGAATTTCCTGATTGTTTTATCTATTTCTATAAGAAATGCTGTTGGGATTTTGATTGGGATAGCATTGAACTTATAGAGAACTTTTGGTAATATCGCCATTTTGATGATGTTACTTCTGCCTATCCATGAGCAGGGTATATTTTTCCATCTTCTGAGGTCTTCTTCTATGTCTCTTTTTAGGGTTCTGTAGTTTTCATTGTATAGGTCTTTCACCTCTTTTGTTAGGTTGATTCCCAGGTATTTTATTTTTTGGGGGGATATTGTGAATGGAGTAGTTGTCCTCATTTCCGTTTCAGAGGATTTGTCGCTGATATACAGGAATGCATTTGATTTATGCGTGTTGATTTTATATCCCGCCACTTTGCTGAATTCATTTATTAACTCTAATAGTTTCTTTGTAGACCCTTTTGGGTCTGTTAGGTATAGAATCATATCGTCTGCAAATAGTGATAATTTAAGTTCTTCTTTTCCTATTTTTATGCCTTTAATTTCTTTCGTCTGTCTAATTGCTCTGGCCAGTGTTTCGAGGACTATGTTGAACAGAAGTGGTGAGAGAGGGCATGCCTGTCTTGTACCAGATTTTAAAGGGAATGCCTTCAATTTTTCTCCATTCAGAATGATGCTGGCCTGTGGCTTATCATAGATTGCTTTAACAATGTTGAGGTATGACCTGTTATCCCTAATTTTTCTAGAGTTTTGAACATAAAGGGATGCTGTACTTTGTCGAATGCCTTTTCTGCATCTATCGAGATGATCATATGGTTCTTATTTTAAGTCTATTGATGTGGTGAATAACATTTATTGATTTCCGTATATTGAACCAGCCTTGCATCCCAGGGATGAATCCTACTTGATCATGGTGTATAATTTTTTTGATATGTTTTTGAATCCGATTCGCCAGAATTTTATTGAGGATTTTTGCATCTAGGTTCATTAGAGATATTGGTCTGTAGTTTTCTTTCTTTGAAGTGTCTTTGTCTGGTTTAGGAATCAGGGTGATGTTGGCCTCGTACAATGTATTTGGAAGTTCTCCCTCTTTTTCTATTTCCTGAAATAACTTGAAAAGTATTGGTGTTAGTTCCTCTTTAAAGGTTTTGTAAAATTCTGCTGTATACCCATCCGGTCCTGGGCTTTTCTTAGTTGATAGTCTTTTGATGGTTTCTTCTATTTCCTCTACTGTTATTGGTCTGTTTAGGTTGTCTATATCTTCCTGACTCAATCTGGGCAGATCATATGACTTAAGAAATTTATCGCTGCCTTCACTATCTTCTATTTTATTGGAGTATAAGGATTCAAAGTAATTTCTGATTATCTTCTGTATTTCTGAAGTGTCTGTTGTGATATTGCCTTTTTCATCCCGTATGCTAGTAATTTGGGTTCTCTCTCTTCTTCTCTTCGTTAGCATGGCTAAGGGTCTGTCAATTTTATTTATTTTTTCAAAGAACCAACTTTTGGTTTTGTCAATTTTTTCAATTGTTTCTTTTGTTTCAATTTCATTAATTTCAGCTCTGATATTAATTATTTCTTGCCTTCTACTTCTTTTGCTGTTATTTTGCTCTTCTTTTTCTAGGATTTTGAGATGATATATGAGATCGTTTATTTGTTGTTTTTTTCTTTTTTTAAGGAATGCGCTCCAAGCAATGAATTTTCCTCTTAAAACTGCTTTCAATGTGTCCCATAGATTCCGATATGTTGTGTCAGTGTTTTCATTTATCTCTAAGAATTTTTTAATTTCCTCCTTGATGTGTTCTATGACCCATTGATCATTCAGTAACCTATTGTTCATTCTCCACATGATGCATGATTTTTCCTTCCTTAATGTTATCCCATATCTCTTGGATGTTCTGCTCATGGTTTCTTAGCAGTCTTGCTGAACTGTCTATGTTCTTCTCAAGTTGAAATACTTTGTCTTCATTGTCTGATGTTCTATCTTCTAAGTGATCTATTCTGCTGGTAGTATTGTCAATTGAGGTTTTAAGTTGGTTTATTGCTTCCTGCATTTCTAGGATTTCTATTTGTTTGTTCTTTATTACTTCTAGCTCCCTGTGAAATTGATCTTTTACTTCCTGGATTTGTTTCTGTAGTTCCTTGTCAATGTGATCTTTCATTGTCTGATTTTGCTGTCTCATGTCTTCCTTGAGAGTCCAGATCATCTGAAGCATGTATATCCTGAACTCTTTATCTGACATTCCATCTGTTGCAGCTATTACCTCTTCTAGGGTTGAGTTGACCTGCATTGCTTGTGGTCCTTTCTTTCCTTGTCTTTTCATGTTGCTTGCGTTTCTTTCTGCTTCGTGAAACTGTTGTGTTTTTGAAATTTTTCCCCCTGTTTATTTATGTTGCTCTTGTATATTTGGGATATCTCTCTTGTAGGGCAGGTAGTGGCTGTGATCCTCCTCTAATCAGGGTGATCTATCCACTACGCTGGTTGGTCGTAGGTCTGCCCGCCCTGCGAGCACGGGTGGCTGCTCTACTCTGCCCCCACTCCAATTGCGGTGACGTTCCTACCACATCCTCGGATCGTTGGTCCTGATCCGGACGTGGGCAGCAGCTCTTCTCCACCCCTACTCCAATTGATGTGACGTGTCTACCACGCTGGTCGGCCTCCAAGCCTGTTCCGCCGGTGGGTCTCAGATCTGCCCACCCTGCGGGCCTGGGCGGCAGTTCTGCTCAACCCCCACTCCCAGTGGGGGTACCTAACTGCCTCTCCAACGGGTCTCTGGGCTCCTTCCAGACGCTGGCGGCAGCTCTGTTCAACCCCCACTCCAACCAGTGTGACGTGACTGCCTCGATGCTACTCGTCCACCACACTGGCCGGCTGCCGAGCCTGTCCTGCCAGTGGGACGCAGGACTGCCTACCTTGCAGGGTCAGACGGCAGCTCTTCACGTCCTCCACTCCAAGTGGGTTGACTTGGCTACCCTGCCGTTGGGTCGCTGGTCCTGTTCAAGGCGTGGGCGGCTACTCTCCTCGGCCCCATCTGCAGTTGGGGTGTCGCGATACCACACCGGCAGGACCCTTAGCCTGCTCTGGGCACAGGAGGCAGCTCCACTCTGCCCTCCAGGCCCCCGCAGCACCCAGCAGGACCCAGACCAAGAAGCAGTCCCTGTAGGATCCCCAACCCTGAGCCAGAGCCGCTTCGGGAGCCAGGAGCCGGTCTCTCCGATCCCCGCCACTTTCTGCTAGGAGCAGGCTCCTCAGGGCTACCACCGCGGGTTCCCCAATCCCAGGCCAAAGCCGCCCCGGGAGCCCAAGCCTGGCCGCACCAGACTCTCCCTGCTCGGTGCCCAAGCCTGGCCGCACCAAACTCTCCCTGCTCGGTGCACGCTCCCCTGGGAGCAGACTCTAAGACGCACTTCTCGCGGGCTCCCCAGCTCCGGGTCAAAACTGTTCCAGGAGACAGAGTCCCGCTGCCCCTCGTCGCAAGTTTCACTTGTGGCTGGCCTCAGCTCGCGGTCCCCACAGGCTCCGCGGCCCTGTGCTCAAGCAGCCACGAGAGCCAGAACCCAGCCTCTCCGATCCCTGCCACACTCTGCTCGGAGCAGGCTCCACAGAGGTACCCCAGCCTCAGGCCCAGGCAGCCCCGGGAGCCCAAACCTGGCAGCTCCAACCTCTCCCAGCTCAGTGTACGCTCAGACAGGGGCAGGGTCAAAGACACAGTCGCCGCGGGTTCCCTAGCCCCAGGCCAAGAAGGATCTCCCGCCCTGGGCCAAAGCAACCCGGGGAACTAGAATCTGGCCGCTCAAAGCCCGGCGCCCGCCTTGCCAGGGGTGAGGCCTGAGAGTATTCTCCTCAGAGTTTCCAATCCCGAGCCTGAGCGATCTGTCTGCGCGACGCAGGCAAATACCAGCCTGGAATCACCTGTTCTGTAGTTGAATGAGCTGAGATCAGTAGAAAACAGGGATGATTGCATCAGCTCTCCATGATGGCGGCTGCAGTCCTACTCTGTGTTCCGACCGGTGTCAGGAATCGAACTGGACCGATTCTCTCCTCTATTTCAAAGCTGGAATTCAGCACTCAGCGCGGCCAGTGTGCCACTGGCAGGAGCCTGCAGAATCCGCTTCGCTGTAATCCCTCTCTGGTACCTCGCGGCTAATTAACTCGGGCGCGTCCCAGACTCCATCCACGGGGCGGTCCGCCGACCAAGTACTGCTTCCCTCCGTGCAGAGAAATCGCCCACGACCAAGCCCCTGCAGCCGAATCCCACGCGCTGGAATTCTGACCTCTAGATTCTGGAGCACCTCAATTTCACTGGGGATTCCCACCAAGGTAGCCTTCAGCCATTTCACCTTGTGTTTCTCCCACACAGTGGCGCAGCGTACTGGTGTGCTGCACTCCCTTGGCCGCCATCTTCAGGATCCCCCCCACAATTATTTTTAATAATTCAGTTATTTTTACCAATCTTGAAAGTTATGTTCTCTAATTCAATTTATGGAGTAGCTAGGTAAGTAATCATAGTCAATGTAATTAACTGCAGTATAATGTAAATTATTAACCTCCTAAAGAACAATTCAAGGACAGTGTTAGGATTCATCATTTTTCTGATGTATTCTGTTGTGATGTGCATTAATTTTATGTTAACTTTTATGTTAAGAACAAAAAGCTTACTAAAATACCTTTCTAACTCGATTTTATCCCATCTTTCATATTTCCATCTGTTTTTCCTCCAGTTGGATTATACTTAATTTCTCCAGATATAGTTTATTTTATTTCCCAGTTATTTGGCAATAAGTTGTACATAATGAATCTTATTTTAGTCAGCTTTTCATCTCTGTGACAAGACCTGACAAGAATAACTTAGAGGAGTAAAAGTCATTTTGGCTTAGGGTTTCAGAGCTTCAGTACATAGTTGGCCAACTCCACAGCTTCTGGGCCCCTGGTGAGGTAGAACAACATGAGGGATGTGCAAGAAGGAGGAAAGCAGCTCAGAGACATGACAATCAAGAAGCACAGAAAGATTTTTCCTCACTAGGGACAAAATATAAATCCCCAAAACACACCCCCAGTGACTTACTTCCTTGAGGAACATACTATCTACCTACAGTTACTACCCATTAAATTCATTCGAGTGAATTAATCCACCAGTTAGTTTTAAAGTTATCATAATCTAATCATTTCACCTCTGAACATTCTCATGCATTGTCTACACATGAGACTTTGGGAGAACTTATCTAAACTCTCACGGATCTATTCACAGAATTTTATATGAATCTATAATCTATTTCTTCTTGTATTTTCCTCCAGTTTTTATTTCAAATTGTGTTTCTCATCATTTCTAGTGTTTTGTTTCCTGTGAAATTGTGAAAACTGCTTCTTATTTTCTTAAATGCTTTAAATTTAATTGATTTTGTACTCTGTGTCTGCTAATTTAATTACTTGGAGTTAGCTGAGGTTTCTTTTCTCTGTTTTTTTTTTTTTCTGCTGGTTCTAAGTCACAATACCTTGTTTTTCTTTTGCATTCACTTGCTGTTTCCATGCACTGATAATTTCCCTGTGAATTTTATCCACCAAATCTTTAATACATGATAAATGTGGCATCTTGAGAGAAGTTTATTTCCACTCTGTCTTATACATTTTCCTGGGGTAATTTGCTATTCAGAGATCAATTCAAATTTCTACCAAAGTTTTGCCAAATGACTAAAAACTATACAATCAGGATATAGACTTAAAGTGAGCATCCCCATGTGTTCACTGCTAAATGCATATACATAGATTACTTCATAGTCCACTGATAATCTCAGTAGTGTTTATATTTACACTTTTATTGAGGGTATAACACTTTATATTCCAGTCTTTTGGGGACAAGACTATCTTATTGATTTGTATTTTAAATGAGATCTCAAACTTATATTCTTATACAATGATCCATGACGTCTTAATTTTAATGTCTATTTTTAGTAAGTTCAGCAGATATTTTCCTTGTGAAAACCTCCGGTATATTCCTATTACAAATGTACATTTAAGCTTTTTCTTAACCTGCAGACTGATCATTCATAACTTTCTTATAAGGTCATTGATTTTAATTTGATAAAATGCACTATATACAGTCTTTACTTTTTAAGCGGAAGAATAAATCCTATTTCCTAATGCACTACTTCACTGGAGAAAATGACATAGTTATTTTAAAATATAAATAACTAAAAATGGCCATTTTAAAGGGAGAGAATTAAATTACAGCAGATGGGATAGAGAGAGAAGATTGGAGGGGAGGGGAGGGGGGATAGTAGAGGATAGGAAAGGTAGCAGAATACAAGAGTTACTAATATGGCATTATGTAAAACTGTGGATGTGTAACCGATGTGATTCTGCAATCTGTATATGGGGTAAAAATGGGAGTTCATAACCCACTTGAATCTAAAGTATGAAATATGATATGTCAAGAGCTTTGTAATGTTGTGAACAACCAATAATAATAAAAAAAAGAGAAATAGAAGGTAAAATATTTCTTTCCATCTTGATGTCTTTGAGTCTTTCACACATGGTATTATTTAATTTTTATTTGTTTGAAAGACTAATATATGTCAGCTTCTTATTGGGAATCTAGGGATGAACAAATAGACTCATTTATTATCATTCCCATAAATTCAAGTACTGGAGAAAAGTCTAAAATAAAACAAGTAATTCTCAGTCTATGGTTGCATCAATAATTATAAACTGCTACATGTGCTTATGGGAAAAATAAATTTGTTGAAGAATATGAAGAAAAAATTACATACTTGTGAGGAATTACACAGTTTTTGCTGGAAACTAAAATATAAGTGTGTCTCAACCCTAAAATAAATGTGTCTAATGCCCAAAGAGGGGTATAATTCAAGTTGAGGGAAGAATAAACTACAATTTTCACAAAGGGAAGCACATTATACAAACATAGTTACCAAATGCTCTTTAAAGAATTTTTATAAAAATAAAAGTAGATCTTAAATTGTTTCCTAGACTATTTAAAAGGTAATAACACATAAACATTGTTTAATAGCATGTGCTTTTGTTAATCTTACAAGAAAAGAAACTATCCTAAACTGGTGATTTGCTGATCAAGCTCCTATGTAATACATTATATATGCTATAGAAAAGAAAGAGATATTTCCCAACAATTCAGGAATGCTAAAAATAAGATAAAATTTTAAGGGGAAATGAATCAAATCAAGATAGATTAGGTAAACTAGTATTTCTAGATCAAAGATAAAACAATTGGCCTCAAAAAATCTGAAGCTTCAATGAATATACAATGACATTCTACATTTACATAAATAAAAATTTATTTCAAATATAAATATTAAATATTTAATACACTGATTAAAATGAATGTTTTAGTCCAGGAAAACTTTAAAAAATTAATTAAGAACTAATAATTAGGTTTCTTGTACATAATGAGTTTCTTCCCAGAGCAAACATGTCTCATAAAAATTAAAAATGTCTCTACTGCCCTCAAAGTACCTGCCCTGATTCAAGGACTATAACCTTCTTGTTTACTGAAGGAAAAGTCAAGTATCCCTTTACTTCTTTACTTCTTTCCTGTTAACCTCCAAAGTCTATAGACATACTTAAAAATGCTTGTTCTCTATCTTCTTCCTGCTTCTCAGATTCAGTTCACTGCTTTCAGAGATGAAGCATAAATGTTATGACTAAAGTCAGAAAAAGCGTGTCCATAGGTGGAATAAAATCTGTTACCTGCATTACAACAACCACTAAAGTAGGAAAAGGCCACCAAGATGAGGATGTATCTCAATATATTACTTTGAAATTTGACAACATCAACTTATTCCTCATATTGTTAGAATTGCAACCACAATCTATTAAGCAAGGATTTTAATGGGAAATTTTCATTTCATTTATAATCTAGTTCAAGATTTAGTTCCTTAATTTTTTTTTAAATAGCCTTAGATTGCAAGTTTAGTTATTGAATAAAACAAGCACAATTTTTTTCTAAATCAAATAAAAAGTGAAAATTCCCCTAGAGTCAAAGATATTCTCATATAAAAACATTAAATTTATTTGTATTCACCCATATGTACTGTTTTTATCCATTAAATATTGTTATTATTCTCCTTATTTTTTGTCCAGAAAAAAATTAAAATGTATTTAAAATTTTCTGTAATTTCCTTTTTCCATTAACAATAAAATTATATGAAAATTTTTTTATATTGATATCTATATATATATATATATTGATTTCACTATTTCTAAAGCAATTTGGTACCTCATTTCTTAGATTTATTATGCATTGTGTTAACTAGTTCATTTTGAGGGACATTGTTGTCAAATACTATATTATTTTTGACAATGCTACAAATATCAGCCTTTTTCATGTACTTGTACTGTAAGAGTAAAAGAAATTGAAGTTAAAGTGTAAATGACCGGGCATTGTAAAGTTTCCAATCTGCAAGGCCTGAGTTAAAAAGTGAAGGACCAGGTATTGTTAAATTCCTCCGCTACCCCCAAAACCTGGAATTCCTGTAGCTGTTAGGACAATACCCAAACTGCCCAGTAAATATTCCTCCTGATCCTCTGGTTGTTTAATAACTTAGGACCCTGTGTAACCCGGCACGTAGGCATTCAAGGCCCAAAACCAATCAGTTTGAATGTGTACCCCACTTAGGAGTGACCAATCACCCCCGCCCAGCCTGTTCCCGCCAATGAATGTACTAATCAAGTCTAAGAATTATTGTTTGATTTTCCCAGTGGTGTATGGTGATTTGTTAAAGGAGACTATGATGTGTATAAAGTCCCCGCCCTCCCCAAAAAGTGTACTTAAGCACTGCTCAACCCTTGCCTGGGGCTCTGGGACTCTCTTCCTGAGTGGGCACGGAGCCCCAGCATGCTGGATCAATAAATCCCCTTCTGCCAATTGCATGAGTGGTCTCTTGGTGGTCTCTTTCTCCGACACTTTGCTGGTCCCTTACAGTACACCCTTTACAAATTCATTGTAATAAAGCCTTTTCCTAAATGAGAAATTATTCAGTCAAGTAGCAGAACAAAACATTCCATGTATATTCTGAGATGGTCCCAAATATAAACTTTTAAAAAGATAATTTAGAATTTGAAATACTGTCATTCAATTAATTTTTTAAAGAATCTTTTTAGCATTCCATGTAGCTATATTATTAATTTTTTTACTCATAATATTATTCTTTTTATGAATGTTGCATCTTTAAAATTCTTCTGAAAAGATAAATTAGATTTATTCAAAGTTTCTTAAGTTTTTCCATTTTTTGTAGTGTTTCTATTTTCTTCAGTAGTATCTTACTCTTTGTTTACTTTGATTCTTCTATTTTTATGCTAATGTTGTTTTTTTTTAAATACCTGTGAATCTTTAATAATCTATTGGCATTTGTCACTGGAAACTTAGGTTGATATAGAGAGCAGGATTTGACCTGCTCTGAGTTACTTCTGGATGGACAGAACAGTTGTTTTCAAGCTGTGTGCAATGTTGAGTCACTTCATTTTATAAAGGAGTACTTTGATGTTAGTTATTTCATTTTGAGTACAAGCACTGGCACTGGCGTTGATTGACACCATACTTGGTTTTTAAATAACAATCATCTGCTTAGCACAATCATAAGACACAAAATGATAAGTTAATTGTGCTAATAAAAATCCCCATATCAGAAAAAATAGGCCCATGAATTTGTGAAACACATCAGAACACCCAACCATGCAATTCCCTCACCTGAAACCTATCAAAGGAGGAGAAACTCTTAAGACTAAACAAGGAGACACACAGGCCCCATCACCTCCTCACACCTCCTGAGCCTTGATCAGGAAAATTGCAGCAGTGACAGACTCAGTTTCTGTCCCTGGGCTTTAGTCCAGCCCAATTTCTCTTGACTGTGAAGACCACACCCTCTCCTCTCTAAACTGATGTGCCAAGCTGACCCTGACAAACTACCAACCATCTAAACCTAGAAAAAATTCTTCACTTAAAGAGCTCTGTGCAAGAATCTCTTCTGATAGCTATAGTGACTGTTTTGTCCTAGTATCTTCTCTCTGCTTTTGCTCTCAGTCAGCCTCCTGAACCTTTGTGGCTGCCTCAACCCTCTGTTTTCCTTTCTGTTCTGATGTGTGTCTTGAATGTTACAGATATTAGTAGTTAAGATTAGAATAAAAGAAACTATGATTGTCTAAACTAGGTCTATTGGGTGATCCCTGAGTATTTGGAGAATTTTAGCTGGTGAAAGCAGAAAAGTTTATGAATTTATCATTATTTTATGAATTCGGACATTGTGGAAACATACAACATATGTTTGGTCTGCGTTAATAGTATAAATCACAGCAATTGATTTATTAAGATGACTTTTAAGAGGATCCACATGCAAGGTTATATTATAAAATTGCACTATGAAGGAAGTCAGGCAAGAGGTAGATTTTCACATTAGCAAGATTAGGGGAAACTTTTCACATCACTAAATTAGAATCCTTCTGTGTGCTTAATGTCTGATATGTATCTTTTGTCATTTCTTCTGGTTTCACTGTGAAGATCCAAAATTGCTTTCTACTTTACTCTTTTTTTGTTTTAATCCCTGGCCAAATATTCAAGCACCACTGTGGCATATTTAAATAATTTGTTAGAAATCTTTTCTTTCTTTCTCTCTCTCTCTCTCTCTCTCTCTCTCTCTCTCTCTCTCTTTCTTTCTTTCTTTCTTTCTTTTTTCTTTCTTTGTTTCTTTTTCTAACTTAAGAAATGATTTAACACCTTCACCACTTGCCACTCTTAAATGTAGAGAGAACTTCAATGTTCTATGGACACAAATTTTTCATAGGTTATTGATCAATTACTCATTCTTTTTCATATTGGATATTTAGTACTTAAGCTTTTCTGCATCTGTCTCCTCCAGTATTATTTCAGATTATAGCTTTTTCTAAAACATTTGTTCTTCAAGTTAAGTCTACTACTTTGTCTATTATATCACCACTTTAATAATGACTTGTTAACTAATATCCTCTGAAAAAATATGATGAAGCAACACGTATGTTTTTTGAAAAGCGATTATGGATTAGCATGGATTCTCCACTTTTCCAAATTTTAGTCAAACTTCTGAAAATCAGTGTACTTGTTTATAAAATTCAGTTTTAACAAAGAACACTGCTGCTAAGTCACCTTTAGTAAGCACTCTCATCCTTGACATCTGATCACTCTGGATATTGGATCAAGTTCTCCATCAGATGCTGAGAAACTGATGTGACTCCATTTTTGAGAAACCAGCCTCTACCTCAGAGCAAAGCCTGTCCAAGGTGGGGTTGACCCTTGTCATTGGAAAAACCCACAGAGTGTTCCTAGGCACATAGCCACCCAGTTCAGGTGTTTGTCTGTAAATAACAAGAGAGATCTGCAGCGCCAGGAGTCCCTGACTCAGTTACTCTAGGTGAGGTCCCATAGCAACCCCTTAGCAACCACCAATCAGCTTGAGACAGGGAAATACCTGGAATGCCAGGTGAATCTCCAGTAGTTTCAGTGATTGATAACATGTTAGGAAACCTTGTAGTTCAGCACTTAGCAAACCTTGTAGTTCAGCATGTACACCCTCATACACCCCTCTCATCTTAAACCAATCAGGGCAAATGTATCCACCTCTTGAACTCACCAATCACCCTTACCCAACTTGTTCCCTCCAGTGAGTGTGCTATTCAATGTTAAGAGTTGTTGTTTGATTTTCCCACGGTATGGAATGATTTGCTTTGTAATGCGTAGAGTATCCCCCAAAACCTATAAAATCTCACTGAGCAAAGGACCAGGACTCATTCTCAGGACTGCTGTGTTGGAAACAGTTGTGAGTCCCTTGCAATAAAGACTCTTGTGTGATTGTATTGGATTAGGCTCCTGGAGGTCTATTAGGGTCCCACAAATCTGGCATAATAATGCCATCCCTGCAGGCCTCCATTATCTGATCATCATTCACCTTCTTCTACTATGTGACAACCCTAGACTGTCACCACAGCAAGAGTTTCCTGAGGTCTGTTTAGTCAGATTCCCCCTTATCCATGATGTCTTCTTTTGCTAATTTGCCTTTCACTGACTTTCCCCAATCCTGCTCTTGGGCTATAAATCCATATTGTTCCATACTATTGAAGCCAGAATACACTGGCAGTCAGGGTAGATAGGTAAATCCAGTTAGGTCGGATCAAAGAGGCCAATTTTGAGTGAGTTTGGAAAGTTGAAGACTGTCCCCTGAGTGATTGAAATGTTAATTCCTTCAGAGCTCTTCCTCCACCCTTATCAAGAACCTGCCCCTGCTCTAACCTGTTGCCAAGGTAACTTGTCCCAGGAATTGCTCCCCCCTACAGGGAGCTATAAAGTTGTTAATTAATTTGTCCTGGGTGTCTCTAGCCTGCCCTTCCCCCTTCAGTTCACCTGTTTCCCACCGTTGGGCCATCCCATGAAGCATTTCTGGGCAGTCTTGTGGGCAGGAAGGTGTAAGATAAGGGGAAGAGAGCAAGAGAACAAAGGAAGCCTAGGACATATAAAAAAGGCAGAACACCTCGATTTTTGGGATACCTGGATACCAGCTATGGCCCCCTTCTCCCTCCCAGGAGAAGTCTATGTTACCTCTTTTTAAATAAGCCCTGCTTTATATGCTTGCCTCAGCTTGCTTCTCTAATGTTCAAACTTTACATGTGGGAAAGCAGGACTCATCACTGATAACTGGAGGTATCACTGTATTTTTTAAGGTGTGACAAAATTCTTCCCCCATTGCAAAATTCCATACTTCTGAAGCCAGATTTAAAGATAGGTAGTTAGTGTAGTTAGGTAAATAGGGTCTGATATCCAGTAAAATCGAAAATAAAGGCCTTGTTGAGAATAGAGCCCAGGAAGGCAAAGCAGCACTTGGGAAATTGAAATGTTAATGTTACCAAGGCCCAGAGTCCATCCCAAAGAAATGTTAATGAAACAGCTCCCAGCAAACAAGGAGATGCTAATCAACAGCAGCCCCAGGCCCTTCCTGTCCAGATTACTCCTCAGGCCCATCTGCCCCTCACCTTTTGGGTCTCGCACCTACATTTTATCACTGCAAGATAACAGAACAAAGGACAGGAATGCTGACAGAAATGCAGGAAAGCTGAATGCAGACTTAGCTATAAAAAGGGGAACACATTCGCCCTTCCATGGGTTCCACCTCTTGGGTCCCCTTATTCCTCCGGAGAAGTCTTTTCTGCTGTCCTTAATAAAGCTTTTACTTTCTACTTTAAACTTGCCTTGGCGTGCTTTTCTGGTGTTATACTTCAGCATTGGGGAAGCAAGGACTCGTCACCGGTAAACAGCAGTAACACTTCCGTCCCCATACATAGCACAATAGTCCTGAATAAAGTCCTCTTGTGTATTATAACTTATTTTTTTAACAGAATACGTGATTGATAATGGATAGATGAAGACAAAGATAATTTTTAAAATAGAGAATGACCCAAACCAACTGCATTACAGATATACAGATAGCTTTTAGAGAATATCTGTTTCTACATCTTACCTAATTTTTCTTCTTTCCTTTTTCTTTAGGTTTTTTCCCTTTTTAATTCCATTTTCTGGCCATCTTTTTCACAATCTCCTTATCTCCAAACCAAATGTGCTCAACATAGGAAGGTTTTTGTGATATTTCCTCCATGATTACAACTTTTTGATTCCAGATTTTATTTTAATGTTTACTAACTCTCCAAATTTAAGTGCTAATGAAGCCAGAATGAGACAGGCAGTCAATACAGATAGGTAAAACAAGTCAGATAAGATCCATTCTGGCCAATTTTGGATGAATCCTGGGAAGCTGGAGACTGTCCCCTGAGGGATTAAGATGTTAATTCCTTCCGAGCTCTTCCTCTACCCTCCAGGTTCTTACCTGCCCCTGCTCCAACTTGTAGCTAAGGTAACCTGTCCCAGGAATTGCCTCAGCCTTCAGGGAGCTATAAAGTTGTTAATTAATTTGTCCTGGGCAGCACCATCCTGCCCTCCCCCCTTCAGCCCACCTGTTTCCCTTCTTTGGACCATCCCACTGAGCATCTGTGGGCCTAGTCTCCCAGCCAGGAGGGTGAAAGATAAGGGGAAGAGAGCAAGAGAACAAAGGAAGCCCAGGACATATAAAAAAGACAGAATACATTTCTTCTTGGGATACCAGGATACCAGCTATGGCCCCCTTCTCCCTCCCAGAAGAAGTCTATGTTACCTCTTTTTAAATAAACCTTGCTTTATATGCTTGCCTCAGCTTGCTTCTCTAATGTTCAAACTTCAACATGTGAGGAAGCAAGACTGGTCACCCATAACTGGCAGTTCTTTATTTGAGAACATTAGGTTAAATAACACAAACATTGGACTACAAATTTATCATCATTAAAAAATATTTCAAAATATGTGACTTACTTATTAATGAATTATATATGTATTATATATGAATTACAATGAGCTAAATAGAGAACATATGTGTATGATTTTTGAATTGAGATGTAGAAGTTAGAATTTGAGAGCAAATCAATGACCACTATTTTCAGTGTTAAATTCAAAAGGACAATTATGTGAAAAACAAACCCTATTAAATTATTAAGTGTTTTTCTAGCATGCACAAGGCCCTGGGTTCAATTCCCAGCACCACACACACACACACACACACACACACACACACACCAAAAAAAAAAAAAAAAGCTGTAATCACTAAATTTTATTGACCTTAAAGAAAAAAACACATGCTTGCATTTATTTTATTGGCATATGTTTTGTGATTTGTGCATTATAAGTATGGATTATGAAAGGATATCTGGATAGTTTCTTTTAATTAGGTTTTAACAGATGTGCATATCAATATAGTAATTTTATTAAGAACACATCCTAACCATATACTGATATAAAAAAATCCTGATTAACTGAAATTTGTAGAATAGAGTAACACCTTCTCAAAAAAATTTCTTTTTTTTCCATTCTACTAAGCAAATGCTCACCTATAGATGATAAATTTTCAGTGGAGTTCAAGTCTGTTAACTTTAACAGGGGCTTATTGGAACAGTCATAGTGAATGATGTAAGAATTGTGCCACTGAGATTCAATTATGAGGTAGAATACTGCTCAATCTTGATGGTTACAGTGCTGCTGGGATTATGTTTCTCATCTTTCTTATTTGGTTCTATGTCTCAGGTTGGTATTTTCATCTAGGCACATAGATAAATTCAGTTATCTTTAACACATTTGAATTTAATCCATATTTCTATTTTATTTTATCCTTCTTTCCAAAATATAACATGAGCCTACTGTTTTCCTACTCAAACTTTTCTAGTACTTCATTATTATATGTTTGTGTGTATACATACATTCATAGTAGTAGGACAATTTCAAAGATGACTGAAAATCTATTGACATTTCAGTTACAATATGAAGTTATATTTGTCAGAGTATCTTTTTAGTAACTCTTGTTTAGTGGTGTTGTATTTCAGTCAGTAATGTGCTAAACCTTGTGTTTTAATAGTATTGTAACAATTCAGTATAAAAACAGATATAGGGGCTGGGGTTGTAGCTCAATAGTAGAGCACTTGTCTAACATGTGTGAGACACTGGGTTTGATTCTCAGTACCACATTAAAAAAATAAATAAATAAAAATGAAGGTATTGTGTCTATCTACAACGTAAAAAAAAAATTTAAAAAAATATAACCATGATAATAGAAGTATGTATTTTTTTCTATAGTATGCTCAAAAATAATCTTTCAGGAAAAGTGGATCATTATGAAACAGAAAACTAGGTAAAAAATTTTGAAAAACAAGGTTAGAAAATGAAGACAATGATTAGGTGTATAAATTGACATCAAATTTTTTGTTACTGAATTGCAAATAAAAATAACTGATCAAATGTGTCATAATGAAATATGATTGGAAATATTGGTGGTGGACATTGATTTTTGAGTAATGAAGAGTAAAACAGCAATTCAAGTTGGTGCAGTGGTAAAATTATGTAGATATTACATAGTCAGAAATATATTATTGCACATATTGAAGAGAGAAAGGGAGAAGATTGCCTTAGAAGATGTGACAGATAAGTTGGTTGAAAAACCCTCTATCATGCCTTAAAGTCCAAGGAAGACAGTGCGTTAGGGAAGAAATAATTAGTCATATTTTCTACAGAAGTCAAACAAAACTTTTTCTTTGTGTCTCAGTGGCATTGAATGGGAAAATAAGATTTCAAGAAGTTAATTCGTAAACTTGAGCCCAAGAAGAGTGACAAGGAATATGGGTTTTTCATATAAGAATGCTAATCATATGTATCTCAGGAATCTCTGGATATACCTGTTACCTGGGTTAATTTTAAGATATTTTTTTACTTTCAAGGTTGTTACAATAAAGTTTTGGTTCCAGATAAAATAGTAAGATAGTTATTATGCACTGTCCTGTGTCTGAGCATAGCTCTAAAATCTTCTAAGATTAAGCAGAACAACTACATGAGTACTCTGAAAAGTTATTAAAAAAAAAAAGTATTAACAGAGAAAGTGTTTAAATCTCCCATATTTTTCTTCATTTAACAAAATATTTCCATTCAAAAACCCCAATCCCCAATCATATGGCCAGCAGGAGCCTAAAAGTTCCAAGGAAAGAAAACTTTTGTCTACATTCCATGACATGCAATCTCCAGGAAGACAGGAAAGCAGAAAAAGAGATCTCTAGAAACCAGAAAGAAAGGAGAATGCAGACAGAGAGGACATTTTTTTAAAAAAGTATCCTATTCATTAATAAATTGTAATTTTTTGGTTGTTATCAACTATGGTAAGGAGTCTGGATTGAAGTAATCGTTTATTACCAGGGAATATTTAAAATAAAACCCTTTGTGAAGGCACAGTGGTACAAACCTATAGTTCCAATGACTTGGGAGGCTGACACAGAAAAACCTCTTAAACCCAGGAGTTTAAGATCAGCCTGGGCAACATAGAGAGGCTCTGTATCTAAAAAATAAAAACAATGTAAAAAGTGGGGGGAAAAAGGATTAAAAATAGAACTCTGTTTCAGTATCTTTGCAAAACTAAATCTCTACTATTTCTATGACTAAATAGTTCAGAAAAATCTCTCTTCTATCAGTTATGTGAAGCACACTAAATATTTTATTTCATAAAATTCAGTAATGACAATTTTGCATTCCCCAAAATATGAAAATTCTTCAAAAATTAAAATATAATATTTAAAGATATTGAGACATGACAAAATGTCTCACTGACCTTCAATTTAGCACTTTGTAATATATAATGCTATGTGTAATTACAGTAAAACTGATATTTATATAAAGCAAGTGTTAATCCATATAACAATCATATGATATATATATATAATTCTCTGAGGAAAACATCAATATAAATACATTTATTTTCCCAAAGTTCATGCCATGTGTCTGATGTCCAAGTTACAAGGACACTGTATTGAAAAAAGAACATGTATGAATTTATATTTAAGGCTTAAAGCAATGTGAAAAATATAAAATAAATCTAACATACAAAAGAAAAATATTAATTCAAATAATTAAACATTCTTTGTTATTAAGAGGAAATGATTCTGTATCTATTGGAATAGGGGAGAATGAAAAGAACCCACTAATGACATGACAGCACATTAAATAGCTACCAATTAGCAATAAAAAAAATGTTTAAACATTTAATTAAAATGGAGTTGAATAGAAACTATCAGAATATAGTCTGACAATTATTACAGAATTTATCATAGTGTTTTGAATTATCATTTTGAAACAAATAGTTTTAGTTGAATGAATTGTCCTTACATTTGGTAGAAAAGATGTAAATTATTATAATTTTCACAGGATTCCATGTAGCATCTTCAAAATAATATTATTTCAGAACACCTTAATCCACAAGATGAAGGATATTTATTATCTATAAAAGTAAATTAAGTAATACTATTTATGTAAATACAGGTATAATAAGCAGAAATAACCAAATTGATATATACCATGTCAACTAGTATGCTAATATGAGAATAAAATATGCTCGGTATGATGATAGCAAAATAATATTTCTATTGTTGTGATTATATCCATTCCTTAGAGTCCCTAGTTGCCTGAAAAAGGCATGGCCACATATTTTTAGGCATCATCAAGAAATGTTTGACTCTAGTGATACCAAAGATAAAAATGGCTGGTGCTCAAGATAAAAGCACAATTGTCCAAAGTGGAAGGCTAAATAATTTTTCACTTATGTACTATCACAACATAAAAGAAAGAAAAATCATGAATGATACTTGAATCTTCCATGATGACAATGACAAAATTAAATTTTAGTATTATTTACTTTGTTATACATTTACATTCTTACTGCAAACTAGACTTAGAATCAAGAATGAGCTTTGTGTGTTAAATAACAACATGGCAAAAAATTATGTTGAATGGAAATTTTCTCTATTTGAAAAACATGTTCTAAAATATGTATTAAAATTAATTCAGAATGCAGGTAAAGGGTAAGGGAACATCTCCATCTCTGGTTTGTGGAAAAGAAAAATTAAAATACAAGCAGTAGAAGGTGGCAGACAATAACATGAAGGCACAGAGGAACTGAGGCATGAGTAAGAATGTAAATCTGATATTCTGACAAAGATTCTGGCCACATGAAAATCTCACCTGGGTGTTATGGTTCAGTTTTTATACTTTTGATCAAAGGGTTATGACCGATGATAGGTATATAGAAGGATAGGACACACCAGACAAACAAATGGCGAGAACATCAAACATAATTCACACTTCATTCTCTTATGAATGTATTTGTTTTGAGTAACATCAAAAGCCATAAAGAAAAGAGCCAGGACCAAGGACATAAGAGAATAGCCAAAATTCGGCTATATTGATGGCCTCAGAAGTGATCGGGCCTCAGAAGTGATGGTTGCTTACTGGTTATGGGGCCCAGCAAGCAACCACAAAAGCTTGGCTAACAAAAGCTGAATGTGTAAAAGTCAATGCCATTGACCTCAGCAAAGTGCTTCAACAATAATGGGCTTTGAGCAGACATGGCCAGTCTACAGATTCAGGCTGCTAATCTTGAACCACGTAGATACAGTTTGGCTTAACATGGCAGATGAGGGTAAGGCTTACTGGAATCCTGTTAGGTATTGCTTGGAATACACAGTTGTTGCTTTCAGATGTCAATATTGCTGAATTTTCTAGGCTAAGGAAAAATAGGAAGTTTACTCTTGATTTTTTTTAATTGTGATTCTAGATAAGCATGATTGATCGTTCAAATTCCATTTTGTTTGAACATAGATGAACCTTACAAGGTTTATGGGCTCCATAGTCCTATCCTATACTCCCCACTTGGCTGTATTGCTTAGCAACATATTCAGCACAAAGCCTTCTTAACTTTAAACAAAAGCCAGAGAGAAGAGAGAGTAGCCATTATAAAAAGGAATAGCCTATATGTTTACATGTAAATATAGATGCTATAACATTATCTGAAATTTACGATTAAGAATTAGAAGTGAAAAATATGGAGTATAAAGAGGAAATCAAAATTCAGAAGATTTGAATATATCAGGGGAAAAAAAATCACTTAGACTGGATATGCTGGCAGAAGTTATCAGTGTTTTTTTGTTTTGTTTTGTTTTTTCATGATACTGGGAATTGAACCCAAGTGCCTTTTTTATTTTTTTCTTTTAAAGCGTAGTCTCACTAAGTTACTAAATTCTTGCTAAACTGCTGAAGCTGGCCTTGAACTTGCAATCATCCTGCCTCAGCCTCCAGAGTTTGGGATTACAGGCATGGGCCCAGAAGTGTTCACTTCTAATACCTGATAGAAAGTAGTGATGTTTACAGTAACAGTCTAAGGGGAAAGAAACCACTCAGAAGAGATAACTAACATCAAAATATATATATAATAAAATATATATAAAATGTCAAAACTATTTGCTCACTTCATTTCTCTCAATTGAGTTTGAATTCACATGGGAATACACTGACTTGTTTTTTAGAGTTATTTTCTTTGTATGCTTTTCTTTCAGATTCTGAGTCTCTGTTATGGTACTTATATCTCACTGGGTTGATACTCGGTTGGAATACCAGGTTAATGCTTTTTGGACTGGAAGGAATACTGTGTCTCTCATAACTGCACTACAGGTTGGGGAGGGCTTCTATATTTGGCAGGTGAGGTGCCAGAGTTGGAATAATTGAGGGCATTCGGTTAAGCCTTTGATTCTTTAACACATGAGACTTAACAGACACTTTGAACTGAACTAATTAAACTTCTGACAGTCTAAAGGAACCATATTCATTTCTAGGAAAGATGACCCTAGAGGTAGCTTCTGAAAGCATTGGATTTGTCCTTAACTGAAAAGAGGCTCTCAGAGTAAGATTGAGCAGACTATGAAATTATAACTTGAGTTTCTTTGACTTTTTAACTCAAATAGGATTAAATATTGATTTTGGATTTTAATTTCTTCATATTTGATATTAATATATTTTCATTTCTAAAATAATTGAATTTTTAGGCTCCCTTTCCCCAGGAATTTGATTAGGGTTTTTATATTAAGATGTGAGAATAGACAATGATTGACATTTTATCATTGGACCATCTTAACATTGTATTTGCTGTTTAGTAGATTTGTTAATAGAATACACAGGACAATGTGGTTTGACAAAGTTTGGATTGGAAATAAAGGCACAATCTTGACTTTGGACACATAATCACTTTGAAGAAAACCATGAGTTAACACATTATTCTGATCAAATTTAGAGACTTTGTACTAGCCATAGTCCTGGGAGGAAACGTGAAAGACTAGTGGAAAATACCAAGAACCCTTTTATGAACATATATAAAAGATTTTCTAATATAGCTGGCTCTCTGAGAAAGACAACCATGTTGTTTGCTGATTATACTCTACTATATCAAGTTCAGTTCATTTGTTTTCTTGGTCCTTCACCCAATCAATTATTTACTGGATTTCTTAAATACAAGATAATCTCATTGACCTCAAAAGTATAATTATGAGTAAAAACCATATACCACTTTGACCAAATAATTACAGAGAGTATACATGCATAATTAAAATATAATAAGTAAAATGAAGACCATTTAGTATACAATGGGAGAACTCAGCAGGGAGAGTTAATTATGTACAGGGAATTTCAAGGAGCACTCCCTTAAAAAATGTGCTTGAATGAGATAGATATTCAGGTCAAGTAGGAAATAAAAATTGTGTGGGTATCTTAAAGAAATATGTAGGAAAACAGGTTGATAAGGAGTGAGAATCTGAAGAAAAGCTAATTCTACCTTAGAGCAAAGCCTGTCCAAGGAAGGGACATCACCTTTGCCCTTGGAAAGACCCACAGAGTACTCCTAGGCACATTCCCACCCTGCTAAGTTGTTTATCTACAAATAACAGGAGAGATCTGCTGCACCAGGTGTCCCTGACTCAGTCAGGCTAGGTGGGGATCCATAGCAGCCCCCTAGCAGCCACCAATCAGCATGAGACAGGGAAATACCTGGGATGCCAGATGACCCTCCCAGTAGTTTATGGTGGTTGATAACGTGTTGGGAAACCATGTAGTTTAGCACAAACACCCCTTTTGGCTTAAATCAATCAGTTCAAACAAATCCCCCTCTTGTAGTAACCAATCACCCCTACCCAACTTGTTCCCACCAGTGAATGTGCTAATCATGTTTCAGAGTTTTTATTTGATTTTCCCGCAGTGTGTGATGATTTGCTAAGAGATGCTATGATGTATGTGGGAGTCCCTGCCTTCTCCAAAGAATGTATAAAACTGCTGCAAACCCTGGGCTTGGGGCCTCTCAGCATTACCAGTTGCTGTGTGTGCATGCGGAGGACCGGGCTAGCTCACAATAAACACCTCTTTGCTGCTTACATGGATCTTGGTCTCTGGTGGTCTTTTGGGGGCTCCCAACAGTGTAGCCTAAACACAGAAAGAAACTGGAGGTATAATGTGTGTGGTGAGGCAGTATTCAGAACTTCCAGGACTCACAAACCATTAGAGATTTTAATTGTATTTTGGAAAAAAAAATGGAGATGATATCACACATCATTAATGGCCTGCAAAATATACATTCTCACAATAACAGACTGAAATTTTACTTACTTTTGCTTATAAGAGAAAGCGATCATTTGATTAAGCTCTAACTAGCTAATAGCAGTAAGGAAAACAGTTGCATATAAGGCAGAAAGATTAATGAAAAGGAGCTGACAACTGACATCATATTTTCTTCTACCAACTGTCTAAAATATGGATGCTTTTTAGTAGTATTATTCAGCTGTTCTGTATTATAAAGTGGGTTTTTTTTATTGTTTGTTTTGGTACTGGGGATTGAACACAGGGGTAATTTACCAGGAGACATTGAGCTACACACCAGTCTTTTTTTTTTTTTTTTTTTTTGAGACATGGTCTCACTAAATTACTATCTTCGAATGTATGATCTTCCTGTCTCAGCTTCTAGGTTTCAGGGATTATACATGTGTGTTATGGTGTCAGGCATGAAGTTGTTTTGGCAAAGGCAGTCAGTAGTGAACATGGTAGAGTAGAAAATAAGAACCTGGAGTCTCTACAACACCACAGAGTCACCAAATCAGTCTAGGTATTTTCATTTCAAAATTTATTTTGTGGAGTAAAATATCATATCTGATTTTATTCCTGTGGCTTGTGGCTTATTCCTTATTCCTGTGGCTATATTTGTCCAAACCTAATTTCGATTGAGATACAAATCACAGTAAAATGGTAAAAGTTAGAGCACTGAGAATGATAAAGCTACAGTTTGTAAATATCCCTATGCCTTGAAGAGAAAGACTGGAATGGAGTAAGGATTGTACTTAGAATCTGTTTAGCAATCATCTATCATGGATTAAAAGTTAAATCAGGGTAAATAGGAAGATGCAGGTGGAGTGGGAAAGAGTATGGTTTATTAAATAATGAGTTGAAGAGATATTTGATATGTTTTTCTGACTACAGGTCAGTTTTTTATTTTTATTTATTTATTTATTTATTTATTTTGGTGAGCAGATTCTCACACCCAAACTTATATTGATTTCCTTGAAGAAAATAATCATTATCAGATTTTATGTCACAAATTTTATGGGGCTGGGGATGTGGCTCAAGCGGTAGCACGCTCTCCTCGCATGCGTGCGGCCGGGGTTCAATCCTCAGCACCACATACCGGCAGGGATGTTGTGTCCGCCGAGAACTAAAAAATAAAAATATTAAAAATTCTCTCTCTCTCTCTCTCTCCCCTCTCTCACTCTCTCTTAAAAAAAAAAAACAAATTTTATGAATGTTATAATGTTCACTTTGGTATCATTTGAATCCTATATTTAGAGTTCCAAGGTATTTTAATTTTTATAGTGAAATCATAAAGTAAAAGCTAGCAGCATAATTCTTGCAACATATAGGAAATAATAAGTACATTTAGTTAGGTATCCATTAGTAAAAGATTTATTCTTCTCAGGATCTTTGATGGGCATACTTAAAAAGCACATAATGTCTTATTCATTTCCTAATATACTGGGATGAAAGTTAAAAGACGGATTCAACCAAACACATTATACATAGAATATATTTCAGCTTTTATATTTCTATTTCCTGTCATCCTGTTTTTTGTTCTAATATGCATTATCCACACAGTGGCAAAACTGAGTGTTCCTAAAAAGAAAATGGAAAGTGAATTTCAATGTTTGCATGATAGAAGACTCATCAATTCACTAAAAATAGCTCTCCGGCACTTTCATCTTGCCATCTCACCAAAAATGATTAAAAAAAAAAAACTGTCCAACAACATATATCCACTATCAATGCCAAGGATTTCTTAGTCTGATATTTAAAACATTGTCAAGGGTAAAATACATAAAAATTAAGTTGTTTTTTAGTAATTGAAGTTTTTCCCCCTAAGAATTAGTAGGATCCAGAAACATAATGTATTTCTCTGAGAACTTGTTGTCTTTTTAAAAACAGTGAATGGGCAGAGCTTCACTAAAAGCTGAGATCAACCCAATGAGAATATTGAATTCTAGAACAATTTCATTAAACTAAACTAAGTATTATTAAAAAAACCTACATTGTGAAAAAATTGAATAGCTTTCAGATACATTTTTAAATACATTTAAAATTTTTCAAAACATAAGTCTGTTGCTAGGTATTAGTAGCACACACCTGTAATTCCAATACCTCAGAAGGCTAAAGCAGGATTGCAAGTGCAAAGCTATCCTGAACAATTTAGAGACACCCTGATTCAAAAAAAAAAAAAAAAAAAAAAAAAAAAGAACTGGGTATGTACTCAATGGTAAAGCAATCTGGGTTTAATCTATAGAATCTTTAGCCCCCTCTCCTGCCCCTGGGAACGAGGGAGAAGAAAAAAAATCTTTAAAAATATTAAAATAAAGCAAGACAAAAGCCAGCCAACCAACCAAACAAACAATAACAACAAAGAAAGCACACTTTGTGTTCTGTTTCTGTTAAATGTAGCTTAAGTTTCAGGATGCACTTGTCTTTTAGCCACTATAAACTGGCTTGGTTTGCAGACCAACTGAAACATAGTTTAGGAATAAACTTTTATTACAAGTGACTGAGTCCTAGTCAATCACAGCAGTGGAGCTGGTCAATTACAGCATCCATCTGCAAATAGAGCAAAATTCTAATCCTTAGTCAATTAGGTTGTATTTATAATCTTTTTCAGTTTAGATCCTTAAATGTTGTATGACCACATTGTAACCACAGAGAAAGTTCTTTGAACTTGTTCTGCTTCTGAGGGATGCTCAATTCTGGAAAATAAATAAATACATAAAAGCCAGTGAAGACCTTCAAATTTCTTACTATTTGGTCTGTGCACTGTTCCCATGAGAAATAGGCAATTTAAACACAGTAATTTTTTGAACAGTAATGCGTTCACAAGTATAAACAAACACAGCTATAAGAGCATGGTGAAAATACTAAGAATACACTGACTTAGACTCTGAAAATGAATAAATTTGTACCTTAAGTCTACTATTTAGAAAATTATGGAAAAATTAAAAATATACACTTGCATATTCCATTGCCATTAAGAGAAATTGAATCATTTTATGTCTTAAGAACTTGGAAAAACTCTGCTCTACAGTTTTGAAGAATTGAGACACAAAAGGGAAAATATTTTAGTAAGATGATGAAAGTAATTTTGATCCAGTGGAACTGGGGATCCCCAAAATCCCTGGTGCATACTTTGAGAACTTATTTTATTGAAACAGCTAAAAGAGAAAGAAGTTTGAATTAGGAGTGTGTTGAAACAAAAGAAAAATGAAAACTTAGAGTCTTTTTGTCTTGAAACCAGGTTAATAACAGATTCTGGTAAAGTACTAAGGAATTTATTTTTCAGAACATGAAAACTGGTGAGAAAATTGTTATAGAAAACTGGATAAGCTGTAATACATATGATATAACTTTAATAGTTATATTATAAAAGGAATGACAAAGCTCTCCTTGGAGAAAAAAACATTATCCAATGAAATTTAGGATTTGAGCAAAGAAGTTTCCAAGTAGAATGTCAATGTAGTATGTAACTCTTAAAGGTACAACAATAAGATAATAGAAGAGAAAAACTAAAGAAAATTGGGAGAAATAGAAATAAAGACTTAGATGAAATGAAAGAACTCAAGTCTCCTTAACCTGGAAAAATAAAACTCACCATTTATTTATTTATTTATTTTGGTACCAGGGATTGTGCTAGGAGCCACAAGCAAATATACGATGTATGGCACCTTTGGTTGTAAAGTGACACCAGCTAGCCACTGAGATGATTATGTTAAGATTTACATTCATATGGAAATTGGACTCCCGCTGTTCACCTTGGCCTGCTACTGGACTCATGTTACGGGACTCATGGAGAGTTCCCATTGGTTGGGGAAGGATAGTAGGAGGGAATTCTGGGGGAGGTCCGGGGGACCCCCGGTTCCGGGGAACGCGCGGTTCCGGTGGAGGCCCACGTGGGAGGACCGGGTTTGGCTTGCCAGCGCCTACAGAGTATTGGCGGCTTTTTCAAAATAAAGTTTTGTTCCTGCTTGAGTGGCTCGTGATTCTGTGCCCAGCCAAGACTGCGGCATTTGGCGGCCCGTGCAGGGAACGCCTGAAGCTTAGAGGTGAGTAAAATTGCTCGCCCCTGAGGGAAGGCGACAGGATGGGTGACCATCTCAAAAAACAGTGTGTTCTTGTTTTGATTTATTTTGTTTTTATTTCAAGCTCCCTAGCCCTAGAATTTTCTCAGGCGAACTAGGAAAAATGGTTGGCTCAAGGTTTGAAGTTATTCGGCCCTGAGAAAGAGAAAATCGATACAACCATTCTCTGCTCCGTTTTTGTTTCATTCTGTTTCAGCTTTGTTTTATTCTATCTTATTGGGTTACATTACCTTTATAGTAGATTAGAATCCAGTAAAAAACAAACCGAAAAACTGTTAAGTAAATTGTTAGAGGTCCAGACTATGGTAGAAAAAACGCTAGGTCAAGCAAAAGAGAAGGTCTCTCAAGCTAGTCAGACAGAGGAAAATTTAAAGAAAGCAAGCTTAGAGGAAAAGCAGCCATCAGGTGGAGAATTACAACAGGAGGCTGCTACCAACTCCGTTCTATCACCAGAGAGCGTAACTCAACCAACAGCTCCATCTACCGCTGAGCGGCCCTCAACTCCCGTAGTTGATGGACGGAATTCTGAGACAGAACCCCAAAGATTAGCATGCCCTGTACTTGAGCAGGCAGGAGGGCAACAAATTCACCGTACTTTAGATTTCAAAACAATAAAGCAATTAAAGGAGGCTGTAACAACCTATGGGCCGCAAGCTCCCTTCACAATAAGCATGGTCGAATCTGTTACCAACTTGGACATGACACCAGCAGATTGGGCTAACATGTGTCGATCTGTGCTAAACGGAGGACAATATTTGTTATGGAAGGTTGCCAATGAGGAATTTTGCATGGAGACAGCTAGGCGAAATGCAGAAGATGGTTACCCTCAAAGAAATATAGATATGCTATTGGGAAAGGGACCTTATGAGGGTCAAAGACAGCAGATTGAATATGACCCTGGCGTATACGCACAAATTGCTGTAGATGCAGTTAGGGCATGGAAAACTTTACAGGGGCATGGAGACTTACAAGGTCAATTATCTAAGGTAATACAAGGAACTAATGAACCTTACGCTGAATTTGTAGATAGACTTATTCAGTCAGCCTCTAGGATATTTGGTAATACAGAACAGGTAATGCCATTTATAAAACAACTGGCTTATGACCAAGCAAATCGTTGCTGCAGAGAGGTCATTAGACCATGGAGACATGAAGATTTAAACACATATATTAAATTATGTAGAGACATTTAATGAACAAGGGCAAGTCTTAGCAGCAGTACAACAGGCTTTAGATGCCAGGCCAAAAACATGCTATAATTGTAATCAAACAGGGCATTTTAAAAGGAGTTGCCCCATAAGAGGAGGGTTTAACAAAGCTGGGTATCAAAGGAATAGAATACCGGGTATTTGCCCACGATGCCATAGAGGGAAACATTGGGCTAATGAATGCCGTTCTCAAACCACCATAGAGGGTATTCCATTATCAAAAAATGGACAAGGACCAAGTGTTTACCCACGATATCGTGGAGAAAGGTATCAGGCTCCATTGCCAAAAAACGGACTAGAGGGCCCAATGCCCCGGGGCCCAAAACCACAAATATATGGGGCAATGGAGGAACCCAACAGCACCATCAAGGTAGTGCCCAGGACGCATTATCCATTAAATCCCTCATCAGACAAACTAGAGGGAGCGCAGGGCTGGACATCTGCGCCTCTGCCAGAGCAGTACTAACTCCAGAGATGGGAGTTCAAATCATTCCCACAGGAGTAAAAGGACCTCTTCGCCAGGGAACAGTAGGCTTATTATTGGGACGCAGTTCTTCTACACTAAAAGGACTTATGATAAGTCCTGGGGTAATTGATCCCGATTATGAGGGTGAAATAAAAATTATAGCTAGTTCTCCAAGAGGTATATCAGTAATTTCACCAGGAGATAGAATAGCACAGTTATTAATAATACCCAGCCTGCATGATAAATTTTCCAGTTGTAATGTAGAAAGAGGTTCCAAGGGATTAGGCTCCACAGGTGTAGATTGGGCTATGCTGTCTTTAAATTTAGATTCTCGCCCAATGCTAAAATTAAATATTCAAGGACATGACTTTAATGGGCTGCTGGACACAGGTGCTGACCTCAGCATCATATCTCGTCAAGAATGGCCAAAACATTGGCCATTACAACAAGCCACTCAAACGCTTCGAGGCCTAGGAGTGGCGACTAATCCCGATAGAAGCGCAATGGTATTAGATTGGAGGGATCCTGAAGGATGTGAAGGAACTATACAGCCCTATGTATTAGATCATCTTCCTGTAAATTTATGGGGACGAGATGTCCTAGATCAATTAGGATTGACATTAACAAATAACATCAATCCTAACGCGCCCACTACTAGGGCTAAACAAGGCTTTAGGAAAGAAAAAAGATTAAGAGAACAAGAACAAGGTATGACAGCACCTATTCAAATAGATCAAGAAATAAATAGACATGAATTGGGTTTTCAGAAAGGGCCACTGAGACAATCAAAATTACTTGGAAATCAGAAAGACCAGTGTGGGTTCCTCAGTGGCCCCTGACTAAAGAAAAGATACAAGTAGCCCATGACTTGGTCAGACAACAATTAGCGGAAGGACATATACAACCTTCCGTATCCCCCCATAATACTCCCATTTTTGTCATTAAAAAGAAATCTGGTAAATGGAGATTATTACAAGATTTAAGAGCCATTAATAATGAGATGGTTATTATGGGACCTGCTCAATCAGGGATTCCTCAATTGTCTGCTTTACCAAAAACATGACATGTTTTATTTATAGATATTAAAGATTTCTTTTCAATTCCAATTCATCCCGAGGATAGTCCACATTTTGCATTTACTATCCCTGCACTAAATCATGAAGGTCCTGATCAGAGATATGAATGGAAAGTACTCCCTCAAGGGATGGCTAACAGCCCAACTATGTGTCAAATTTATGTTAATAAAGCAATCCAGCCACTTAGAAATCAAAATCCTGAACTACAAATATTTCACTATATGGATGATGTGTTATTGGCACATAAAGATAAAAACACATTACTAGAATGTTATGCCACACTTACAAACTTATTGAAAAATTATAATCTAGAGATAGCAATAGATAAACTACAATTAAATCTTCCAATTAATTATTTAGGAGTTCTATTATCCTCAACCATGGTCCGTCCACCAAAAATTCAAATACGAGTAGATCAACTCAGATCACTTAATGACTTTCAAAAGTTATTGGGAGACATAAATTGGATAAGGCCTTATCTAGGCATACCAACAGGAGAGTTAGGACCTTTATTTGATATTCTAAAAGGTCCATCAGATCCAAATTCACCCCGCATGTTAACGCTTGAAGCAAGAAAGACATTAAAAATCATTGAAACCTATATGGAAAATATGCATTTGGATAGAATTGATATAAGTTTGCCTTTATTATTTATTATACTACCAACAAAAAATATTCCTACAGGAGTATTTTGGCAGGAAGGTCCATTATTGTGGATACATTTATCTTATTCTCCTAACACTATTCTTACTAGATATCCTGAGGCTGTAGGACAATTGATACTCAAAGGAATAAAAGCAGCTAAGGGAGTATTTGGGATTTCTCCCAATAAAATTATCACTCCATATACTATGGATCAAATTGATGAGTTAGCTAATGAGTTAAATACTTGGGCAATAATCATGTGTAAAACTAGTGTTTCATTTGATAATCACTTACCATCTAATCCTTTGTTGTCTTTTTGGTCTAAGCATCCTGTAGTTTTTCCAAAAATGACAAGAAAAACCCCTATCATAAATGCTCCAAATATATTCACTGATGGGTCAAACAATGGTACAGCAGCAGTAGTTACTCCTGATCAAATTTTTACATTTTTAGTACCCAAGCAATCAGTTCAAAAGGTAGAGCTTAATGCAGTATTACAAGCTTTTATGATGTTTAAAGACTCTGTATTTAATTTATTTTCTGATAGTCAATATGTAGTTAATGCTATAGTATCCCTTGAAGATGCTGGTAGGATTTCACCTTCTTCTACTGTTTTCTCTTTGTTTTCCGCTATACAAAGTCTAATCTGGGACCGAAAAGATCCATTCTTTATAGGTCATATCAGGGCACATACAGGATTGCCTGGAGCCCTTAGTATGGGCAATGAACTAGCAGATAAATCTACACATGACATACATATTTTCTCCACAATAGAAGAAGCTATAAATTTTCATAAAAGGTTCCATGTCAATGCTAATACTTTACAAAAACGTTTTAAAATAACTAAAGAAAAAGCCAGACATATAATAAAACAATGTCAAAATTGTGTGACATTTTACCACAAGTTAATCTTGGAGTCAATCCTAGAGGACTGATACCTAACCATATTTGGCAGATGGACGTCACACACTTGCCAGAATTTGGAAAATTAAAATATTTACATGTTACAGTTGATACCTCTTCCGGATTTTTGATGGGCTCCCTTCATGCCGGAGAAAAAACTAAAGATGTTATAGCTCATTGCTTACAAAATTTTGCCACTGTGGGCGTTCCAAAACAGTTAAAAACGGACAATGGTCCTGGTTATACTTCCACCTCTTTTAAACAATTTTGCTCATCATTTGGCATTACTCACATAACAGGAATTCCATACAATCCACAAGGACAAGGCATAGTTGAAAGAGCTTATCAAACTATTAAAATGTACTTATTAAAACAAAAGGAGGGAATTGGAAAGGGGTATATATCCCCCAAAGATAAACTTAAAATAACCCTTTTTACTCTAAACTTTTTAAATTTGGATTGATCGGGACTTAGTGCTGCGGAAAGACATTTGTACCCAAAAAATGTACATAAGCCTAAGGTACTTTGGAAAGATATTCTAACAGGACAATGGAAAGGCCCGGATCCAGTGATAGTCTGGAATCGGGGCACTGTCTGTGTTTTCCCACAGGATGAACAGCAACCGATTTGGATTCCAGAGAGATTAACTAAAACAATTTCTACAGAAAAAGAAGATGATTTGACTCAAATCCATAACAGCTGACATCCAGAGCTCCAGCTTGGCTATTCTTACATCTGCGACAGTGATTAACCAAGGTGTTTTTTTTTCAATATCTATTTTATTATTGCATTTTTCCCACATCATAAAGTTCTATTTTAATTTTGAGCTCATCCAAACCTAGGTTAATGTTTTTCTGATCAGTTTTAGTTTTTGACTGTGTTTTATTTTTTTGACTGTGGAGTTTTTAAACATTGCAATGGAGATTTCACCTAGGTATAGTTACAAGGCCTTTATTTACTATTGTCTTATGTGTTGTATGTTGTGTGCACACTTCTGTTTTGTGTTGTATGTCTGTATGTGTGTATGTCCATATTTCTTATATGAGGAGCGCTCATGAAAAAATGGATCCGAATTTTTTCTTTATTCACGTGATTTATATGGTTTAATTCAAATTAGGTAAACAGCTGTTAAGGATTGTTTTTAAAGGAGTTTAACAGATCTGTTTGTTTACTTTCACCTTTCCTTTTCATTATATTTAATAATTCTGTTCAGGATAATGTCTCTTTAGCATCATTGCCAGAATTTCCATCTCCATCCCAATTCCGGTGAAGACTGAGATAAAACCAAACTACAGCTTCTATGATAGCTATCACAGTAAACTGTATAAACTGATGCATCAATGAATATAACTCAACAAGTAATGCTCATCAAGGACTTGATTTACTTTGGGAGGAAATGGACATATTGATAGACTCCTCCATTTTGAACTGCTTGCAGAACTTGCCTGGACTATATATCAGTTGCATACATTGTGAAATATCATCTGGTGCACCGAATTGTGGTACTGCTGGCATATCTTTGCTGATGGTGTCACCAGTGATGCAATTTCCTTGCCAGCTCACCCCATGTTTATTGTGGTAATACTGGCATATCTTTGCTGATGGTGTCACCAGTGACGCAATTTTTCCAAAGGAGCCATCAATTGGCTTGGTGTCGTGGCATTTCTGTATCCTCCTCCCTTCTACTAGTGATGGTCTAAAATTTGGGGGCCAACAGAGGTGAGGCAAAGAACCTCACCCCCCCCACTGGCACCAAGGCTAAATTTGGGGGCCAACAGAGGTGAGGCAAGAACCTCACCCCCCCACTGGTGCATAGGCCTATCCACAAGCATGGCTGAATGCTGGACCGGTAGTCAGTGAAGGGTTGATCTGATTACAGTGGATTCAACCTAAGACAGGAAGCTGACGCCTAAATGTCAGTTCTCCCATGACGGGTAAGAACCATATGTTAAATTGGACAACCTACCAGGCATGGTCCCTAGCCACATTGCTTGTTGCTTAATTAAACAGAAGGGGGCAGATGCTAGGAGCCACAAGCAAATATACGATGTATGGCACCTTTGGTTGTAAAGTGATGCCAGCTAGCCACTGAGATGATTATGTTAAGATTTACATTCATATGGAAATTGGACTCCCGCTGTTCACCTTGGCCTGCTACCGGAGTCATGTTACGGGACTCATGGAGAGTTCCCATTGGTTGGGGAAGGATAGTAGGAGGGAATTCCGGGGGAGGTTCGGGGGACCCCCGGTTCCGGGGAACGCGTGGTTCCGGTGGAGGCCCGCATGGGAGGACCGGGTTTGGCTTGCCAGCGCCTACAGAGTATTGGCGGCTTTTTCAAAATAAAGTTTTGTTCCTGCTTGAGTGGCTCGTGATTCTGTGCCCAGCCAAGACTGCGGCAGGATTGAACACAGGGGCACTTGACTACTGAGCCATATCCCCAGCACAGTTTTTGTATTTTTTAGAGACAGGGTCTCACTGAGTTGCTTAGCACCTCTCTTTTGTGGAGACTGACTTTGAATTCTCAATCCTGTGTCAGCCTGAGTCACTGGATTATAGGCATGTGCCATGATGCCTGGCTAAAATTCATTCATTCTTATCCCCAGTTCTTTGCAACAAAGATTCTCAAAGTAAAACAAAATTGGGCTCAAAGACCACACACAAAGCATGGAAGTTTCTTTATTAATATCATTGAAAAGTTAGAATAGCATGCAACTCTCAGGCAAAAGGGCTTCTAGGAAACATAAGGGCATTGTCTGAGCAGTATTACAAGCATAGGCTGTATATAGAGGGATGGGCATGAAATTAAAAGTGTGTGGGTGTGGTTTTGAGCATGTAGAATGGAATAAATTTTAATTGAAAAGAAACTTACATTTCAGGGAGATTGTCTTAGCTAAAGGGACTGTCAGCTTGGAGAGAAAGGGACTGAATTGTTCAAAATGGAATCCTTCTTAGGCAGTCAAATTTTACCAGTCTGGAAACAGGGTGAAAGTACTATTCAAAAACTATACAATTTGGGCTGGGGATGTGGCTCAAGTGGTAGCGCGCTTGCCTGGCATGTGTGCGGCCCGGGTTCGATCCTCAGCACCACATACCAACAAAGATGTTGTGTCCGCGGAGAACTAAAAAAAATAAATATTAAAAAAAATTCTCTCTCTCTCTCTCTCTCTCTCTCTCTCTCTCTCTCTCTCTCTCTCTCCCCTCTGTCACTCTCTCTTAAAAAACAAACAAAAAAAAAACAAAAAAAAACTATACAATTTAATGCCATATTCAAAACTGGCTCAAAAATGGTAAAAAAAGAAGGACATCTGAAAGACAAGCAAGATTTGTAGTGACATGTGGAAGATGGAGTGGTTCCAAGGGGGCAGAACAGAAGTAAGAAGCATTTCCTAGCTCCCTAGTTTGGCTGTTTATCAATATGTGCCTCCTGGATTTCACAATGGCTCTGGGCCAGTAACATTATGTCTTTCTCTCTCCCTCTCCCCACCCCCCCCACCCCAAACCCCTCTTTCTCTTTCATTGAAGTGCTTCTCTCCCATGGAATTTTGAGTGTGAGCAAATTTAGAGCAAATAATTGTCTTTTATATTTATAAGTATTTAGATTAAGCAAAACAATTGGCATGATGCTACAACTAGACCTAGACTAAAGATAAATCAGAATCTTGGACTTCAAGCCTAAACTTATGATTTTATGTAAACTTTGGTGTTCTTAGATGAATGTGAACACATATGAGGTATGGTGGGGGCGATGTAAGTCTGTAGCCCAAAGGTGAATTATATTAAATTTATTGCATGGAATCCTTGATTTTTGCAGTGTCTGGCTTAGAAAATGAGTAGGTTATTCTACAGTATTACTTTGCTCAGTGGGAAATCATCAACAGTGATATAACTGGAGGCCTGAAAAGTACTTTCTTATTGGTGCATTTCTAATTTCACAGCTTCCCATTACTATATTGAGGAGAAAATTATATGATTGCAGCTGTGGTTGTTTGGATATAAAGTGTCTCCCAAAAGCGTAAATTTGAGAAAATGCAAGAATTTTTAGAAGTAAAATGATTAGATTATGAGAGGTATAACCTAATCAAAGGATTAATCCACTGATATGGAATAACTGGGTGATAGCTATAGGCAAGTGAAATGTAACTGGAGGAGGTGAGTAACTGGAGGTATACCTTTGGGGTTTATACTTTGTCCTTTGTGAATGGAGCTCTGTCTCTACCTTCAGATTGCCATGTCCTGATCTGCTTTCCTCCTCCATACCCTTCTGCCATGATGTTCTGCCTTGCTTCAGGCCCAGAGCACTAGAGTAAGCTGTCCATGGACTAAGACTTCTGAAACCATGAGCCAAATTAAACTTTTCCATCTCTACATTAATCTTGTTAGGTTTATTGGTTATAATGTTGAAAGCATGCATGCGGAATAGACATGCGGAAGACAACTAAAACTATTTCAAGAAGATTATACATTTTATTTTAAACAACAAAAAACAAGATTGAGAAAACTAAAATGAAAAGCATGTAATTATAAATAGCATTAGGATATGTCAAGTTGAGATTAAATAAAACTCAATTGTACATGATACTACTTAAAATTTATAAACTATTTATAAGGAAATTAAAAGATATATAAATAATGGAGAAAACTATCATGTCCAAGGTTTAAAATGCTTAGTATTGTAAACCTTTTATTTTTCCCAGACAGATTTATATAAATTGAGAAGTACAATGATATTCATAAAAGTCCTTGAATGCATTTGTGTGTTTTAAAGTGGGTAATTGATTCTAGAAATTATATGTTTATGTAAAGGATAAAGAATTTAAGACAATTCTATTCATGTGGGTTTGTCTTTTGTCTTTTATTTCATTGGTGTTCATACATGTTTTGATGCTAATACCCTGCTGGTTTTGTTACTATAGCTTTGTAGTGTAATTTGAGGTCTGGTATTGTGTTGTCTCCAGCTTCGCTATTCACATTAAGGATTACTTTGGCTATTCTGGGTGTCTTAACTTTCCAAATGAATTTCAGAATTTTTTTTCTAGTTCTGTGAAGAATGTCAATGAAATTTGACAGGGATTGCATTTAATCTGTATAAGCTTTTGGTAGTATGGCCATTTAGACAATATTAATTCCGCCTATCAAAGATGGTTGGAGGTTTTTTCATCTTCTAAGATCTTCAACTTTATTCTTTAGTGTTCTGTAGTTTTCATTGTTGAGGTACTTTATCTTTTATTTTTTTAGATTGATTCCCAATTATTTTATTTTTTAAAGGCTATTATGAATGGGTCAGCTTTTTTTTTTTTAATTTCTTTTTCAGCTGGTTCATTTTGGAGTATAGAAATTTGATTGATTTATAGGTGTTGATCTTGTATGCCACTATATTAATGAATTCACTTATGAGCTGTAGAACTCTTCTGGAGGAGTTTTTTGGGTCTTCAGCAAACCCACGCAAATGTAGTTATCTGATATTAGATAAAGGTGCCAAAAAATATGTTGTAGAAAAAGAGAGCCTGTGTAAAATATGGTATTAGAAAAACTAGAAATCCTGTGTAGAAGAATAAAATTAGACCCCTTTTACTCTGCACAAAAGTCAAATAAATGTGGATCAAAGACTTAGGAATGAGATCAGAAACCCTGCAACTAATAGGAAAAAATATAGACCCAACACTCTTGCATAACAGCACAGGAAATAACTTCCTTAACAAAACTCCTAAAGATCAAGAAACAAAAAATCAGTAAGTGGGATGACATCAAATTGAAAGTCTTGTGTACAGCAAAGGAGACAAGAGCATGAAGAGAGAACCTACAGAATAGGAGAAGATCTTTGCCACCTGCTCCTCAGATAGGACATTAATGTCCACAATATACAAAGGATCCTAAAAATTAATACAAAGAATCAATAAATAGGCAAAAGAACTAATCAGACACTTCTCAAAATAAATAAAATGATCAACAAATGCATGAAAAAATTTCAACATCTTTAGCAGTTAAGGAAATATAAATCAGAACTACATTGGGATTTCATCTCACTCCAATAAAAATGGCAATTATCAAGAATACAAATAACAATAAATGTTGGTAAAGATGCAGGGAAAAGTTCACTCATACATTGTTGGTGGGACTGCAAATTAATGCAATCACTCTGGAGCAGAATATAAAGATTCCTCAAAAAACTAAGAATGAAACTACCAGATGACCCAGCTACCCCACTCCTTGATATTAAAAAAGATTTAAAATCAGCATGTTACCATTGTACATTAATGTTTATAACAACACAATACATAAGAGCCAAGCTATGAAACCAACCCGGGTGCCCTTCAACAATGAATGGATAAAGAAAATGTGGTACATACACACATTGAAATTTAGTCAGCTATAAAGAATTATGTCATTTGCTGATTAATGGATGAAAATGGAGACTATCGTGCAAGACAAAATTAGCAAGTTCCAAAAGTCAATGATTTAGTGTTTTCTCTGATATGTGTAAGCTAATCCAAGTTAGAGTGGGTGCAGGAGAAGAGAGAGAGAGAGAGAGAGAGAGAAGAAAGGAAAAAAGAAAAAAGAAATTTTATCAAAATACAGGAAATATCTGTAAAGTGGATGAATGAAATTGTGGAGGAGAAAGAAAGTAAGGGAAAAGGGAAGAATAGTGGAATGGGTCTGACTGAACTTTTGTATGTACACACATGACTATATCACCATGAATCCCAACATCAAGTATACCCACAAGACAGTAATTAAAAAACAAACTGTAATTAAATTACAGAAAAATCAGTACAGGGATGGCAGCAGGAGGAAAGAGAAAGGGAGGTGGAAATATTGCGGACTTAATTAGACCAAATTATATTCCATATTTTTGTGATTATGTCAAAATTTATCCTAATGTTATATAAAACAAAAAAAGGATTTTAAAAATAAAAAAAGAAGTCATGACAAATTTACAGAACAAAATGGGACTATGACTCCTCTGACCACTATGAAATCTCCTTATCAAACCTCAACAATTAAAGCAACATAGTTTTGGTACAAGAATAGGAAAAAACATCATGAGGACAAAGTACATCTAAAAATAATTGGTTGTTTATTAACTTTATGAAAAATAATAAGCACCAGTATTTCTGAAGCTAAATGATCAAAGACATTTTCACAGAAAGTAGTGTGGATCAATTGGGCACTTGTGAAAAATAAAGAAATTTATTCTCCACCTCTGATCCTATACAAAATCAAATAATATTAGATCATGTCTTATTATAATTGACAAAAAAATAAAGCATAGAGTATATAACATAGTTGAATATATATTATGAACTATCTTAGAGAGCCTGAGATTCTTAAAATAAAAGTAATAATTATAAATGAAAATCTTGACAAGTCAGACTACACTAAACTGAGCACCTTTTATGCCAACATACTTTGCCATTTTAGTGAGCATTGAAGAACAGAACAGTAAGAAAGGTATTTGAAACAACAATGTACACCGATGTCATGAAGATATTTGTTAAAATTATTAAAATTTATTAACATAATGAATTGAAATCAAATAAAGACCTGGAAAGTAACTGGAATAGCACTCACAAAAGAAAACAAAGGACCAGTAAGCATATAGCAATCTTCTCCACCTTAGTGGTCCACAAGGAAACCCAAATCAAAGGCACATTCTCTAAAGCCTTCCCTCCAAATTGTAGTTTTGAAACTGGAATTTTGAGATGAGACTAGATTCCCTGTTTTGCCAATTTTCTTCTGATTTCTTGTCTTGCAAAACTGAAAAATAAAATCCATGGACAATAATGGAAGGGAAGAGTAAGAGGAGTAGGGTTTATTTAAGTAAAAAGAGATAGAACTCTCATGATGCTAAAGCAGGCCTGATAGAAGGAAAAACCCACTTTAATGTGCTAGCTTAAGGGCTTATATGGTTTGGGGTATGATCAAAATCTTTGCTAAGCAGGCATTGAAAAAGTACCAAGGCTACATTAGCCTAAAAAGTTATATATCTTCCTGTAACTCCCACCTGAGTTCACCTCCACCTTCCATTTTCCTGGCCTCTCTGGAACAAAGGGTGTTTACACAGGTGACCCTCATGGTCTTTTACATTTGAAAAAAGGCCATGAAGGTGCCCATTAATATTTCTACTGGGTTGCCTCAGGATGTGGTCTTTGCCTTTGAATAAAACCTTAATGGGGCCCATTGCCTGAAAATTATCTATTCTTATTTTGTGGGAAAACTGGACAAAAGAGGAGAGCAAAATTATACTTTTATTGAGGAAAACCAATTAGCATTTTATACTTAAATGAAGTTAAGCCTTCAATATGTAGGAGGAAATCTGCTCCTGGAAGTACGTGCAATATGCATGTGCATGGGCAAAGAAATACAAAATCAAATACAGCATTATTATTTATATTGATCTTAAAATTTTTAAAAATCCAAACATCCCTCAAGAATAAAATTTTTCTACAAACTAAATAAGAAAAAATGAATATACCACATGAAAACACAAAATTATAAGTGGGATTCAACTAATATTGAGCAAAATAATTCATGTTTTACAATTTTATTTATACAAATTAAAAAGCATATGACTAAACTGTAGTGTGTTGGAATGCATGCTTATGAAAGCATGAAATAATAATGATGAAAAGGGGCAAAATTTTTACTCTCTGGAAAAATGATAAGATAATGAGAGCAAAGATTATTTTTGTGGTTCCAGTTACTACATTATATTACTTCTACATCTTGGTGTTGCTACATTGATATTTTATCATAACCACTTAACAGAGACATCAAAATATCAAATACATTGAAAAAAATTGACATACATACAGAAAAGTAATTAAAGATGTTTGAGATACAACAACAGAGGGAATGATTACCCATGATTGAGTTCTACTGTGTTTATGAATTAAAAATACGTACAGATATCAGCTTGTATTAGCTTTCAAAGCAATATATTTTTAAAATTTCTTAGAAACTGAAAAAGTGGTTACAATATTTATGTGGAAATGATAATGTCTAGGAAGAGCCAAGACACAATTACAGATGTATAAGGTGGTCTACAATTGTAAGGGTCCGGCGAAGTGTCAGAGAAAGAGACCACACGAAACTAGCTCCATGCAATGGCAAGGGGGATTTATTGGGGATCCGTTCCAGCGCGCTAGGGCTCTGTGCTCACTCAAGAAGGGAGAGCAGCCCAGAGCCCAGAGCAGAGGTCAAGCAGAGCTTAAGTACACTTTTTGGAGAGGGTGGGGGGCTTTGCATACATCAGAACAAATCATCATGAGGCGCGGGGAAATTGAACAACAATTCTGATACATGATTAGTCCATTCATTGCTGGGAACAGTTTGGGTAGGGGTGATTGGTCACTTCTAAGTGGGGTATACATTCAAACTGATTGGTTCTGGGGCCTGGATGCCTACGTGCCATGTTACCTGGATGCCTACCTGCCATGTTACCAGGAGCCCTTAGCTATTAAACAACCAGGGAATCAATAGAGATATTTACTGAGCAGGTCCCACATTGTCCTAACAAGTTTACAGAGATTGCAGGTTCCGGGGATAGCAGGGGAATTGTAACAATAAACTTTTACCTTTTAGCCCAGGCCTTGTAATCTAGAAGCTTTACAATGCCCTAGTCTTTTACACTTTAACTCAGACTTTTGCAGCTTAGAATCAACTTAGAAATTCTACCTTTACACAATAATTATCTTGGAGCTCAGTTAGTTAAGATTGCATGCTATTGGTAGAATGTTTACAATGGAATAGAGAGCCCAGAAAAAGATTCATATACACACAGGCACTTTGAGCCATTGAGAAACTGATGTGACTCCATTTTTGAGAAAAAATGAGCTTCTACCTCAAGGCCTGTCCTAAGGAAGGGGGCGCGACCCTTGTCCTGGGAAAAACCCACAGAACACCTGCTGAGTTATTTGTCTGCAAATAACAGGAGAGTGGTGCCAGGTGTCCCTGACTCAGTTAGGCTAGGTGAAGACCCATAGCAACCCCCTAGCAACCACCAATAAGCATGAGACAGGGAAAATACTGGGGATGCCAAATGACCCCCCAGTAGTTTATGGTGATTGATAACATGTTGGGAAACCAGGTAGTTTAGCACATACACCCCTCGTGGCTTAAACCAATCAGTTCAAACGAATCCCCCTCACGTACTAACCAATCATCCCTACCCACTAATCAATGTTAAGAGTTGTTGTTTGATTTTCCCGAGGTATGGAATGATTTGCTGTATGATGTTGGGACGCATAGAGTATCCCCTCAAAACCTATAAAATCTCACTGAACAAAGGACCAGGACTCACTTCCTGGGACCGCTGCTTCGGAAACAGTTGTGAGTCCAGGCTCGGGCTTGCAATAAAGACTCTTGTGTGATTGCATCGGATTTGCCTCCTGGAGGTCTATTGGGGTCCCATGAATCTGGCATAACACCACAAGAGGAGGTGCCTTCAATAATGGTCCTGTAAAGATTAGAAGGCATGTGGGAAAATTCATGCCTACATCACACTATTGACAAAAGAACTTTCAAGAAGATATTACATAATACTTGACTACAAAAAACAGCAACTAGAATAAAATATAGGATTATTTTCTTCTGTCAAGTTTGTCCAATTATTTTAATGCCATTGTATTCTTAATTAATTTTGGCAAAATTTGTTCCAAAGGATATGAAAAAAATTTGTTACTTAGATTTTACCTTAGCAAGTAAATAATATTTTGTTGGAAGGCAAACTGTAGTGATCTGAAAATTCAACAAGAAAAATATATTCACACTAGGACACACAAAGCCACCTAGGAATCACAAAAATAATAAATTAGCAACTTTCTCTGACAAGGATGATTACGACTATTTTTTATGATGAGTTTAGTCCCACTTTCATCCTCTATTATTATAGATAAAATCTATTAAGATATCTGATCACTAAGTCTTACCCATTTCTCGATAGCATTGAATTGATAACCATATATCCATATTCTAATTCCTTCTTGAAAGCCTCCATTTCAAGCCTAAATATTAACTCTCATTCCAGTTTTCAACAGACATGCTCATTTCTTCCAGTGCCTGTTTTCTTTTTCTAGCAAGCTCAATATACCTGACTTTTTAAAAACACAAACCTGTTTTTGGTGGGCTTTTCCTGGTTTTCACAACCCAAGAGGAACACATCAGAGAGCATTTGAGCATCTTCTTGTCAATACTGTGGACAGCTTATGAGATAGTGTGAATGGTTTTTCCACTTCCAAATTGATATGATTCCAT
The DNA here is from genome assembly GCF_964194105.1 of Spermophilus citellus. Classification (NCBI taxonomy): domain Eukaryota; kingdom Metazoa; phylum Chordata; class Mammalia; order Rodentia; family Sciuridae; genus Spermophilus; species Spermophilus citellus. The sequence continues at coordinate 58,939,967 of NC_138182.1, read as the reverse complement.
ATCACCATAATATAGAAAACGGCTTTCTATCTCTTTTTTAAAAATAATAATTCCAAGTAGATTATTTTAGTAATTTCTTAGTGATTTGTTCAGTGATTAAAATGTTAAAATGTATTTTCCCCAAATAAGTTAAGCGTTTAAAAGGCATATTTTGTGTGAATTTTCAAGAAAACTCATGCCTTCCAAATTACAGATACATATTTAGAATATAGTTTGTTGTGATTATATGTCTCCTTAGGGAGGACATGTGTACGCTACGAGAGTGTGGCAGCAATCATTTTCAGTGTTCTGATTATACCCTTTATGATCTGCTGTCCTCATTCAGAGGGCAGGCACATTTTTTCTTACTATGTTAATTAGTTTCTCTTCAACAATCCAGATGTTATGTTTATGTAATTTATTCCTTCCTGTTGACTTTTTAGTAATGAGATTAATCTGTCTGATTTCCCTTTTTCTAGCTCAATATTATGTATCTATAAACATTCCTTTTAAAATGAAAGTAAAAACATCAACTCTACTAGTTATTCTCTTCTTTAAACATTGAATAATTTTCTTTAAAGAAAGGTCCCTGCCTACTATTAAACATTTAGACATAACTCTCACCTTGCAATTATACAACAAAAATCCAAAACAAAGACAAATAACAGAAATGATGCATAATACTGCTATTGTAAAATGCAGAACAAAATATTCTGTAGGATACGATTAAGTAATGATGTAAAGTACATCAAAGAAATGTGTTTCTTCCATTACAACTCTAGAGAAAGTGTCTACTTGTTATTTTTTTGCCACAGTATGATTCACTTTAGATTCCCATCTTTTATTTTAAAAAAAATCCATGTTTCAAAGGCATCTCTGTATGTATTTTTTATTTTTAATTAAACACATGTTCATCAGCCATAGTGACTCTCTTCAGATGTGATTTTCAAAGCATATATAAGGGTAGCATAGTTGTAGTTAATTCATATTTTATTTAATAGTCTGTGATTATTAATAATAATATATATAAAGAGAATATAAATACACATATATTCCAAGCAAAAGTTATTTGAACTGGAATATGTTCTTTAAAAGTTTCCAAAATGTATGTCTCTCTTCCTTTATATAACAGGCCACCCTCAATCAATATTCCAGTGTCAATCAATCTTCTATATTTAACCTATCTTAAAAATTATTTTGTTTTTCTAGGGCTGGGGATATAGCTCAGTTAGTAGAATGCTTGCCTCTCATGCATAAGGACGTGGGTTGGATCCCCAGCATCACACACACACACAAAATTATTTTGTTTTTCTCAATTTGCAATTAATACAAAGGAAAATTTTAGGAAAAAAAGAAATATTAGGAGCTACTTAGAGATATGGCATTCCTGAGCCTTGCATGTATAATTACTTTCATATACGTAATTACATACATATTGGTCTTTTATTTTCTCTTCAAAATAGTTTTCTTCCATTATATCAACACTTCATTCTTTTACTAATTGCTATTTGTGCTAGTTAACTATTTGCTGCTATAAGAAAACAACTTATAGGAGAGAAATTTTATTTTGGCTCAGTTGGAGAGGTTCAGTCTGATTGGCTACCTTCATTGCTCTGGACCTAAAGTGAGGTCTGATGGAAGAAAGAAGTGTCAGAGGAAGGCTACTCAGCTCATAGCAATCAGGAAGTAGAATGAAAGTGCTAGGACCCAGGGCAAAGTATAATCCCTAAATGCACGTCATCAAGTGACTTACTTCCTCCAGCTAGCCCCACCTGCCAGCAGTTACCATGTAGCAATTCATTCAAATTATTAATCCATCAAATAGATTAATCAATTGATTGGGAAATAGCTCTCATAGTCCAATCATTTCACCTCTAAATTTTCTGAATAATGCCTGACATAAGCTTTCAGGGGACTTATAGCCAAACCATGACAGTGTTCTAGATGTATAAATATGAATAGTGATTAATTATTGATTTCCCTTAATAGAGATATAATTATTGATTACTTATTATCCTTAGTTTTACATTTGATATATTTTTACATGAAAATATTTGATAATTTCTATGTAGCTCTCAAAAATATTTCTTTGTGATTTTGATAATACCACATAACATAAAATAACTTTTAGGGGAAATAAAACAACGTATAGTTATAGTATGTGCTACACATATTACATGTTAACATTATAATATTGCATGTTTCATTACATATTTTGTTACATATTATGTATCATGTCATCTACTTTATATAATACATATATTTCTCTTTGTATTAGTAAGTGTTCTTCAGAGAAATAGTAATAATAGGAGACAGATAGATGATAGAAACATAATAGATTTATTATGAGTAATGGGTTTACTCAATTTCAGAGGCAGATAATTTCCAAGATCTATAATCAGCAAGTTGGAACTCAGGAAAATTAATGGTGCTCTTCCAGTCCAAAGGCCAGAAACAAAACAAAACAAAACAAAACAAAACAAAACAAAAACGAATAATCTATCTTAAAAGCAATCAGATACAGGGATTCCCTCTTCACTGGAAGAAGTTCATCCTTTTGATCTAATAAGGTCTTCAATGGACTGGATGAGACCCAATCACATTTTGGAAGCAATCTAATTTACTCAATCTACTCATTTAAAGTTTAAACTCATCCAAAAACATCCTACAGCAACATCAAAATAGTTGACCATATAATCAGCGCATTCTATACCCTGATGAACTAGACACACAAAATTAATCTTTATATTTACAATTTTGGAGCATTTTTTAAACAAGTTCTCCCTCTCTTTCTCTCTCTTCTCTCTCTCTTACTAAAACACTTCAATAACAATTTCATTTCGGTTTCATAACAGGAGAAGAGACAAAATGGTAATAACTTGTAATTCTGCTTGCATGTGCATGAGTGAGTTAAGGGAAAATATTGAAAGAAATTAAAAATATCATGATGCTTAATTGTACCAGTAGGCAATGGTGCCTAGTTGGTCAAATACTGTATTTTATGTTGATGTGAATGTTATTGAACATGATTAACATTTATAATAATTTAACTTTTAGTAAAGTAGATTATCCTACATAGGGTGAGTGGACTTCAAACAATCAATCGTTCAGAGCAAAAATTGAGGTTTACCAAAGCAGAAGAAGTTGTATCTCAAGGCTACAACACAGAAATTCTGAATGTGTTTCCCGTCTACAGAGATTGCTCTCAAGAATGCAATGTGAACTGTTATCTGAATTTCTGGACTGTAGGCTCGACTTACAAATGTCAAATTTGACAATACTGACAATTAAATAAGCCAATTCTTTAAAATAAATCTACCACTTTCCCCATTAGTACTCTGCTGTTCTGTACAGAGAGAAAAACTTCAGGGTTTTATTTTTCTTAGTTTATTATAGTGCTAGATGAGGCTGAGGCAGGAGGATCACAAGTTCAAAGCCAGCCTCAGCAACAGCAAGGTGCTAAGCAACTTTGTGAGACAAAATAGGGCTGGAAATGTGGCTCAATGGTTGAGTGCTCTTGAGTTCAATTCCTAGTATTCTCTCCCCACCAAAAAATATTTTAAAGGCATAGACCAGATGCTTTATTTTTAAAACATCAAGAAATTTGTATAGATAATGAAAATGAAGATGAATCAATAGTTAGATATTTCAGTAAATTTGAAAAATTATTTTGGTGGTATTTCTAGGCACTATTGGTTGATCCAAGATTTTAAAAAAATATATTCATTTAGTTGTAGGTGAACACACAGTATCTTTTATTTATTTTTATGTGGCGCTAAGGATTGAACCCAGTGCCTCACACATGTGAGGCAAGCAATTTACCACTGAGCTATAGCCTCAGCCCCAGAGATTTTTTTTTAATATTTTTTTGAGTTGTTGAGGTATCTTTGTTTTAATCATTTATTTTTATGTGGCGCTAGGATTGAACCCAGTGCCTCACACATGCAAGGCAGGCACTCTACCACTGAGCCATAATTCCAGCCCCAAGATACTTGTTTTTTTTTAATATTGATAGTTTGGTTGTATGGCTTTGAATTGCCAGTGGTAAAGAGAGAAAAATGTTCTTGGACTTTCAGAGACCAAACAATCATGACACCAAGGGCTAGAAAAGACACATGGATATTTTGTATGAGCATATATATGACTTTTGCCTATCATAGCTTTTGTGTTTCTTTTGTTTAATTAGGAAGACCTCTACATGATAAATTTTTAAATTATTATCTTATGTTCTCTAAACTTTATTCTATGTAACTTTTAGACATTGATTAAATCTCAGTTATTTTTATATATTATATGATATAAGAAGTTAGCAAACATTTTTGACCAGATGGATTTTAGACACTTTAAAAATTAAATTTCTTTAAATGTTATTTACTATTTACAAAATTATTTAAATATGCATGCATTTATTCTTTAAAAATAATATATATAGGTTAGCAGAAAAAGCAAATTCATGAGGAAATGATGGTTACTTCTTTATCATAGCTACATATTTCATGAGAAAATTCCATTATATTATGCTCTTAATTTTTTTTTATTTTTTTATTTATTATTTTTTTTTTATTGGTTGTTCACAACATTACAAAGCTCTTGACATATCATACTTCATACATTAGATTGAAGTGGGTTATGAACTCCCAATTTTACCCCAAATGCAGACTGCAGAATCATGTCGGTTACACATCCACAATTTTACATAATGCCCTATTAGTAATTGTTGTATTCTGCTACCTTTCCTATATGCTCTTAATTTTTGTTGAAACATTTTAGCTGGTCACTTATAAATGAGACTAGCTGAATTAATTCCCTGATGATAGACACCCTTTTAGGATTCTGTTTTCCTAAGTTAACAACAAACTCTTATTTGTAAAATAATATTTATAATTAAATTATAATTTGAATTTTGTGAATAACTCCCAAGTACATTATAATTCTGCTTTTGGAAACTATAAGTTCTTTTGCAGCTCATTAATCTTCCTGAAAAGTACTGGTGAAAGAAATTCCTAAAAAGAATTGCCTGAAAAGGCAGGCAGCATTGTGAGAATACAATTCTAAGGAAACAGGAGTTGTGCAGAAATTTGCTATGACATTCTGTAATAGTTATTCCCCTCAGGATATTTTCCAATTGAGAACAGTAAAAGGCAGAGAATCAGCAAAGTGCTTGAGAAATGGCCTTACACTAAGAAACATAGAAAAAGAAATCTTGTAGCTATCTTTCAAACTCTAAAGACAAAAGATACTTGAGGAATCTGAATACCTTGCTATCTAGATGTGAACTGTAAACATAGAATACCCAAGACTTCAATTAGAACCATTAAAAGGCTACAGATGGTGGTACACACCTGTAATCTCAGTAGCTCAGGAGGATGAGACAGGAAGATTATTAAGAGTTCAAAGCTAGCCTCAGCAACTGGCGCTAAGCAACTCATTGAGATTCTGTAAATAAATACAAAACAGGGGCTGGGGATGTGGCTTAGTAGTTGAGTGCCCCTGAGTTCAATCCCCCTTTTTATAATATTTTTGGACTAGAGGTGAACCAGAGACTAAAGTTTGACACAAAACGTTATTTATAATTAAGTCATTATGATTTTAGGTTGGATTAAACTGATTAGTTATACTATCTTTCTAGAAAGAACATAGGTGAACTCTCTATCTAGGATAAACATAAATTACCCAGAAATATAGAATTCTGTTAAAAAGACCATGTATTCAATAAAAATTAATGCTTCCTTGCCATGTGAGAACAACAGCTGTCCCAATAACACCCAACTATTATGAATTTGGAATACACAGAAAATATGTAAACTAGAAATGAAGACAGCTGAAAGTATTAGATAATTAAAAAATGCAAAATAAATACTAGGATACTGTGGGAACAAAATAAAATAACCCAAGGTAAATATTCAATAAATAATTTTTTTAAAGAGAAAGAAAAAGAGAGAGAGAGAGAGAGAGAGAGAGAGAGAGAGAGAGAGAGAGAGAGAGAATTTTTTAATATCTATTTTTTAGTTTTCAGTGGACACAACATCTTTATTTTATGTGGGGCTGAGGATTGAACCCAGCAAAGCACCCTGCGCATGCCAGGCGAGCGCGCTACCGCTTGAGCCACATCCCCAGCCCACAATACATAAAATTTTAAAAATCAGTTATAACAAAATAAAATATAAAGACACCCTGCAAAACAATATCTGAATAGGAAGGCAAGAAAAGGATACAAATAGAAAAAAAAAATGAGTAGGTAATACAGATATATGGGACAATGTGAAAAAATTGTGCATATTATTCATTGAAGCTCCAGGAGAGGTAATAAAAAGACAAAAGGGCAAAATCAGTAGGTGAGAAGACAACTATTGAAATTTTTGCAAAATCTAAAATTCAAGTAGGAGATTCAAGAAGATGTGAAAATTTCAAGCAGGATAAAAACAATCAACATGAGAGGCAAGGAAAAATGACTTCCAAGCAATGAAAGAGAAAAATGTCATGTTGCCTGTAAAGCAACAAAAATAAAATTTAAAATTTACTTTTAGAAATGCTGATATATGAAGTTAATAGGTGCATCCTACTGTAACTAGAAAGAAAAACTGCCCAATGAGAATTGCATATTTAACTAAAATGGCCTTCAAAATATGACATTTCAGCCCAACATGAGCTAAAAGCGAAAAGACTTGCCCTAAAGGAATATTTTAAAGAAATTCTTCAAAAAAAAAAAAATAATTGCGGATATAAACATGAAAAGGTGGAAAGAATAAGGAGCAACATAAAAATTTTTGTAAGTATATGAGTGTCATGTAAATCCAGTGAGTGTTAATGTAAATAAACAATGACCATAAAAAACTGATAAAATAAAAAATATGTTAGATCTAAAGTAAATGCAGAATTAAATAATGTGATAATGTTGGGAAGAGCAAAAATGTTTATATTACACTCTGTAGGGTAAGCAAAGAAATAGTAGTAACAAAGGGGAAATAAGTTGAGTAATAAGGACATCAACAGTATATATCCCTTAACCACTACTAATTTTAAAATAATTGAAGTATATGCATAACTTCTCCATACATAATAATGTTAATATCTATAGCAATATATGTCGGGATCAGATTTGTTTGCAATTCCAATGAAAAAATTTCTATTAATATGTTTTTATTAGATGACTTTGAACATACATGTGTGACAATCACATTTTCTCATAATTAAGGACGTTTTTCCTTCTGTAGTCTATTTTAGTCATCAAAATTATCCTTTGATCCAATAGGTGCACTTTTTACATCTTTTAAGCTACATTGTTATCTTTATTAGAATGAATAGCTAAAATGGATCCTTTTATCACAAGTTTTCAGAAAATCTGACAGTTGATAACTAGAGGAAGATTATATTAATTTACTTGCCATAGGTTTTTGACATAACTATTTCTTTAGTGTTCTACCTCTTATTAAAGTAAGGAAAGGCAAAGCTGGATAATGGAGCTTTCATTAGCTTTTTTTCCTTCAAGGCCAATGGCAGACTTCTGTGGTAATTTCTTCAAGTTTTAAAAACTCATAGACTTAACTCAATTTTCCCCACAGGAATATCTTATCTTTACACAGAGAAACACCAATTTTATGATATAATACTGTATTAATTTGTCAGATTATCTCTCCAGAGAAGTAGAATTCATGCTCTTCAAGAGCTTCTTAATAGTTTTTATGAATATTATCAAATAATTTTACAATACATTGTATCATGATACATCCAGTATGCATTATGTATTGTATATATGCAGTATACAATGACATATATACTGAAGTTCCATGAAAAGAAAGACTATCAGAGAATAGAATTCTATTTACTAACCTAAAGCTAAACATAAATAGTAAGTTTATGCTGCCATGTATATGCACAAAATGGATACTCTATATGTACTTTTGAAATGGAATGGCTAAAATATCCACTTTTATTCTATTAAATTAAAAATTTAGATTTTTGTCTCTCAGGGGCTTTATATTGTTAAGTGAATTTGGACTAAAAATTTCTTGAATTGGGACTAAAAAATTCCACATTTTTTTTACATTTCATCTACATCAGAATATAATCTTATATGTAGAGCTCCTAAATATATTAAAATAATTTAATTTCTATTATATCATGAGACAATGAATAAAAAGATGCTATTTTAAGTAAATTTAATTGTTCTAGCACTATGTCTATTCTTTTGTAGGAACAAGTGATTCTAGCAGAATGAGGGAAAATTGTAGAATTGAGATAAAAAATAATGAAACATCACTACAATTAGGTGAAAATGGTAGCAAGCAAAAAAAAATAGCTAACATCTGCAGAGCTTTCACAAATGACTAGATACTGCTCAAAGAAATTCAATTGTGTCAATATTTGTGAACAAAATTAGGGCAATTCGGCTTATTTTTGTCGTTTTATTTAAAATACTAGCTCAAATTCTGGAATCTTCTTCTTCTAAGAAAGATATATTTGGTTATAGTAAACTAAATATCCTACTTCAATCTAGAAAGAGATAAATAAAGTTACAAATGTGTACACATATACACATTTGAAAACTATAAATTTTGATGTATGCATAGATATATTTACATGCCAATATATTTATATTGTTTATATCAAAATGTGTATACACATTTTGATAACATATATGTCCATACTGTATGCTCATGTGTAATTAAATAGTGATAGTGGAAGGAAGCAGAATAAATTATCAGGTCATTATTTAGAAGAAATGGGGACACTTCTGAAAGCTGAGGAAATGGGGATCCATCTCTTTCAAAAGTCTGTGTGCATTCATGAAATATAGAATTGAGCCAGATGTACAACAAATATCATTATAACACCAAGTAAATGCCAAATTAATTCAATCCAAAATTTAATGAAAAATAGATACATGATGCCAAAAAGAGAAAAATCATACTATATGTCCTTTAACCACAAGTATGACATAGGAAATAGTGTGGAAAATGTGTGGCATTTACAGAGATATCAGAAGAGAGCTGGTATAGCTCTTCTCATGTAGATGAAGAAGACTTAAGAAAGAAGCATTACCTTAAGGCATAGTATACTGTAACGGTTCATCATTTTTCTTTCATTTTTACCTTTGTGTACAAAATAAATATTTCATACTAATATAAACAAAATGAATATTATATATCTGTTTCACAAGATGACTTTTAAAAATAAAAATATTACAAGGTTATTATAGACATTTAAATTACCCTGGATTAGGGAAAGTTACCCCCAAACAGTGTATAAGGACAGAAACCCATAAAGAAAATGATACATAAATTTAAATACATGAGGTATGAAGTGTTTTCTGTTTCTATGTCAGAAAATGAACTTTCTCCTGTATAGTTTAAATCATGTTTAGGATACTGACAACACCTCAAACAAAACAAATAATGTGGAAATACTTGTTATACTGTATTGTTTAAGGAAAAAACAAAAAATTGTTATTTTTCCAATATAGTTAATCTAGAGTTTTTTGAATGCCTGGATATGGACTCTGCCATATTCCCAGTGACAAAGGTTTTTAAATGGAAAATAGAACTAAAGATAAGTTAAAATATCCATATGTTTTCATTGTTATTAAATTTTAATACACTTATCTCATAAACATTAAGCCATCAAAAAATATCATTTAAAATATAGCATATTTGAAAAACATTATTGATGGGTTTTATCTAATAGCTAAATCATATGGCACACAACAATCTTTGCTTGTATCTCAAAATCACTCATGTGGGATAATAAAGTCTCAACAATATTAATCATAACCTGATTTTAATGGGGATTAATCAATAAATTAATAACAAGATAATAAATAGACTCTTCCTCAACATTTTGGAAAATAAAGCAGTCAGTACCCAATTTCATGAGCATAGGGGAAAAAAGAAATCACAACACAATATAGAAAATCATCAAAGATAAATTAAAATTATATTGAAAGCATGATATAAACAAAAACACAGGGAATACAGCTAATGGCCTTCTAGAAAAATATCTCTAAGAGAAAATATTTAAATATCTCAGTAATTTAAATCTATATGAATGAAAAGAAAGTCATTAGTTGAGAAGAGCAGCAATAAGAAATGAGAGAACAAAAATCTAACAAAAAATTTAATAAAATTAAAGTTATTTCTTTGAAAACTTTAATATAATTTATAATCTTCTATTGAGGTTGATAGATGGGAAAAGTGGAGAAAGAACCAGTAACTGAGAAATGAAAAATATTGCCTTAGAACAGGTCATGGAATGTGGGAAATAAAGATGATTCACATTTTAGATCAATACATTTGAAAAACTGAACAAAACAGAATATACATTAAAACTACAACTTTCTAGAGCTCACAGAAGATGTGGAAAGTGAATATATATATATAAAATATTTTATTATGGATAGAATTTTTTAAAATATGCCCATGAAGAAATTTATAAGCTATTAGATACTATTTAAGTAGTAAATTTTCTGAGCATTTAAAAAAGTAATAACAACATTTGTCCTAATTGTTGAGAGTTAAATGAAATTAAGTACATACTTCTTAAACTACTATGCAAATCCTTACAACATATAATTAAAGGGAAAAAGTTCAGACCAGACCAATCTTTATGATAACAGGTGCACAAAATGTGTCTGTGGCAATGTACAAGAAGATATAAAACTACCCACACTTTTTGTAGCACGATTATAACCATAAAAATAGGAAATTTTCAGATTATAAAAATTAGTAGGTTAGATTACCATGGGGACCTGGATCAAATTCACTGTAAAAATATTATCATATATGCTATGATGGATATTAGGTATCACCCCAAAAGTTCTGTGTCAATGCAGGATATGAAATGGTTAGATTACAAGAGCCCATAAAATTATCTGTGGATAAATCCATTTAATGGATTAAGAAGTAGACTAGATTGCTGTAGGATGGTAGAAGTAGGTCACTGGGGATGTCCTTTGAAGATTATATATTTTGTCCTGACTCCTCAAACTCACTCTCTGCTTCTTTTCTGCATTGAACTGAGCAACATTCCTCTACAATGCCCTTCCCCCACATCCTTCTGTCTCATTTCAGGCTCAGAGCAATGGGTCCACCAACAATGGACTGAACCTCTGAATCAATGAGCTCAAAATAAACTTTTCTTACTTCCAAGTTGTTATTGTGGAATATTTTGGTCACATCAAGAGAAAGCTAACTAACAGGACAACCAAAGAACAACATAAGTTATAACGATAACAAACAAAAACATTGAAAGAAAGAATTCAAACAAAAATAAAATAAGCAGATTTCACACAAGATTATATACTTGCATAGACAGTATAATGTCCATTCCTGCTTCAAAAAAGGAAGAATCTATGTAAGATATTGATATACAATTGTGATTTGGATATTTCAAATTATAAGAATTTTTAAAGAAAATATGAAATACTTGCACAAGAATATAGATTGTTTTCATGCAAATAACAGACAAAATTAAGTTCAAGGCAAGAGTTGTTAAATGATACACAATCGGCACAAAATGTACTTATTGGGATGATTTGATTACATGATTATTTAAATGCTAAATAATATGACATGAAAATGTATACCAAAAACAGTAAGTCCGAAAAGAAAAAAAATATATATATACAACAGAGAATATATTTTTAAGTATCTCAAAGAGTTGTTTAGTAGGAAAAAATTGCTATAATATATGTGTAATCTGGATAAAAATAATTTGTATTATCTAATAGGCAAATTTTGAGCTATGATTTCTATCAGAATAATTATTCTTTTAAAGGACAGAGGGAAGGTAAGATTTTTTTTTGTGTGTGTGTGTGTACCAGGGATTGAACTCGGTGACACTTGCCCACTGAGCCACATTCTCATCTCTATGTTGTATTTCATTTAGAGACAGGGTCTCACTGAGTTGCTTAGAGCCTCACTTTAGTTGAGGCTGGCTTAGAACTTGTGATCCTCTTGCCTCCACCTCCCAAACTGCTGGGATTACAGGTATGATAAACATCATCACAGTAGGTACATATGTTACTGCATATTTGGTGCAATTCTACAACTAGAGAAATGAAAAATTGTGCTCCATTTGTGTATAATGAATCAGAATGCATTCTCCCATCATGTATAACTAATTAGAACAAAGTAAAAATAAATAAATAAAGAACACAGGGAAGATTTGAACAATATGGATATATGTTATATCAAAAACAAAACTTCCTGCTAGGCACTATGGCACATGGATGCAATCCCAAGTAACTCAGGAGGCTGAGGCAGGAGGTCTGTGAGTTCAAAGAAAGCCCTGGCAATTTAGTAAGGCCCTGAGCAACTTAGCAAGATGACCCTATGTCTAAATAAAATACAAAAAAGGGACAGGGATGTGGCACTGTGGTTCAAACTCTGGTAATCCTCCTCCCCCCAAAAAATAAATAAAAATTTATTTAAAATTTCTAAATATTAAAAATGTAAAACAATACAGAAAATATTTTCTGAATACAATGAATAAAAATGATAAAACTGTACTAAAACTGGTAATAGGCCAATATTGAAATGATCTGGTAATAAAAAACACAACACTGACAATAATTGTGTTTTAAATAATTGTAGGAGGACAGAAAAAATTAAATTTTGTATTTCAGAATATTTATGAAAGTATAATAAAACTCTGAATAGATGTCAAAACAAAATGAAGTAGAATTATAAAGCAACTTGGGTAACATATATTATTATATAATATAGAGGTAGATATAGAATAACTCAAATGTAGGTGATTCAGAGGCAATCTTCTTTTTGTTATCTCATTAAGATGGATAATAATCTATGGGACACAGTGGTGCACACCTGTAATCACAACAATTCAATAGGCCAAGACAAGTTTGAGGCCAGTTTCTGCAATGAAATGAGACCCTGTCTTAAAATAAAAAAATAAAATAGGGGCTGAGGATGTAGCTCAATGGTAGAGTACCCCTGGTTCAGTCCCAAGTACCATTTTTTTTAATTAAAAAAGAGAAAAAATATACATAGTATTTTTTGTTTAAGTTTGTTTTCTTATTTTCTGTTCCATTTATTTATTCAAAACATATTTTCAGGCTGAGTATCATTACATGTTTTGAGATCATAGAGTAAACAAAAACAGGTATGTAAATGGTGAAGGGGGTGCGTGGTGAACTGGCCAATAAACAGCAAAAAATTGACAAGATAGTTCAGTAATCATACATGCAAAGAAATGGAATGGGGGAAAGAGGATGGAAGAAAGGAAGGAGTAAGGAGAGAAAATCTGCCCATGTTGATGTGATTTAAAAGAGTTGGCAAGAAAGGATTCAGAGTATATTTTCAACTGGATATTCATTACAGACTTCATTTTTTAGTTTGGAAATAAATATCAGTAACCAGCCAGCAATGAGAATACCTGGAGGCAGATAGTAACAGGTAGAGGAAAAGGGCAAAGAAGCATAAATAAAATGAGTTTGACCTGAATGAAAACTAGAAAAGTAATTTGTTTGCTCTGATTACAGTTTGGAGGGAGTCAGAATTTGCACATATTATTTAGGAATCACTTTAGATACAGCAAGGCATGAAAACATAAATTTCTTTTATTTTTTATGGCATTTTTACTTATTCATCTATGTGATAGTTTAAAAGTCAACTCTTATACAAAGAATTTTCCAACATTTATTCATATATGAAAAGTATTTAAGAATTTTAAAAGTGTACAACCACGTATTATATATAATGGTGTTATGGTTTAGACGTGAGTTGCCCCTTAAATGCTCATGTGAGACAATGCAAGAAGATGTAGAAGTGAAATGATTGGGTCATGAGAACTGTAACTCCTAACCCAGTGCATGAATGCCCTGACAGAAACTAACTGGGTGGTAACTATAGGCAGGTAGGGTGTGGTTGGAGGATCTGAGTCCCTGGGGACGTGCCTTTGGGGTTTATATTTTGTCCTTGTTGAGTAGAAGTTTCTACTTCTTGGTGGCCAGGTCATGACCTGCTTTTCTCTCCCACATTATTCTGCCATGATGTTCTGCCTCACCTTTGGCCCTGAGGAATGAAGTTGGCCATCTATGAACTGAGACCTCTGAAACTGTGAGCTCAAGAATAAATTTTTCCTCCTCTATTTGTTCTTGTCAGGTATTTTGGTCATAGCAGTGAAAAAAAAAGGTAAAAATATTATGAGGTAAAATATTATATGATGAATGTGAAATAATTTTTAAGATAGTATACAGCCAGATGTTACAAATAGCTTCAAACTCAAATTAATTTAATAATCATTTTGGTCTACTTAGTTTTTCACATTGTACAATGACATTTAATTTCCTATTGTTGAGTTTCTTTTAAGGGAAATCATGGAGTTACTGAAGGGACCCTACATGAGAAATCATAAAAGTTTTGCTGTGTAATATGACAATTGTTTTAATGGTAACTCTCAGCTTCTTCTAATTAAGAAACTGAAATGACCATACTGAGTCCCTCAGGAGGCTAATGCCTTTCGCACCTGACATTTCATGCCAAAGGATAAAAGAGGAAAGATGTCCAACAATAGCAGATACTACTTTGACTGGGAAATGGCTTTGAGAAAGCTTCATGCCTTTGGGTGTATTTGATGGATTGTCTATTCAATATCTCAAGATTTTGTTCTTTGTAATTGACCAAGAAAGTGATGAGATACAGATGGTTTAATTTTTTTTTTAATGGCACTATGGCAGAATGCAACAGTATGTTTCCTTTTGTACATGTAAGCACTTAAGTTTCACAAGTAATGCCTAAAAATAACTTCTGTGCATATATAACACAGTTCATCTGTTAAAATACAGGGAAGAACTTAACCCAATAAACCTTTTGGTTGACTAAACAAGACATTATAATGAATAGTCCTGCTGCACTGTAACAGATGTAGAACAATGACAGTCTGGCTTATACATGAGCATAAAAATGTCTCCGAGGGGAAGCCACAGGGTATTATTCAATTTCCCATTATTAAAAAGAACTTACAATCTGAAATCAATTTAGTGATACTTGAGGTTTGATTCTCTGCTTGTGTGTTTGTGCATGCATGTTTGTGCTAAAAGCACAGCATGCAGTTTATTATGTAATATATTTTAAGACTACAATTCACTAGTTATGTAGATGTTCATATATTTGTGAAAAAGATATGCAGATTTTTTTTTTTTTTTTTTTTTTTTTTTGGTGTGGAGGTGGTGTACTGGGAACTGAACTCAGAGAAACTGGGCGACTGAACCACATCCCCAGCCCTATTTTGTATTTTATTTAGAGACAGGGTCTCTCTGGGTTGCTTAACACCTTGCCATTGCTGAGGCTGGCTTTGAACTCCTGTCTCAGCCTTCCAAGGCTCTGGGATTACAGCCGTGTGCCACTGCACCTGGCGATATCCAGAAATTTTTGATCTTACATATCAAAAATTCTATGTCGGGCTGGGGTTGTGGCTCAGGGGTAGAGTGTTCGCCTTGCATTTGTGATACCCTGGGTTCGATCCTCAGCACCACATAAACATAAATAAGTGAAATAAAGGTATTGTGTCCAAATACAACTAAAAACAAAAAAAAGAAGAAGAAACCCATTTCTAAAAAAAAAAAAAATAAAAATAAAATTCTATGTCCCTTTAAATACGCCCCTTTTTGTCTTTTCTTCTGTGCCTGGGAATGAGGTGAGATTTTGTTTGCTTCCTTGTTTAATTTTAGATTTAATAAACAGGCTTCCTGAAAAGTAATTTTTCTTTTTGAAAAACAATGAAGTTAGAGTAATCTAATATTTATGTTAAAAGTTATGTAAAAATATTTAGAAGAAAATAGTGTGTGTGTGTGTGTGTGTGTGTGTGTGTGTGTGTGTGTATTTATTTATTTATTTATTTTTTTCCCCAATACTGAGGATTGAACTCAGGGGCACTCAACCACTGAGCCACATCCCCACCCCTTTTTTTGTATTTTATTTAGAGACAGGGTCTCACTCAATTGCTTATTACCTTGTTTTTTGCTGAGGCTGGCTTTTGACTTGCGATCTTCCTGCCTCAGCTTCTGGAGCTGGTGGGATTATAGGCTTGTGCTACCACACATAGCTATATATATGTTTATATGTTTATATTATATATATATTATATTAATATATATATATGTTTATATTACTATGTATCTTATGTCTATTCCTTCAAATATAGACATTTGGCTCTGATAATCTTATGTTCTCTTTGACAAATTGTCAAGAACATATTTTCTGATACAGGGACTGTTTAGTGAAAATAATGTTGGGGATTTGTTCTCCGTTACTTACTTCTATAATTGTGCACTTACATTAGTGGCTAAGGATTAATGAACCCATTTTGTTTAGATGAATACATGGAATATTATGTTGTAACTCAAATAATGTTAACATATTTACATCATCATGAAAACAATATATTTATTATTTTTTCTACTAAACTATGCATAAAGAAAAGTTAAAAAAAACAACTAAAAGTTAAAACTATAAAACTTTTTCCAGTTTCAGAGAATTATAAGTTACCTTTTAAACACTATGTTATTTCTTACATGTCACTTTCCTTGAAAAATATCAATTTATGTGTATGTGTGTATGTGTTTCAATCCATGAATCATGAAAATAGACTTGACTCTGGAAATTGCCAAGTGAAAATATTTTAGAGGTTTAGAGTTCACATTAAAATACAATATAATTTCCTAAACACAACAATTTTATTTTATTTTATATAGTTTATATATCCCATGTGAAAATATATAGACATATTAAATATTGACAAAGTTCAAAGGAGCAAGATCCAGGTGCAGTGGTAAATGCCTCTGATTCCAGTGGCTTGGGAGGCTGAGGTAGGAGTATCTCAAGTTCAAAGCCAGCCTCAGCAAAAGCTAGGTGTTAAGCAACTCACTGAGACCCTGTCTCTAAATAAAATACAAAAATAGGTCTGGGGATGTGGCTCAGAGGTCAAGTGCTCCTGAGTTCAATTCCTGATACCAAAAAAAAAAAAAAAAAGTATTAAGAATAACTGTAAATAACTAACAAAACAGCTATCTTAAATATTTTACTGTTAAATATAATTTTTTCAATTTTCACTTATTTTCTCAAATTTATAAAAAATAGAATTTTGGTTGCTTTTATTTTAAATTACATTATTTTATAATTATATTTATTTTACATTATATAAAAAGTTTTATCTGCAGAAGAGGTTTGGGAATTTTCAGAATTAAGAGCATTTTGTCTTTTTCCAACACTATGTATTTTTACTTGCATTATCTTAGAAAAATATGGTTACTTGTTGAGCCTGATGATTATTTTTGCTTATCTCTCTCACTTTCTGAGAGTATTTTCCTTACTTGCTTGAGTATAGATTTCTAAACATGATGAGTATACTTAAAGGCAGTGATACTTTTGAAGACACACACCCTTGTTTGCCCCTTGGATTCTTTGTTTACTTATTCATTTAATAAACAGACATTTATTAAGGCCCTACTATATATTGTGTATTCTGCAGATGTAAAAAGTGCCCACAGGAAATGAACCTGTAGACTTGGCTTCCTAAGTGCATTGCTTTAATTAGCTGAGCTACTCCAGACAGATTCATGAATAAAATGTACAGACATACTTACATTAAGATCACCCACAGAGGAACCTATCCATTTATAATCCATATATTCAAATATAAAGTCACTACTAACAAATATGCATCATTGACTTAAATATATCCTACGAGTGCAAAGTTTCTCAGCCATTCTCCAGCCCACAGGGCAATCAGCATCTCCAATTTGGGGTCTATTATCAGTTTACTCAATGAGGGGTTTCAGGAGATCCATTGCCAACTCAGACAGTATTCTGACCACAGTACTTAGTATCCACAGTCAAGAATGACTATAGATACTACATTCCTCATGCCCTTCAAACTATTTTCATCAAACCTATTTTCATCAATCAATGCTGAAACATAAACCCCAATACTCCCAACACACACCTGCACTTTACTTCAGCATCAGCAGCATATTGATGTGTGTTTCCTTATCTTTGAAACAAACTTTCTTTCTCTCCTGAACTGAAATCTGTCAGTCTTGTCCTCTGGGATCATTATGCAGTGACTAATCAAGTTTCCCATATCCTCAAACTATTCTTTACAAGTGCCCTTTGCCTTTCTATCTTACTCAAAATCTGTCTCACTTGTATTAATGCAACCTCCTCTGAGGTTCCTCCCGCACACCTTTTATACCTGCTTCTTTAAGAATCCCTCTTACACTGTAGACCAAACAATTTTGACTATACCACCTTAATGCCTCACTGTTTTACTTATTTATTTGTTGTAGCTTGACCTTTTGTTTCCACCATGTTCGTTCACTTAGGAATTCAAATGTCTCAAAACCCTCATCATTAATCTTTGCATCAATTTTTTCAAGTATCTTCCAAATGTATTTTTATTACCCTCCAAATCTATAGTGTCTTAGTTCTTACACCTTCTTTTCTAGAAAAACCTTCCTCCCTGTTGCCTGTTACTTCCTACTCATTCCTTGATATGTAGATTTCTCCAAATCACTAATGTTCTACTGGGTGATTATAACTTCTTTAACTTTTTTTCCTAGAACTAACGCCATTTTTAAAGCCATGAGAATTAATCAGATTTAAATGAAAAATAAAAATGGGCCTACTTGAAAAGTCAGCCATCTTCTCTATCAAATTTCAGAAGTCTAGCACAAAGCTGAAGTGATAAGATGAAGAAAAAGAAGCTGATATGTTATGATATGATATGAGGGAATAGGGAAGTGTGCTGTCACAAAATCACATAGCACATGGATTTTGTATGTGCACGTGTGTGTGTGTGTATGTTTGTATACATATTTATATATACATATATAGGAATTTTATATCTGTGCATATATGTCTATTCATTTTTTAGGTATTACTCTTAAAAGACAAATTAATTTAACAGAGTTTAATTAAACAGAAAATAATTCATAAATCAGGCAGTCCTCAGAACTAGAAGAAATTCATGGAGCTACATTCTATAACATGAGCAGACAGTATTTATGGACAGAAAATAGAAATCAGGTATAAAAAGAGCTAGATTAGTTACAGCTTAGTGATTTCCCATTTTGAGCATGTTCTGTTTAGTTGACCGCATGTGATTAAGATCAGCCAATGTGATTGGATGAGACTGAGCTATTTCTTACAAAAGTATATTCCTAAATTGGGCTTTCAGTTAATTTGCATGCTAAGTTACATATATACTAAGTTATATACTAAGTGTTTACACCTGTGGCAAAGTTTTCTTGGGTTAAAAACATAAGAAAACAGTAAGCCACTGGGTTTGTTTCAAGGATATGTTTTCTGGCTCAATTATTGCATGTTCAAAAGCGTCATGGAAAGAAGTCTTAGTAAAGTTGATTAAGAAAAGATTAGCAAGTGTTTACAAACAGGTAGATCATGCACATTATTGCACATTCTTTTCTTTTTCTTTTTTTTTTTTTTTTGGTACTGGGGATTGAATGCAGGGGTACTTAACCACTGAGCCTAATCCCCAGCCCTATTTTGTATTTTATTTAGAGGCAGGGTCTCAGTGAGTTGCTTAGTTCCTCACTGTTGCTGAGGCTGACTTTTGAACTCGTGATTGTCCTGTCTGTCTCCCATGAGGCTGAATTTTGTTTAAGAAGTAAAATATTGGATGTTTTTAAAATTTTTTTCTTAATATTTTTAATATATATAAAATATATATAATATTTTATATATATACATATATAATTTTTTAGTTGCAGAAGGACACAAGACCTTTATTTTATTTTGTTTATTTTTATGTGGTGCTGAGAATCAAACCTAGTGCTTCACATGTGCTAGGCAAGCACCGCACCTCTGAGCTACAACTCTAGCCCAACATGCATTTTTTAATTATGGTACTACAGCATGGAGGAAAATCTGAAGCACTAAAACCATGATAAGATGAATGTAGAAATAATGTCTCTGAGACTTCATGAAATGATGCTGTGCAGAGCATTTGAAATGATTAGAGCCAGAATTGTTCCATAGTTGCTGCACATGAGAAGGAAGAGGTGGAATTATGTGGGTAGAATACATCTGGGAAGATTAAGAGGCTCATTTTTAACAAAAAGAGGCCATTGAATGAGAGAGGCAAAGATTAGATATTTGAAGAAAGAAGATATTAAATAGCTCTCTCAGAAGATATTATTCAAGAGACGAGCCAAACTGCTGTGATAAAGACCTTAAAACACCATGCCTTGCACAGTATAGAATTGTGGATATTTCCCTTCTATATAACATCTTGGAGCTGGTAGGAAGACCCTCTCACCTGCTGATTTGCAGGGAACTGGGCTAAAAGTGTAGCTCCACCATCCTCAGCACATAAGTTCCACTATTATTTCAATCATTATCATTTTTCAACCTGCTAGAAGGAGTAGAGTGAAAGTCTGCTGTAGATAACTTGTCTTTGGAAATGTGTTCACATTTCACTACCTAAAAATGTGTCCCATCGCTACATCTAGCAACAAAGATGTCTGAGAAATATAGTTTGTGCTGGGCAAATGAGTCCAATTTAAAACATTCAGGAGAGGGATTCCAATATTAAAATGAAGAGGGCAAGAATTTATTTTCATTTCAATAGAGCAGTTGTCTATGCCACAAGAAATGTGTGAAAGAAAACTTATTTAGGCAGACATCATTAAAGCACAGCCATATTGTGGGTCCTTTTGAGCATTTCAGTTACAAATTGAGTCAGCTGATGCTGTTTTTCAGGTGCTTTCATACTAGCTCATTAATGAACAACTGTAATGCAAGCTATGTCATGCATACTAAAGACTGAATAGTAAGCAAATTATACAATATCTTTCATAGTATGGAGTTTTAATTCTAGAAGGCTAAACATGATAAAACAATACACAAACAAGCAAAAAGTATATCAGGCAAAAATATAATGAAGGAAAGTTAAACAGTTGTGATCACAAGGAAGAAAAACGTTTTGGCTGAGATAGCAAAAAGGTGAGATGTAAATAAAATGGTAAAGCATTCATGAAAGTGGACCACTAGGCACAAAGACCCCAGTTGTAAAACAATTTATGATAAAAGGAAAGAGATGCAATGATATGAAAGCACAGTGGGTAGAGGAGCAGGTGACGTGGCTGAGACTGAACTTGTACATGGAGGCAAAATGTACAGTTTCAGAAGGTGGGTTTTGAGTGAAAAATGAAGACATTGTGAAAATTTCATAATTTAAATAATGTGTCCAATTTTACTTTAAAAGCCTGACCAAGGAGAGAGTATATAAAAATACAATGTCTCCAGAAGAGTTCTGCCTTTCCCACTTTGGGGCATTGACTCAAAAATAATGCAAATGCATACTATACATATATTTGTACACAAATATTTATATAAGATTTATTCATAATAATCCTAAACAAGAAACAAATCAAATGCCTACTAGCAAATGAGCTAACAGGCAAATTATATTTTATTCTTAAAATACTACTAAGCAATAAAAATTGTTGAGTTATACATTATTAATACGTACAACACAATGGCTGATACTCAGAAACATACTAAATGAAAAGGAAAAGAATTAAAATAGTACATGCTGTATTATCCAATTTGTAGGAAAATCTCACCACATGAGGTCTAATCTGTAACAACAGAAAGCAGGGCTGATGCAGCCTAGGTCTACAGTGCGGCCAAGACCCAGGGGAGTAAAGGAAGTAACCTGAGATGATGAAAATGCCCTATATCTTGCATTACTAGGCAGGCATAAACCTTTGTCAAAACTCCTAAAATTGCATTTTGATGAAGATAAATTGTACCTTATTAGAGCAGAGGATTTTTTTTTTTTCATTGTTTGTTTGTTTCAAATGAGAAGGATCAAGGGAGTTTATAGTTTGGTAGTTCTTAACAATCCTTTATTAACATCCTATTTCACATAGAAGAAACATAGTAAATTTTTAATATGAAGAACAAGCCTCTGAAAAATGTGATTCATGTTTAACTCTGCAGCCAAATTAACTTACTTGAATTATCTTTTCAACCCTAGGGCTTTTATACATGTTCTCTCTAGGAGGAAGCTTCCTAAATCCCTTCTTACCTACTTAATTCCTATTCTTTCTTTAGATCTCACATCAATATTCACTTCTTCCAGGAAATAATTCCAACTTCCCTCCATATGTATACTTCTCAGAGAATACTTCTCATCATGTATTGATAAAATTCCTCGCTTAATAAGTGTCTCCTTTCATAGATCATAAACTCAAAGAATAGACTTATTTAAAAAAAATATTTTCTTATCACCATATCATCAGGACTAAAAGGATTTAGAAGTTAGAAAGTTTTAGTGACTATCACTATAGCCACTTACACACAGAATCACACACTGAAAATACTATATGATATTTAGGCAAAGTCTTATATCACCTATCTATCTGAACATGTATCAGCAGAGATATCTTTAAAGTTTTTGAATGTCACTAAATAAAAGAAGAAGTGGGTCACTTCATTGATGAACAGAGGCTTAAGCAAAAGGAAGACTAAATGAAAGTGAACAGATGGGTAATTAGTTGAAATGTTAGTAGTTATACGCATTGATAAATTAAGGATGTGAGGGAACTGCATTCAGATGTAGTTTGACAACGTTATATATTCCACAGAGTGAAATATCACCACTTTAGAATGACAGAAGAACGACATTTTGAGTTTGTACTGTTCTCAAAGACTTTCTGTACAATGCGATTCAGAGTCATAAATATCTGAAAATTCAGCAATAACTGAACAGATGGCATTACTGAGAAAGTTTCAAGACCATGTCCAAAATCAAAACTCAGATGGAAAAGGAAACAAATAGCACTAAGACTCTGTATGCTAGTAAACAAAATATAAAACTGAAAGGCAGCAATTGAAATCCTGGTTGCTTTCTGAATTTCCTGCTGGCCCCAGTCTTCTGGTTCTGTAGTGGTAATATTTGGGTGATTCAAAAAAAAAAAAATCCAGAAAAATAATTATCTGTATCCATGGAAACCCTTTTATGAAGATGGTTGAGATAAATATGGCTGTTTATATTTTTGGTAGAGGATGAACCTGGCTACCTGTAAAAGCAACATTAAAAACCCCCTAGGGAGAGGTAAATAGAATGAGTGATTTTATTTTTTGTGGTAAGATTATAGACATAAGTCTTTTAGCTGAAAATAACCCTGTCTTACAGGGAAGTAGAAAGTGCACACTCACATACTCAGTAGATTTGACAACAATTACATAAACATTTGAAGGCCATTTTGGACACCAGATATAACATCCCAGGGGAAGTGTATTTTTCTCATATTACCATGTTTTTACTTTTTTTTTAGGACTTTCATGGTAATTCTCACTCTTTTTTACATCTGTTATAATTTCAAATTGTATTCACTAAATATCCACTTGTGTCACAGTGTTTTATGCAAAGTGTAAGAAGTAACATGAAGACTTTTTTTCAGTAAGTTTGGAATCTGAGATTACTTTTCAACATATATTCATGTTAGGCATTAGGGAAACCTATATTTCAAAAACTAGAGTAACAATAATAAATTATTTAAAATACGTGTATAGTAGACTTTGTTATTTATAGTGGTCAGGTTATAAGAAGTCACTGATTTAGCAAATATCAAATCATTGCTTCTGGGGAGGAAATATTTCACAAAGATTAAAATCTTAAATCCTAAAAACATTTTATATTGGTTGACTCTATTTCTTTTATTTTATAAAAGAGAAAGAAAGTGTGTGTTAAGGGACTTGAGGCTCCCTGACCAAAAGTTGCCAGAGTTAGAATTCAAACACCATCTAGATGGCCCCATAGTCACAGCCTTGTTCTACAGTGGGGTCAGGACCCAGGGGAGTGAAGGAAGTAACCTGAGGTGATGAAAATGTCCCTCCTATATAACATCTTGAAGCTGGTAGGAAGACTCTCTTACCTGCTGATTTGCGGGGACCTGGGCTAAATGTGTAGCTCCGCAACCCTTAGCACATAACTTCCACTGTTATTTCAACCATTATCATTTTTCAACCTGCTAGAAGGAGTAGAGTGAAAGTTTGCTGTAGACAACTTGTCCTTGGAAATGTATTCACATTTCACTACCTAAAAATGTGTCCCATCGCTACATCTAGCAACAAAGATGTCTGAGAAATATAGTTTGTGCTGGGCAAATGAATCCAAATTTAAAACACTCAGGAGAGGGATTCCAATATTAAAATGAAGAGGGCAATAATTTATTTTCATTTCAATAGAGTAGTTGTCTATGCCACATGGAATGTGGCATAGATAACTACTTGTAAAAGCCCACCCCCTTGTATAACCTCTGGCCATTATCTCTGTGATCTCACTGGACCAGAGAGCTATGGACATGCCATTAGAGCAACTCACATTTTTCAGTACTCTGCATCTTTTCTTTCTTTGTGTGTGTGAGGTGGGGGTGGGGGATTACAAATAAATTTTAGCACTTAGGAAGAATTTGCAAATATGGAATCTGGGAATGATGTAGAAGGACATATATCTTCATAATTTGATTCTCTCACTATTATGATTTTTAGTCGATGCATTCTGAGAGATTCCATTTCTATTTTAGATTATTTCATAAATAGTTTCTTAACATGAGATTTTGTTCATTTCTAGATTCCATATGTATTTGATTTACTTTGTATAGGAACATCAAATCTGTATGTACCTTGGACATATTATAAAATAATGGTGTCTTCTGGCAAGAAGATCATCTGAGTACCCCTTTATCTCTTCTCCATTGAGCTTAGTGACATCGATTGTGTCTTTTAATCATCTCTCATTAGCACGAAGTACACTGAGTGAATTACAGAACCCAGATTTGATTTTCAATTATTCCTTTGTGAATAGTTGGTTCACTAATTATGAAAATCACTGATAGTCTATTAGAAAGGGATATGATTCTTTATATACTTATAAAATAAATAAAATGTGCATGCAGCTAATAATGAAATAATACTTTAGTCCTTCACAGATTTAGAGAATAATGTTTAGAAGTGGTAAATTTTCTTTCTAATGCATTGTAGTGATAAAGATTGAAATTTAAGGTATTTCAGCTATCAACCAGATTAGTGTTTCAATATCACTCCATAATACTTTAGACTACAATTAGTTTCTAGAAAATTAGTAAAATCATAATGAGGAGACTTAAAATCTAGTTATTACGTGAATAATTTATTTTTAGATTTTTTTAACTGTGAAATGATTTTCACACAACAAAAGGCAGTTTTTAAGTGTATTGTCATAAGTTTCACAAATGATTGCATTCTATAGCCATAATTACAGTGTTTTGGGGGATTTTCCTAGGTTATGTATTAGAGGTTATTTGTTTATATTTTTAAACTCTTCAGTTTGTATGATTTCTATCCTCTCTTCAAAGTAATTGATCCCTTATTGTATTTTTCAAATCTGCTCTTAAAATTCAAACCAACATAATTTCGTACATATGTAATCAATTTTGTGATTTTCATCTGGTTCTCTTTTTCAATTCATAAAGTTCTTTCATTTTCAATGGTCATAATATCTTTTTATACATTCTCTAAAATATTTACAGTTATTGAAAGAAACTTTCTGCTCAGTCCAACATTTGGGTTTCCTTTTAGTCTATTTGCATTGACTTATTCTTTTGACTGTGGGTCATATTTTCCTGCTTTGTGCATGTCTAATAAACTCCTATTTTTTACGGATACTTTATGAATATGTAATAGAGACCCTTGGGTTTGTTTTTTTTTTTTTTTTCCCCAGGAGAGTGTTAAGTTTGTTCTAGAAGCTGGTTACTGGAAGCTCAGCTTTGCTTTCTGCAGGCATAGTTTCATTCTTCGTTAGTGCATGTGCTGGGACATGGCCCTTACTTTTAAGTGATAATTCTTTCAAAGCTATGAAAAGTTTAAAATAGCCAGTAAACCCTTTTAACTTCATGATTTTTCAGACTTCAAAGTGTCTCTTCCTTATGGTGGGCAGCTAATTATCTTCTTGGCTTTTATAAAGTCTTCCAGCCCTTGTTTCTTCCTAGGATCCTTGCATTTCTAGTGCAGGGAAAAGTAAAAGGGGAGTTTCAGATAGATTTTCATCTTTCCTTCTTTGTGGCTTCATCCTCTTGGGAGTTCCCACTTAATTTCCCTTGCGTCTTGTAGTTTCAATCCCTCTCCTATGATTCTTCACACCAGTTAAACTGTTGCTCTCTGCTTACACTGTACTGACTCTTCCAGGTTGTGGGCTAGGCAGGGCTCTATGGAAACTGCCAGGTAAATGTGGATCTCATACCATGTGTTCCCTTCTGGGAGGGTTCTATTTACTCTAGTGTCTTCTTGGTCTCTTTTCCAATGCCTTCAAAAATTATGTTCTATAGTTTTTCAGCATTACTGTTTTTATCAGGAGGAGTATTAGTCCATTAAAAATAAAACTATCATTAGTAGAAGTCCAATTATTTTAATATTAAACAAATCACTATTGATCTTTCAGATTTTTCCCACCCATAAGAAATTGCTAATGTCTGCCCATTTTTGTTCTTATTAGAAATACTATGTTATATGCTGGGCTTAGTGGTGCACACCTGTAATCCCAGCAGCTGTGGAGGCTGAGGCGGAAGGATCCTGTGTTCAAAGTTAGCCTCAGCTAAAGCAAGGCACTAAGCAACTCAGTGAGACCCTGTCTCTAAATAAAAACACAAAATAGGGCTGGGGATGTGTCTCAGTGGTCGAGTGCTCCTGAGTTCAATCTCTGATACCCCTGCCTCTGCCCAAGAAAGAAATACTATGCTATAAACTAGAATAATTTAGAGATTTAAGCGTCAAGATACTTTGAAAAAAAATTGTATGTAAATCATAGTCTCATTATTATGTGTTCCTTTAAAATGACTAATTTTTCTAAAGTATCAAATTTCTATAAATGTAAAAATTAGAGATAAACAGCTTATAATATCAGTGCCACATAAAATATAGGAAGATGTTGAATTTTGAAGAGTCTATTTTCAGTTGTTGCAGCTATAGGATGAAATTCAAAAATAAAGCCCAGAATATAAACATAAGAACTATATTGCCCAGTTAGAAACTGTGAGATTTTATCCGTTGTATATTTTGAAATGAATACACTAATTCTAACATTTGACTATTATTTCATAGGGGTGACTAATGTACTTTTACAGAATTAACTTATTGTCATTTTAAAAACTTTTACCTACCAAAAATGTAATGTCTTTAATGCAGCATATTTTAATAAAAAATCAGAAGAGATTCTCTTATATGCTCTGTATTAAATGGTGATTAAAAATAAGCACAAAGATAAGGTAAAGTAAGGATGAAATTGTTTTAACAATCTCCCAAATTGTCTAATATATAGTATGGCTTTCCAAGACACAAAATTAAGTACCTTGAGTGGTTATACATGATTCTTAAGTAATATTTTGAAGTAGCAGCATTCTATCATTATTTCTCTAAGCTAGATCTTTATAATGATGTGTTAACACGAAACTTCAAAATTAAGGTGATTTTCTCAATATCAGGTTTGTTTTAAAATTTTATGTATTTATTAGTTACTTTTCTAGGGATTAAATACGGGTCCTTGTGCTCACTAAGCATGCATTGTACCACTGATTTACTTCTTCATCCCCCAAATATTTTAAGTGATAAAAAGTTACCATGAAATTATTTGGAATTATTGGCTAACTGCCGTATAGTGTGGATATCTTTGATAAAATTAGTATTTTCAGTGTTAATTTCTTTTTTTTTTTGTAAAACCTATCACTTGTTTGTAAAATATGAAACTTTGAATTTTTACACAAGATATATTATCAGTAAAAACAGTCATTCCATATATATATATATATATGTATATATATATATATATAAACACCTTCTACCCTATATTACTTTATTCCACTGTATTTTCAGATTCTACTCTCATTTTTTTTCTTCACTCTCTTCACCTATTGTAAAGCCAGAAAATTACATTTTTGTTGGGCTTTTACAATTTCTTTTTGGTGGAAAGAGTAAAGGTCAGGCAGCATTCCGTTTCAGGGAGATAGCTAAATGGCTGGCATTAAAGTGTCTGCCAAAATGATGGAGTAGTATTCATTTTTATTTTCCAGTGAAACCATATGAAATCACAAATAAAAGCACTCTCTACCTTTAATGTCAGAATTTAAATTAAAAAATCTCTTATGTACCTGCCTCCTGAATCAAAACTTATTATAAGTGATCCATATTGACTTGGAAGACCTTTCATTGTTTTTATTATAGCTTCAAAATCTGAATTGTAGCAAAAATAATTTTAAATAAAATTTAAAATAGTTTTATTTATCAGGAACATAAATGGATAAAGCTGTTTGTTCAATGTTTAATTTTTAACCTTATTTGTTATTCAATTGTTTGGATCCAAATTTTTCAAGATATGTGTAGGACAAGTATAGTAAGAGGTGCCTGGGAAATGGAAAGCCTGGGAAGACTTTTCAATGTGTAGTTGGCAGTGTGTCAAAAGAAAGAGAAATAAACCACTCTTGTGTGTTCATGTGTGGGTGGCACTTTTTGTTTGCTTATTTTTTGAAACTTGAAATAGCAATTTTAAATATAAGGAATAGTAATCTCTAAAACTGTAAAGATAAAATAAAATAATAAAATGTGAACACTATCATAAGGATAGTTTGCATTAACAAAGTGGTAATTATAGTCTAGGCACATTGATAGCAATTTATTTACCTGAGCTTTTGCTTTTTAATAATTCCATCAGCCTTGTAATAGCTGTTTTAGAGTATGGGGGAAAATAATGCTTATTAAATAAATTAATTTTAAAGTTATTAAATGTATTGGGTAGAGGCACAGCCTTCTGACCTCACAACTCTGAATGGTTTCATAGTGTAATACAGAAAGTATTTCACTATATTTGGTATCTCAATGCAAATATTTTGTCTTTTAAAGAAGTGGAACATTATATAAAGAGAGGAAATGTCCTAGACACTAATGAAGCAAGCCTGGATTTGAGCCTTGGATCAGTCAAACTCTGTCAAGTTCTTGCCTTGATACTTTATTATGAAATCCATTTCATAAAAATAGTTTAGATGTTGGGGTAACAGCAATAAAGGGACAATAATTATGTAAAAACAAGAGGTATAACATACAAAAGGGTGCATGGCAATTTGCTATTCTGAAGAATCAACAACTCAGTCACATACTGGTGTTGATATTTGTGTACTTGTTGGTGGGCTTTAGTGAAGAATGGTGAGGCTAATGCTAAGGCAGGTAAACTATTTGGGAGTTATATCAAATCAATGCAAAATGTCTCTTCCTGAGACAAAAATAGCTTCAGAGGTGAGTTTTTAAATACTATAAATAATCACATATACATTATTCATATATACTCATCCATATACCTTTTATTCTCTAAACTACATGCATAGCTGACCAATGAATCAATCATGTGAGGTGGCCCTCTCCAGCTCCATCAATACCATAAGCATCATCAGCATCATCAGCACTTTGTTTTCTTAGTTTGGTTTTCTCTGCACTAGTTTTAATTTTCATTCTTTTTTGTCCTTTTAATTGAGCAGTCAATGTAATATTTTTTCCCAGGAATTAGAAGCAAAGGTTATTATATAACATATTTCCTACCTTTAAAATTATAAGAAATTTAGCTATGAATTCGAACTTAGAAAAAATACTAATAAACTATGAAAGTTGTATGTAATTAAATTCTGAAGACTATACAGGATTAAACAATCAAGTTTCCTCAACTTTTTACAAAGTAAGAGGATTAGTCTCTATGAGATATTATCTCTATTGTCATGTTACAAGAAGTATGATTTATGGAGCATGTGTCTAAACAGTATAGCAGCTGATTAATTTATTAATTGATCTTTTATTAAGAACTTGTTTCATGTCAGATATTGTTTTGGGGAGGACTTTGAAGATAAATGAAGTGCTTTTCTCTATTATTGGATGTTGGAAGAAGAGTGGAGAAAGCAGGTGTATTGCCAACTTCATGGGATAACTTGAGTGATTTTATGTTATAAACAGGAGTTCTTATTACCATATCTAATTACAGGAGAGAAGTGGTATAAAAAACATAAAATATAACTTAATCTATTATGACATTTACCAGGCAAAGAAATGGAAAAAGAAGTAAATATAATAACCAAAATTATTTCAGGTAGAGATACCCTACAATGAGTTTGGAATATGAATATGGAACTCATAAGAGGAAAGAACTACACCCTATCTTGCTAGTATTAATTTTCTATTGAGATTATTAATTATTATTTTTTTTCTAACTCAGCTGTTAAATCTGAGACTTTTTGATGGAGGGTTTTGTTTGTTTGTTTTTCATCCCTACACCCACTAACTCCCAACACAATAACCATAAAGGACTGAATTGAATCTATTTTTAGTAAACATGGATGAGGAAGAGATAACAGGGAATTTTCAAATCTAGAACACTAGTAGCAGAAATAAATGTATGCGTACATAAGCCTGTGTTTTTGTTAGAGTAGAAGAATGGAAATGTGAAGCCATTCAGACTCTCTCATTTAGAACACTGACCTAAAGAGCATAAATGCAAGGCATAAGTGTTGATAGGTGATGGCTGGAAAAATTGGAAGGCTCTGCATATTTTATTAGTAGAAAATTTCTTCAGAGCTAACTGCATAATAAATTAAAAAAAACAATATAGCAGAAAAGGTATAGGTGAAGAGGTAGAAGAGTAGGTTTCTCTACTGTTTCAGTTCATATAATGTCTCAGAATTTCCATCAGATTTTGCTTATTTTTAAAGCATTTATACTAAATATTGGTATTGACTTTCACAAAAATTCCCATTTCTTGCCACAGCTTTAGTAATTCTACATTTCTTACAAATAGAGTAATGCTAGGCAGAAAAGGAAATGATAGATAACATATATAGTAATTAATATATTTGAGTATAAATAAACTCATCAAGTTCTCACAAGAGTGCTTTGAGGTGTGTGATATTAGTAGCAACAACAGTGTTTCTACTGATATTTTATAAATAAGTAGTTGACGTTCAGAGAAATTTATTTTTTCAGTAATTGATTTTTATGTGATTCTGCAAGCTGTACAATCAGAAAAATGAGAAATTATACCCCATTTGATTCAAATGTATGAATTGTCAAGATCATTGTACTGTCATGTGTAGCTAATAAAATAAAATAAAATAAATTTTTAAAAAAAACCTAGCAATTGACAGAGTTAGAATTTGCAACAAGCTATTTTGGCTATATTTCCATTGTGTGTTATTCTGTTTCCTATTTAAAAACTATTAAAATATCAAAAGTGCATTAAGTTTTGCAGTACTTAAGTAAAACAAGCTATTATAATGAGCAATACTGAAGTATCAGTTGCTTACCATAATGAATGTCTAATATTCATTTACTGGAAGTCCAACTCAAAGCAGAGAGTTGGGGAGTAGGGTTAATCCACTTTAGTTACTTGGGGAACCTAGGTTGATGAAACTAGGTTAACTATTTCATTAGCAATATTTATTCTTAAAGTCACAG
The DNA here is from genome assembly GCF_964194105.1 of Spermophilus citellus. Lineage (NCBI taxonomy): Eukaryota > Metazoa > Chordata > Mammalia > Rodentia > Sciuridae > Spermophilus > Spermophilus citellus. The sequence continues at coordinate 58,908,483 of NC_138182.1, read as the reverse complement.
TGAATGCTTATAGCCATTTAGAAAATAGGTAAAGGGAACATGAAAGATAGCATCAAAGATTTTTATGGACCAATCATAAGAACACTGTAAGAACACTGTATGTAACTTCTACCTACAATTCGTTAGCTAAAAATTAGCCATGTTGCTCCTAGAAAAAAAAATTAGAGTGGGAAATATAATCTTGGGCTGGGAATAAGTATTAAAATAAATCTCTGTAGAAGTATAGTACAAATGTGTCCTGGATGATTCTTTCTCCTCTTAGTACAGTATTGTTCACATTATAGATTCCACTCTCATTCTTAAAGGAATGCTTTCATATTTTTTTATTTTTTGTATGTGGTGCTGAGGATCGAACCCGGGCTGCACGCATGCCAGGCGAGCACGCTACCGCTTGAGCCACATCCCCAGCCCTAAAAAATTACTTTTAATATAAAACATAAAGTTAAAATAAATAAGCATTCATATGCAATATTTATCTCACAAAATTGAATATTTAACATAAATTTTGTTGAACTTCATAATGAGAAGTATGTAGAGGTCTGGTACTTCATGATATCCTTTAAATCTGGGATTTTATGAATAAAAAGATAAAATAAGATAAATACATAAAAGGCCATCTTCTTACAACCATCCATTATGTTTTTATCTTTGCTCTGCATGGCATTTCCTATGTTTCTTTCTTAAGCTACATTTTGCATTTCATTCAGAGTAATCTGACTTACTGATTTTATCAATTGTTTTGTTTAGGATGAGGTATGTACAAAGGTCTAAATATGAATATAGATGTGTTTATGGATGCACATATAGAAAATAAGATATATAGAAATGTGATTATATAATGCAATAATAAGTAAAATGCTCTTTGAAACTAATGTAACAAAATAAATTTGAACCTAATATTTTCCCATTTCACTATTATTATATTGCTGAATGTATATGATAGCTTTTAAACTGCTGATCATTAATATGTCCACAAAAATGTAACCAGAGAATAATAAAATCAATAAACTTGTTTAATATAATTTACCAATATTTATTTTGCTTATAGCTAATCAGCAAGACAATAATGTGAACAAAACTTATAAGACTTAGTCATAACTTCAGCATTACTATCTCTAATAGGAACAGCCTGATAGCAATTTAGGCACTAAAGAAAAGCATAGTTAACTAAATTTTATCATAATTTTTTGCCTTCAGATATAAGTGTTTAAAATTAAAAAGTAGATTTTGCAACTCAATATTCTGAATAATATGTTTCCAACTGGTGAGTCCAAAAACATTTTCTATTCTGCCCATGAAATTTTCATTATGTTTTTGATGTATAAATAATTCATAGGATATGAAAATATAAGTGATACAGAAAATAATACAGCTATCTTCATTAAAGTGGCCCAGGAGATGAGCAAGATGCTTGATATTTTTTTTCTTAGTATAAACAGCATTGCTATATGACCAGAAGAAATCATGGTTTATTTTATTAATGATTTCCCTGTACATATTTTTACAATGACAATATTATTCATATAAAAATACATACATGCATACATACTTACATGAATTTACCATGAATGATAGCGAATATTGGATTCTGTGCATGATTCTGTATCTGTTTTAGTTAACAGACGAATATAATTCATAACAACAAGCAAAGAACTATTTGAATTTTTCACATGCTTATGTACACACTTTTGTATATGTAAGTATACATTTATATCCATGTAACTTACATATGTATGTATAAATTGATTTTAAGTGTTTCATTACCAAAGGTTATATTTTCCAACATTTATTATCACTCCAAGCCACATAAACAGAAAGAAAAAGAAAAAGCAAACAAAATAAGTATTTCCTCTTTTTGTCCTATAGTTAGTTGACAGATTTGGATTCTTAAAATAAGACTAGAAACTTCTCTTAGTTTTCTTTCAAGTATCTAATGTTGATATGCAGGTGCGATCTTCAAAAGACAATTAAGGTCTTTCCAATCTATCATTAAAGAATAGACCTTGATCTAACTGAACTCATAAATATATATTGCCTTTAATAAAGAATAAATGCATTTTATTTTAATATTAAGTAAACAAAATATAAAATAAGGAGCAGATTTTAGCATTTTTTTATATGGAAAAAATGATGATTTCTTGACTTTTGCCTTTTAAAATTTTTAAATGTGAAAATTCTACAAGGTAAAATGAAGTCAGCCACTAGACAGTCTTCAGTGGAAGTTCTGCTGATTCTCCATTTCAGGACTTTAGATCTATACAATATTTTAAAATTTCTCTATTTATTAAGAAAAATTTATACATAAAGATGAATAGAGGGCTGGGATTGTGGCTCAGAGGTAGAGAGCTCGCCTAGCATGGGCGGGACCCGGGTATGATTCTCAGCACCACATAAAAAAATAAAGGCATTGTGTTGTGTCCATCTACAAAAAAAAAAAAAAAAAAAAAGATATTCTCTCTCTCTCTCTCTCTCTCTCTCTCTCTCTAAAAAGAAAAAAATGAGTAGAGATGAATGTGTATATATATATATATATATATATATATATATATATATGCTTATCCAAAAACATATACATATATATTCATAAAAACATATGCATTCATAAATTTAAATATTTATCATTGTGAGTCCTCTCACTGATTTTTAAAGTTAATAACTTCTTAGTATTTCCTTGATCTTTGTAATAAACTAATAAATTCAAAATCATTGTTAGTTATGAATATTTGAAACATTTTATAATATATGTGAACAATAATTAGAAATATTTTAATGTTTTTTTCATTATATAAGAATAACTATACCACTTTAATTTCATTTTCCTAAGCAACTGGTTTCTTGAAATGTGATCACTCATAAAATAATATTTTAAGTCTTTTGAAATACAAACTTATTTTACTTTAAATAATAAGTAAATAAAGAAGTTAAATAATCTTGACCTTGGCATCCATCCTTAATAGAGATCAGAATGATATCTCTAAGAAAATGGAAGATATACAATTGATATTTTATTATTTTTCACCATCCTTCCTACATATTTTAAATATATAATTCCATGAACTTTTACAATATCCTTTTAGGAAAGATGTACTGATTTTTATTTTTTTAAGAAAAGAACCAAAACTTAGAAACTGTAACCCAACATCTAAATATTATAGAAACAAAGATATTGAATTAACAATTTAAGTTGGTCTGTGTGACTTCAATATATGGACTTTAACAATGAATATTTTTTACTTATTTACAGCAACCAAAGCCAAAATCAAAAAGCATATAAATTCACTGAATTCACTTGAAATTTTGAAATACACAAATTATGTTTTTTTCTTTGTTCTTTGTAGGTATATATGACAGTAAAATGTATATTGGCATATTATACATACATGAAGTATAACTTATACTAATTACAATCCTATTTTTGTCGTTGTACATGATGCAGAGTTACACTCCTGGTGTATTCAAATACAATGATAGAACATACACACACACACAAAAAAATCAAATACAATGATAGGAAATCTATGTCTGATTACTGTCCTTCCTAGTCCCTTCCCCCACCATTCCTTTCATTCCCTTTTGTCTCATACAATGGATTTCTATTCTTTCCCTCCCCACCCTCCCTTGTTGTGCTTTAGTATCATCATATCAGAGGGAACATTCAGCTTTTATTTTGGGAGGGACTGGCTTATTTCACTTAGCATGATATTCTCCTATTCCATCCATTTACCTGCAAATGCCATAATTTCATTTTTCTTTATGGCTGAGTAATATGTTATTGTGTATATATACCACATTTCTTTTTACAAATTACATATATCTTAATTTTATGTACCTAAACAAGTTATCAAGCATTAATTCTGCATTATGTTTGAGATTAAAAGAAACATTTTGTATTTTCCATTGTATCCATATCAAAAATATCTTTAGAAGATATGGAAAAAAAATAAATAAATAATCAAAGCATATCAAACTGAAGTTCAAGTAAACATGAAAGAAGGCAGCCAGGGAGGTACACAATGGTAACAGTAAGGTAATTTTGTCAAAAAGTAATTAATAGTATAAATACCTCAATGAAAAGCTATAGATGATCCAAATGATTTTTTAAATAGTTGTGTGTTGTCTACAATAGAGTCACTTTAGCTAATAGAACATGAAGACTGAAAGTTAAAAGTAGAAAAAGTTATTCCACATAAAGATAAGCAAAAGAAAACCAGATGGCCATATTTATATCAGAAAAATTAGGCCACAAGTCAAGACTGTCACAAAAGTTGAACAAAATCCAGTGATAAAAAGGCCAGTTCACAAGAGAGATATAAGAATTAAAACCACATACACTTAACAATAGCACATACATATATAGTATATAAACACTGACAGAATAGAGAATCATATAGTAATATAATATTTAGAGGAGATTTTAATACCCAATTTTCTTTAGTGGATAGAACAATTAGATAAAAGTTCAAAAAGGTAACAGGAAACATAAACACACTATAATGGACCTAAAAGGCAAATAAAGAACAATATGTGCAGGAACAGAATGTTGGAACTTTTTATCTCCTTTGGGACCGTGACTATTATTGGGTGTTGGCTGAGGTTGCCTCATGGGTTCTTCCAGAGCATTTCCTTATACGTGACCTGCCTGGATTGGCGAGGGCTTTTTTGACCTTAGCCCTGCCTAATGGTTTAATCTGAAATCTGCCTAGGCCCTTAGTGATAGTGACATAACTGCCCCTTATTGGTACTCACTATTGTCTCTTCTTACACCCTCCTTCTATCACTATGTAACCTTGTCCCTGACACAATAAAATTGAGATTGCTGCACCTCCATGGTTGACTCAACTCCCGATTTGGTGTGATTCTTGGCCAGGCTGGGTGGCGGGCCTGGTCTCTACACTCTCCCTCTCGCTCAGATAGGGAAGCACCTGCTGGTCTCCTGCATTCCCCTAACCTTTGTTGAAGGTCAGTTCCGACAACAGAACACTCTTCTTTTCCAGTATATATGGGATTTTGTACAGAATATATCACATGTTGGACCACAAAATAGGTGTTTAATAAGAATAAAATCATACCAAGTATCTTTTCCAAGCACAATGGAAAAAAATTAAAAATCTTCGGGAAAAGTAAAAATGAAAATATTTAAATATAAAAAAGTTAACCAATGATTGAACAACCAATGGTCAAAGAAGAAATCATAAGGGAACTTAGAAAATATCTTGAATAAACAAATTTGAAAGTTCTTCACATCAAAAGTTATGAATTACATTAAATACAGCTCTGAGAAAAAGTTCATAGCAATAAATGCATTTTAAAAATGCAAAAAAAAAAAAAAAAATTCCAGGTATGGTGGCATACACCTGTAATCCCAGTGACTCCAGAGGCTGTGGCAGGAGGATTGTAAGTTCAAAGCCAGCCTCAGCAACTTATTTGAGGCCCTTAGCGATTTAGCGAGACCCTGTCTCAAAACAAAAAATTAAAAGGACTGTGTATGTGGCTTAGTGGTAGGATGCATCTGGGTTCAAATGTTGGTACACAAAAAAAAAAAAAGAAGAAAAGAAAAAAAAATCAAATCAACAGCCTAAATTTTATACCTCAAGAAAGAAGAAAAAATAAAATGTAAAGTTAGACATAGACAATAATAAAGATAAGAGCATAAATAAATGAAATATAATATAAAATATTTTAAAAATTAGCATTGTTATTTTTTAAAAAAATCAATAAAATTAGCTCTTTAACTTTTTAGGAAAAAATACATAATAATCAATTATAAAAAAAATATTACAGTTGATATGTTAAGATGAAAAGCATCCAAATATATTACAATGAACCATTATGCTTCCATAAAATGGAAAGCCTAAAAGAAATGGATTCATTTCTATAAACCTAAATGTATTAAGATTAAGCCACAAATAAAAATAAAATCTAAGCAGAATCATAAATTATAAGGATTTGAATCAATCAGTAATAAAATACTTCTTAACAAAGAAAAATTTCAGACCAGATGGCTTCATAGAAGAATTTTTCAAAACATAAAAAATTATTAACATTAATTTTTTCTCCAACTTTGCCAAAATATTGAACAGAAGGAAACAAATCTGAATTCATTTTATGTGGCTATTATTGCCCTGAAGGAAAAAACTGAAAGAGATCTAAACTAGAGACCAGGTAGGCAGTTGGTGACTAAGTGGATGATTCATGATCTTAGTTGGATAAAGCAGAATGGCATGAGATTTGGTCATGCTAGACAGTTAGCTATTCAGAGCTTATGAATTTTTTATTTCTGGAATTTTTTTAAATTTACATTTTCAAGCCACAGTTGACCTTTGAAAATAATTCATGAAAATTGAAACCCAGAAAATAGGAACTACAGTACAAACTATAGTAATTAAAGCAACACTATTCTGCCTTATTGACAGACATGCACCAATGGAACATGTTATAGAGCCCCCCACAAAAAATTCTCATGTATGCAGTCAAATGTTCTTCAACAGGATGCCAAAAATACACAAAGGAGAAGAAAGAAGTCATCAACAGGTTTTGTTGGGAAAACTGGATGCAAAACTACATGCAAAAGAAAGAAGTTAGATCTTCTGCATATAACCATGCATATAAATGTACTCAACATGCATGAAATCTCTAAATAAAAGACATATAACTATAAAACTCCTAGAAGAAAACATAGGGTGAAATCACGACATGGGATTGAACAATGATTTCTTTGATATGCCACAAAAAAATAACATCAAAATTAAGCAAATGGAAATCAGATTTTAATAACTCTTGTGCAATAAACAGTGAAAATGCAACCTATAAAATGGGAGAAAATATTTCAAAATTACAAATTTGTTGTGGGACTATTATCTAGAATATATAAAGAACTATAATTCAACAACAAATATCCCAATTAAATAAAATAGGCAAAAGACTTAACTAGACATTTCTTCAAGGAAATACACAAATGACCAATAAACATAAAAAGATTCATCACATCACTAATCATCAAAGGAATGAAATCAAAACTAGAAAGACATATCATCTCTTAAAATGGCCATTATAAAAGAAAAATAACAAAACAGGAACAAAACAGGAAATAGTTACTTTAGGCAAGAATTTGCAATCCTGGTGCATTCGTGTTTTGAATATAAAAGTGTCTGACCTCTTTGGAAAACAGCATGATAGAAATAAAATATGATCCAACAATCCCACCGCTGAGTTGTGTTAACTATTTTTTTTATCAGTGTGACTAAAATACATGACACAAACAACTGAGAAGAGGAAAAGATATGTTGTGCTCACAGTTTCAGGGTTCCCAGTCCATGGTCAGTCTACTCCATTGTTCTATGACTGAGGTGATGGTGAACATTGTCGGGAAGGATGCTGAACTCATTGCAGCCAGGAAGCACATAGAGCCAAGGAATCAGGAACAAGATATATTAATCTTTAAGGATACACCCCTAGTGACCGATTTTCTCTAACCATTCCCTAACTGCCTATAGTTATAAACCAGTAATATATTAAAATTATTAATCTCAGTATATATACAATGAAATATTACTTAGTCTTAAAGAAGAATGAAATCATGGCATTTGTGGGTAAATGGATGAAACTGGAGAGTATCATGCTAAGTGAAATAAGCCAATCCCCCAAATCAAAGGCCAAATGTTTTCTCTAATAAGGTGGTGCTGATCCATAGTGGGGAGCAAGGTTGGGAAAAATGAAGGAACTTTGTTTTGTGCAGAAGGGAGTGAGGGGAGGGGTGGGGCTATGGGGATGGGAGAATGAGACAGACATTATTACCCCATATACATGTATGATTACACTACTGGTGTGACTCTGCACCCTGTAGAGCCAGAGGAATGAGAAGTTATGCTCCATTTATGTACAATGTATCAAAATGCTTTCTATTGTCCTGTATAACTAATTAGAACAAATACAAAAATTATTAATGTATCAACTGAATTAATCCACTGATTAGATTATATCTTTAATATTAATTTACCTCTGAACATCCCTGCATTATCTAAATGAACTTTTTTGGGGAACACTTTCCACAAGAATTGAAAACAAAATCTCTAAGTCTTGTTTGTATATCCACCTTCATTTTAACATTTGTAATACTAAGAGGGGGAAATAATCTGAATATTGATTGATGCATAAAATGCAGTATATGTATACAATGGAATATCATTCAGCCTAAGCCAATCCTGTCATATGCCGAAATGTGAATGAACCTTGAGGCATTGCATTAGGTGAAATAAGGCAGACATAAAAAGATGAACATTATATGAGTACTCTCATATGAATATCAAAATAGTCACATTTTTAGATGCAGAAAACATAGATGCAGTCAGGTGCTATAGAGTTAGAAGGAGATTTGTTATATGGATACACAGCTTCAGTTTTGTAAGATAAATATTGCTAGACATGTGGAACAACATTGCATATGGAATTAACACTATTGTTGTGTTCACTTAAAAATGGTTAAAAGGGAAATTTTATATATACATATATATTTATTTTTTATTACACAAAAACATAATAAAAGTGCAAAAAGTAAATATTTTTTTTGTTCCTTAAATTATATCTCATTAATGTAGACTAATATTTTAGAAATTTAAAATAGACTGATCAATTTAAGGATTTGTATGTCAGAGAGTAATCAGGTAACATCTAATACTTGACTAATAATTTCGGCAATCTGGTTTTATTCACACTTTTGCTGGCATAAACATTTTTTAAAATACATTCTTGCTAATGCAGGAAAAGCTCATATTTAGCATGCTAAAGGTGCTGGTATTTTGTTTTAGTCAGCACCCCATCCTTCTCACAAATAAGAGAAAGTTAATTTGACTAATGAATTTGTAGTTTCCTATGCAAGAGCAGTGGACACATAGCTGGGGATCTCTGATGAGGGTGGTGGATGACCAAGTGTGTTGTGTAGAACAGTGCTCACATGATGACCAAGAAGTAAAATGGAAGGAGGAGTCTAGGGTCCCCACTATTCCCTTGAGGACATACCCATCACCTAAGGACCTCCCACAAGGCCCCACTGCCTAACAGTTCTATGACATCCCAATAGGAGCACTGTGGGAAAAGGCTTCAACACATGGACTCTAGGGACATTAAATGATGAAAGGGAGTTTATTGTAATAATGACAAAACTGTTATACAATGTGTGAGATTTTCAAATGCTATTAGACGAATCCAAGGAGACCGTGTCCTTATCTAGTTTGTCTACATATGGGAAACCACATAAACAGAGGATTTGGCACATATGGAGCTTTGAAATTATTCTTGATTCCTCTTTTTTTTTTCCTCAGATGGTACATCAAATAGATGACAAAAATTCTAATGGCTCTCCCTTTATGAATAATTCCACCATGCCTCCATTCCTAGTACCACTGCCCATAATCTCTCTCTCTCTGATGTAACTGTTTTTGATACAACTGTTTTCTAATTGTTTTCCCTGCTATCATCTATTTCCACCTAACAAACACTGTAATCCTTTCAAAATGTAGGTCAGATCAAGATCACTATTTTTCTAATTCTACTTTTTGGCTTTTCATTTTATTTGATGACTCAGAAAATTCTTTCATTGAAATTCTTACGATTGATTTTCAAACCTTATCTCAGGAAAATTTTCTGACTTTAATTTTCAACATTCACTCCATTCTCACTGGCCTCCTTAATGTAATCTGAATCCACCAGACATCCATTCTTAGAGAAATTGTACCACTTTGATCCTCCACTTGGAATGGCTTTTTCTGGAAATCAGCACCATTTGTTTCTTTAACTTTCTCAAGTTTGGTCTAAATGTCTCATCCTTGAAGACATAACTACTTTGTAATTGCAACCACACCACCATAGTCTTTCCCTATGTTCATCACCTTTTCACTTGATATTATTTATAACATTAGCACATCCTTTCATGTCTATAATATTTCCCGTGTATTCTTAATGTTTGAAATGTAAGTCTAGAATCACCATGGACACATGGGGAAGATGGTCGCTGCGTACGGGGGTTGCTGAAGTGCTGAGCCTTGTGCTCAGAGCAGCAGCTTTAATGGAGACTTCGCGCAGCTTGTTAGAGCTCCTTTCACCATTAATCTGTAGTGGACCACCCGGCCAAGCAGCAGAATAAACAAAGAGATTGAAAAAGAGACGCTTGGCTCCCGGACGCTTTCCTACTCAGAGCCGCGGGTGCTTTGCGCCAATCTGCTTCCTCTCTCACTTCGCTCCCGGCTGAGAAGCTGAATGCATAATCAGCAGTGGATTGTAAGTACCTGAGGCAAAGAAAGCTCAGTACACCCCGCCCTTTTTTTTTTTTTTTTTTGAATATTGTCTATACAGAGAGAGTTAGTGGATTGGAATTGTTGGCGGGGCTGTGGTTTCAGGGCCGAAAATCCACTCCGCGGGAGCCGCCATTTGCTTTCTGCATGCTGTCTTGATGGCCTGTCTACACGGTCCAGCTGCCGCATCTAGAGACTGGAACTGGGCTGCATGCCGAGCCCTGTCCTCCGAAGGCTGGACCACAGCCTCAAGTGCCTCGGTCGCCTGTTCCCTGCTGCACCTTGGGGCACAGCCTGCTCTGGGGTCGTTCGGCATCCCCCTGCGAGGGGACCCATGTTCCGGAGGAGGGGGTGGAGAGCCGCGGCGGCAGCCGCTTGGGCCCCGGGAGCTAGGCACCGGGCCGAGGAGCATCGGAGGTCGCGGCAGCGCTGCTAAGGTCGCGGACAAGCGCGGCGCCCAAGAGCGCGGCCCAGAGGTGGAGGCGAAGGCAGCAGGGTTTCAGTTCTAGAAAACTGGACTGGAAACAGAAGCAGCAGTTTGTATAACCCCAAGATCTTGCTTATGCCAGGAAACTGTAAGGGTAACATGAATATCATTGAGGAGATCTAACATGGCGGCAGGCGCGGAGAGATCAAGTCTCTGACCTCTTCAACTGCGTGGGCATAGGGAGCTGTAAATTATCTAAAGCCTATTTGCTCAGGATCACTAGGCAATATTGAGCTGACGTGGAGCTAGGGCGTACACTTTGGGCCCCTCAGAAAACACACACTGAGCACGAATCTGTTGCATTTAAGCCCTGGATCGCCTGCTTCTCGTGACTCAGCACTAACATATGGGATGAAAAAGGCAATGTTACAACAGATGCTTCAGAAATACAGAAAACAATTAGAAATTATTTTGAAAACCTATATTCCAACAAAATAGAAGATAGTGAAGACATCGATAAATTCCTTAAGTCATATAATTTGCCCAGACTGAGCCAGGAGGAAACTCACAACTTAAACAGACCAATATCAATAGATGAAATAGAAGAAGCAATCAAAAGACTTCCAACCAAGAAAAGCCCAGGACCGGATGGGTATACAGCGGAGTTCTACAATACCTTTAAAGAAGAATTAATACCAATACTTTTCAAGTTATTTCAGGAAATAGAAAAAGAGGGAGCTCTTCCAAATTCATTCTATGAGGCCAACATCACCTTGATTCCGAAACCAGACAAAGACACCTCAAAGAAAGAAAACTACAGACCAATATCTCTAATGAACCTAGATGCAAAAATCCTCAATAAAATTCTGGCGAATCGGATACAAAGGCACATCAAAAAAAATTGTGCACCATGATCAAGTAGGATTCATCCCTGGGATGCAAGGATGGTTCAATATACGGAAATCAATAAATGTTATTCACCACATCAATAAACTTAAAGATAAGAACCATATGATCATCTCGATAGACGCAGAGAAAGCATTCGACAAAGTACAGCATCCCTTTATGTTCAAAACACTAGAAAAACTAGGGATAACAGGAACTTACCTCAACATTGTAAAAGCTATCTATGCTAAGCCTCAGGCTAGCATCATTCTGAATGGAGAAAAATTGAAGGCATTCCCTCTAAAATCTGGAACAAGACAGGGATGCCCCCTATCACCACTTCTATTCAATATAGTTCTCGAAACACTGGCCAGAGCAATTAGAGAGACGAAAGAAATTAAAGGCATAAAAATAGGAAAAGAAGAACTTAAATTATCACTATTTGCAGATGACATGATTCTATACCTAGAAGACCCAAAAGCGTCTACAAAAAAACTACTAGAACTAATAAATGAATTCAGCAAAGTGGCAGGATATAAAATCAACACACATAAATCAAAGGCATTTCTGTATATCAGCGACAAAACTTCTGAAACGGAAATGAGGAAAAACACCCCACTCACAATATCCTCAAAAAAAAAAAATAGTTAGGAATCAACCTAACAAAAGAGGTGAAAGACCTATACAATGAAAACTACAGAACCCTAAAGAAATAGAAGAGGATCTTAGAAGATGGAAAAATATACCTTGTTCATGGATAGGCAGAACTAACATCATCAAAATGGCGATATTACCAAAAGTTCTCTATAGGTTTAATGCAATGCCAATCAAAATCCCAATGGCATTTCTTGTAGAAATAGATAAAGCAATCATGAAATTCATATGAAAAAATAAAAGACCCAGAATAGCAAAAACAATTCTAAGCAGGAAGTGTGAATCAGGTGGTATAGCGATACCAGATTTCAAACTTTATTACAGAGCAATAGTAATAAAAACAGCATGGTACTGGTACCAGAACAGGTGGGTGGACCAATGGTACAGAATAGAGGACACAGAGACTAATCCACAAAGCTACAACTATCTTATATTTGATAAAGGAGCTAAAAACATGCAATGGAGAAAGGATAGCATCTTCAACAAATGGTGTTGGGAAAACTGGAAATCCATATGCAACAAAATGAAACTGAATCCCTTTCTCTCGCCATGCACAAAAGTAAACTCAAAGTGGATAAAGGAGCTAGATATCAAATCAGAGACTCTCCGTCTGATAGAAGAAAAAGTTGGCTCCGATCTACAGATTGTGGGTACGGGCTCAAAATTCCTTAATAGGACACCCATAGCACAAGAGTTAATAACAAGAATCAACAAATGGGACTTTCTTAAACTGAAAAGTTTTTTCTCAGCAAGAGAAACAATAAGAGAGGTAAATAGGGAGCCTACATCCTGGGAACAAATTTTTACTCGTCACACTTCAGATAGAGCCCTAATATCCAGAGTATACAAAGAACTCAAAAAATTAGACAATAAGAAAACAAACAACCCAATCAACAACTGGGTCAAGGACATGAACAAACACTTCACAGAGGAGGACATACAATCAATCAACAAGTACATGAAAAAATGCTCACCATCTCTAGCAGTCAAGGAAATGCAAATCAAAACCACCCTAAGATACCACCTCACCCCAGTAAGATTGGCAGCCATGATGAAGTCAAACAACAACAAGTGCTGGCGAGGATGTGGAGAAAAGGGTACTCTTGTACACTGCTGGTGGGACTGCAAACGGGTGCGGCCAATTTGGAAAGCAGTATGGAGATTCCTGGGAAAGCTGGGAATGGAACCACCATTTGACCCAGCTATTGCCCTTCTCGGACTATTTCCTTAAAACCTTAAAAGAGCACACTACAGGGATACTGCCACATCGATGTTCATAGCAGCACAATTCACAATTGCTAGACTGTGGAATCAACCCAGATGCCCTTCAATAGATGAATGGATTAAAAAAATGTGGCATTTATACACCATGGAGTATTACGCAGCACTAAAAAATGACAAAATCATGGAATTTGCAGGGAAATGGATGGCACTAGAGCAGATTATGCTTAGTGAAGCTAGCCAATCCGTAAAAAACAAATACCAAATGTCTTCTTTGATATAATGAGAGCAACTAAGAACAGAACAGGGAGGAAGAGCAGGAAGAAAAGATTAACATTAAACAGAGACATGAGGCGGGAGGGAAAGGGAGAAAAAAAGGGAAATCACATGGCAATGGAGGGAGACCCTCATTGTTATACAAAATTACATATAAGAGGTTATGAGGGGAATGGGATAACAAACATGGAGGGAAATGAATTACAGTAGATGGGGTAGAGAGAGAAGATGGGAGGGGAGGGGAGGGGGGATAGTAGAGGATAGGAAAGGTAGCAGAATACAACAGTCACTAATATGGCAGTATGTTAAAATGTGATGTGTAACTGATGTGATTCTGCAATCTGTATTTGGGGTAAAAATGGGAGTTCATAACCCACTTGATTCTAATGTATGAAATATGATTTGTCAAGAGCTTTGTAATATTGTGAACATCCAATAAAAAAAATAAACATAAAAAAAAATGAAATGTAAGTCTCATGCAATGCATGACATTTGTTCACCCCATCATCAATGTATATCACACGTTCTTCGTTACACATTGTATTTTAGTGAAAATTCATGAAAAGGACTTTGAAAATACTTTCAAAATTTACCCTAGAAGTGATTTTTGTATGAAATTACCTAAACTGATATCTAATCCATAGTAGATTCTTGCTTTGAATATGTTATTTTCTTACATGAAATTTAATGCAGCCCTATGGATCATTAAATATTCACAAAGAACTCAAACACAAGTCTCTAGTGACACCTTACTTTGCAGAAATCTTTCTAAAAGAATCCCTTTGAAAATATAATGCTCTTGTTCCACTCAAATTTAGCATTTGTAGTAACTTGTCAAACTTATAGATAAAACTGGTGAACGACAAAAGATAGTTTATAGGTCAATACCTGGTAATTTTAAAAACCTGATTACTGTCAAAATGTGTTGCTTATACTTACTTTTTAGTTTATATGATAAATAGATAAATACAAGTATATATATATAACAAATCTTATTTTTCAAAATCGAAATAATAAACTTCAAAAATGTTAAAAGTTTTGTTCAAGAAAAATATTTACTTAAATTAAGTTTTAAAAATACATGTTATCTGTTAACAGTAAATTTAGAAAAATTACTGTTAAGTAACATACCATTATGACTAATTACCACTAAATATTTGAATATAGCTTCTAATTGAATACAGGAGTTGACTACCTCATGACAGGTCGTTCCTTAAATTTATGTATTATAAACATTCCAATCCTGCACACTTGCTTATTTTGCAGAGAGCCAATATTGTTACTATATTGTGGTATCTCCAGATGGCTAGTACATCAGTGAGAGATTGGGAAAACTTGTAAAATCAATTACAATTTCAGGTTAAATTAAACTTGAAGCCAAATCATTAATATATTGAGTATACATCTGGTTACAATTCCTTGAGCTATATAGGAATATGTCTATCTTACTGTAACTGAAAAAGCTCTTACATGATGGAACTTTTAAGTGTCCTTTGAATTAAGACCATGTGTGAACACTAAGCTTATCCCCAAAAAGTTATACTAGAGCAACTGAAGGAGAATCTATTGTTTATTTTTTTCTTCTTTTAATTGGGATATTCCATTATTGACTTGACATCCACATAAAAGCCTCACAGAGTTTGCTCGTTACATGAGTTGATTAAGTAGACTTTTATATTTTTTAAGTAAATATATTTTTGAAATTTAATATTTAAGAATTTTTACATCAAATATTTCTTTTATTTGAAATTAAATTTATCATTATTTATATTAAAGCAACTAATTTATAATTAATTTTCAAACTTTTTGTGAAAATATGCCAGTTCTTCTTTGAATATCAGATTATAACATCCAGTAACATTGGAGTAATTTATGGATTATTTAAACATTTCTTTGTAAAGTTAAACATATGTACCTAATAATTTAATATCTAAACATATTTTATTAATATTTATACTTTTATAAGCTCATTAATAATATTTTGTGTAACAATGTTAGCTAATGGGTTTTCTACCCCAAAACAAATAATTCCATTAGTGTTATTGGTAAATTCTTAAAAAGTAAATATTCAAAAAAATATAAAAAATATTTATTATCTTCACAGTCATGCTGACATACAGTTACTCCAACCATCACTTTTCTATATTCTAGTTTCTTTAGAATGAAATATTTTGTTCTGAATATGAGTTCACAATATTCAAATTTTTGATAATTTCTAACCCTTTAGATGAAAGGCAAAATATTATGAAATCCTAAATTCAGAAGCAGCATCAAGAGATTTGAGAAAAATACAATCAATGTTCTTCTTACAGCATTTGATTTATTTTTTGAAGTATTTTTTAATAGAGATTATATAACATATAAACATATAATTAATTTGTTATTTCATTGTTTTATTTGACACATAAAATTTATACAGGCCTATCAGGTACCACCTGATATTTTGATACATGTATGTGTAATGTTCAAATCAGGGTAAGCGTATCTGTCTCCTCAAATACTTATCCATTCTTTTTTTTTGGGGGGGGGTACTGGGACTTGAACTCAGGGACACTATTTTGTATTTTATTTAGAGACAGGGTCTCACTGAGTTGCTTAGCACCTTGCTTTTGCTGAGGCTGGCTTTGAACTCGGGATCCTCTTGGCTCAACCTCCCAAGCCGCTGGGATTATAGGCATGCAGGCCCGTGACTGGCTACTTATCCATTCTTTATGATAAAAACATTCTCAGGTTTTATTTACAATATAATAAATATTGATACATGTAGGCCTAAAAAACAATATGTCTTTGGCATCCTTACTAATTTTTAAGGATAAAGAGTGTACCTACAACCAAAGTTTAAGAAATATTGCCAAAAATCATGCTGTGCATTCCTAAGCAGATACAGTTTCTAAGAAATAACCACAAAATGAAACTTAAGAATGAGTAAAAAGGGTATATAGCTCAGTTAATAGAGGGCTTGCCTCAAATGCAGAGGCCCTGAGTTCAACTCCTAGCACCATGAAAGGAAGGAAGGAAGGAAGGAAGGAAGGAAGGAAGGAAGGAAGGAAGGAAGGAAGGAAGGAAGGAAGGAAGGGAAAATATATATTGTTCTCATTTAAGAAATGTATATACTACACAGAGATGCAGTATATATGTTGTTTTAAAATTTCATGTACACTGGGGAAAACTGGTAATCAAAAATATCTAAAAGGATGTGTAGTGGGAGATGATAATGAAAAAAAGAAGAGATTTATTAACCCTACTCTAGATTAAAGTCTGAGTTCCAGAAGATGATATGGAGTGTGCTTACTGAGTATCACTTTAGTATTTATGGAAAAAACATCCACTTCAGGGTCATTTTATTCCCCATATTTTATTACAATAAAATTGTATTTGGCTCTGTGTTTGAATACAAGCCTCTGTGACAACACAACTATCATTTCTGTTTGTCAGATTCATGTAAACTTGTTGTGGTCTCTTCATCCTAACCCTGCCATTTTTTCTAGTATATCAGCACATCCTCAGACTATTCATCTCTCTCTTTGGGGTGAGAAGCAAAGGGAAATTTACTTTCTCTACCATACTGTGGAGTCTGAAACAGCTGTCAAGCATCTGCTTCATGTTTGTTTCTTTCTCCACACACTCCAAGATTCCTATTCTAATTTGCTTCAGGGCTACTGCAGTATATAACCCCTGGGCAATGATGCTAACTCTTAAACTTCCAGAAAAGAAATGCTTGAGATATTTCTCTGTTCTTGAATCTCAAATCCAGTGATTTTGTACACAAAGGGAGAACATATTGAGTTGACCTCTCTCAATAAATCAGTAGCTTCTAAGTGGGACTTCAACAATTCTCCTTTCCTTAATTTTGCCCAAGAAAACTTTATCTACTCTCTGGCTGGGGAAGGCTGACATAGCATTTATGAGGCATTATACCAATAAATAGATGTATTCTTTACTATGTTTGTTGTACAATAAAAGGTAGGTAAATATAATAAAGTTTAAGGCTGAGGTAGCAGGATCACAAGTTCAAAGCCAGCTTCAACAACTTAGTGAGGCCCCAAGCAGCTTTGCTAAATACTCTTTCAAATTAAATAATAATAAAAAAGTTCCTAAATAAACCTTTAAATAAATAAATAAAGAGCTGGGGATGCCGCTCAGTGGTTAAATAGTCCTAGGTTAAATCCTTAGTGGAAATAAGTAAATAAATGAATATAATTAAGTAAAAGAAATAAGTGGAAATATTAGTTTCACCTAAACATGTCCTTGATAAAGCAGGAAAATCTATTAATTATATTGAACCTTAATATTTGAGAAGACATCATTTTAATATTCTCTATGAAAATATTGAAAGTATTCATAAAAGCTTTCAGTGGGACAATGTCCAACCCATGGTTAATTTTAGGAAAACATTTGGGCAATTATTTCAATTGAAAGTTGAACTATTTCAATTATAATAATTAGAAAATTTTTTAAAAAGTGCTCAATAAAATATAAGCAGAGGGCTTATACTTTATTATATTTAGATCATTACTGTCATGAGCCATTTAACTCCAGAAATTGGAAATAATAAAATAATTGTCATATGTTCTTAAGTAATTTTATAGGAGATATCAGTGGGAAAAATTAAGTACATTCATTTTTGGTTTCAAGGTCAATTCTTTATTCTTGTTTAAGAGTTTTACCACAATGTTTTGCTCATGTAAGATGAAACTTTAAAATTTGGGATGACTTCTGTTGGTCTTGAAGTTTTATATAGACTGATATTACAAGATTCCTATATATAATTTTTATTCCCATGTTTGCAACTTACAAAACCATTAAGTGTTTCTTTTTACAGTTTCACTACATTAAGGAAATAAAAATATCTGGGTCACAATTTATAATTTTTTAGAATAATAGAATCTCCTTATACTTTTAGCTTCTTTTTGCCCATGACAATCTATTATTCTCAACCATTTTCACAAAGGATTACCAAACACATATATGTCATTATTACTGTCAGAAAAAATAAGTTTAAAAAATCCAGAATGTAGATTCATTAATTATTTGATATGGTATTAATGATTCCCTATTAAGTAGAAAATTTAGGACTTTATACCAAGAATCCATGGGTCTAAAAATGATATTCAATTTATTTTAATAAATGGTCTAATTTTAATTACTTGTAAAGAGAGGCATATTAAAATACTACTTTTAATACTAAGACCCTTATTGATAATTAATATATTTAATGCCATTATACAAGTCATGTGAAAAACCATTATTTTGTAAGATTTTGTAGATTAAACAATAGAATGATAGAAAACATTGTGTTCCGATTTATCTGGCAACTCACCTATTACAGAATAAAATGTGCATTTGGACATTTTCAGAAATCAGACATGTATGAGTCAATGAGTTTCTAACTCATTTCTAATTGCTAGATACTAAGAATCAATGTGGTTGAAACAAAGGTTGGCAAATTTACTGATGACTTTTTAGTATTTCTTTAGTTTAACAGGAACTTTGGAAAGATACTCCAAGAGAAGAATTGGGGCAATGTCAGTAGAAAGTCACTCTTTATTATTGAAAGTTATAACACTTAGCACATGGGGAGAGCCATTGGAAATATATAGAAAAACACATTCAGAATTGGTTTGTATATGTTTTCCTCAGATGTCTTTTGTAAAACCTAAATCCAATTAGGGCAACTTGATCTTATCAACTGCAGTGTAACTACAGAAAGTGTTTGTCTAATCAATTTTATTGTAACCTTGCTTCTGAAGTACTGGATTGATAGAAGGATGGTATTTTCAGGGAAAGTTGCAACAAGAGAGGTTCTTAAAGAATTGAGATTTGTCAATAGACCCTCAGCACTTTCTGAAAAATGCTCACTCTGCTAAAGTGACCACAAGTTCCAAATTCTCTTCTGGAAAATAATTTTAAAAGTCTAGTTTTAGATAATCATTCTTCATTATTTTATTATGTAATAACCAAAGATTTTTCTGACATTAATTTGGTCATTAAATATGGAATATAACAGAAAATGATGCAATGACAAAATATATTAGTTTTCCTTACACCTACTAATATTTCTGTTTTCCTTCATTATTTTCTTCTTTCTCTTTCTTTCCTTGTTTCCTCATTGATTTTGATGGAAATCCCCAGTATTCCTCAAAAACACAATAAGTTATATGGTGCTTTCCTTTCCTCAGAGTAACATTGTGCTTCAGCATCTTGTGATATTCGATGCCCAGATTTTTTTGAATTCTGGGAAACCTTTGAAAACTGTTACAGTCGAATTGGCATTGAGAATTCAGCCTCACATCATAATCATATATGGAAAACAGGAGGTTACAAACCATTTATTTTGTATTTCATATGGATACACTCATACACATATAATACATATGTTTTGAACTTTTGAAATTAATTTCATTTTTTTCCCAAAGTTGTAAAGGAAATACTCCGAATATATCTCTGCCTACTACGCAGATAGTTGCATAGACTTTTTGTTTTGTTTTAGTCATATAATATATATTAACACAGATATCTTGCTTTTTGAATTTGTATGGAATTATATCATACCCCATACAATACTTTCTGTACTTGTATAGCAGGCCATATGGCTGATCAACAGGGTCTCCTTGACAAACTAATTGCTGTTAATGATATTATGGTTTTATTTTATCAAAGCTGTTTACATCTATGAGTAAAAATTATTCTTGACTTATTCTATCCAAATGTCTCTTCTTGTCTTAACATCCCTCAGTCCCAGACTTCCAGGATAGGCCAAAACACTGCCATATTAAAGCTTCAGAAATGCCTAAGTAACCCCAGATCTCATACAGAGAACTGAAGAGAAACAAACCAAACCAACAATGATGTAACATTACAAGCATCACGGAACATTTCAAAAGGCTTCCTTCACTCAAACAAATAGGAATGTGTTTTGTCTTGTTTTGTTTTTAAATCAGGAAGTAATATCAATCTCCTTTTGTTCCAGGCTTAAGGAAAATAAAAGAAATCAAAGCAAGGTCAATGAAGCAAGTTGGATGCCACCACACTTTGCTAGACACTGGTTTCTGCCTACTGATCCATTCATTGTAAATCTCACTAAATGATGTTATCTAGATAAACTTTTAAACATGTTAGTTATAATCAGTTTTTTAAAAATTGAATATAATACAATCTTCATGCAGGTCTTATTTTCAGTGTTCTATGAAAATAAACATGATTAAGAACAATTTGTTAGATTGGATTAACTTCTTCATATGCATCACTTTTAATATTCCAAACAGCTCTTAAGAAATTAGTTTTGTGAACTGTTTTATAGATGATGTTGCTAAAACACAGAGAGGCTAAGAATCTTGCACAGGGCCACAAAGACAGAAAATACCAAGTTTCTCCTTGAAAAATGGCATTTGCTTCCCCTCTCTGGAGCCATAGATCTTCACCTTACTAATTAAGGAACAAAAATGATGATTTTAAAGAGACAGATTTACAGTAATGTGTTTTATTTTAAAACTCTTAAATTTTATTTTAGGATAAACAAAATGATAAAACATTTCTAAAATACTTTCAAGCTTATATTCTAATTTCATTTTTTTTTATGTTACAGTGCCTGTAGCTTCCTAAAGTATATTTTAGATGTGGTGTTTAAATGATATTTTTTTGAAGAAGGATTAATTTAAATTACAGAGCTTACATTTAATCTAAAGAATTGAATTGTTAATTAGTCAACATTTTCTGAATCATTATCTCCAGAACTACAATTTTGAAAATATGTGGTTTTGTGGTATAGTTTTACTTTTTAAACTTTTCTCCCATTACACATTTTTATTTAAGAAATTAGATGGCAGCATGAATATTTAAATAACATTTGACAAAGATAACATCTAACACTTTCAGCAAATTAATTACAGAAGCAGTCTTGTTCTGAAGGAGTTTTCTAGATTCTCCAATGCTTAGTCTGTGGGAGCATGATTATACTCTCTGAACTTCCTCAGAGCAATAATAGACATCCAAGAGGCAAAAAGAGCAATGGATAGTGAAAATAACAGGGATTTTACCTGGATAGGGATTCAACTCAAAATTCAGAAGCTCAAACAAATTGAATTTTAGATAATAAACAATTTTTAGTATAAGAATGTCCCAAGCATTGTAAGAGGCATGCCATTTAAAATATGCTAATTTTATGAAATTCAAAATTCATCAAAATTTTATAGTTTTTCTTATATAAATCTTATATGCATTTGATTATTTCTTCTAAGATTTTTGCTAATGTAAGAAATGTTTTGTTTTTATTTTCAAAATCCAACTGTCCATTGGTGGTTCATATTTTTCTTTCATAGGAAAGTAAATTATATTTGTATAATTCCCTACAAAATTACTTATTGGTTTAGGAAATACATATATATATATATATATTAGTTTAGGAATATATATATATATATATATATATATTATATATATTAGTTTCTAATATATATATATATATATATATATATATATATATATATATATATATATATTAGTTTAGGAAGATGTTCCCTAATTCTTTGGGAATTTCTACATAGAAAACCACATAATCTATGAACAGAGACAGTTGCATTTTTTAAACCCAGTCTGTCTTAGTTTATTCTCTGTTGAATGTGTTTGGTGTGAAGGAAAATACTTTTTCCCAATATTCTCTAGATAGTTTTTGTCAAAACTGGAAATTTCTCCATTACTTCTAGTGTTCTGAAAGTTTTTAGTCATGGATGAGTGGTGAATTTTGTCTTTTTTTTTTTTGTATCTAACAATATGATCATGTTTTTCTTTTTTAACTTGCTGATGTGATGGATTGCATCTAATTGACTATTCCTTAATCCACCCAATCTATTGTATTTGTTAGAGCAGCTTAAGCTGACTAAAACATAAAATTTATATATTTGGTTAGCATTTTTCCCAGAAGACTTTTAAGTAAGTAGATAATTAAGCTCAATCAGAGCATTGCTTTGGAGAATTCTTATTTAAAGATAGAGTCATGGGCACTGTGGCATATGCCTGTAAAATTCCAGTGGCTTCAGGGGCTGAGGCAAGAGAAGGGCAAATTCAAAGCCAGCCTCAGAAACTTAGGAAGGCCAAAGCAATTCAAGAAAACTCTGCCAAAAAAAGGAGGGGTGAGTGGACAGGGATGTGGATTGGTGGTCAAGTATCCTTGGGTTCAATCTCTGGTACCAAAAAAAACGATATCTTAAATATTCCTTGGGTTCAATATCTGGTACCAAAAAAAAAAGATATCTTAAATATTTTCTTATCATTTGAGCATATTTTTCTTAAAAATATACACCACAAATGCCAGCTTTTGGGGAATAGTATGTGTTAATATACCAGGAGTTGTCATCTCTAGAAATTTGGGCTTCTCTTTGCAATTCTAAGCAACAAAGACTGACACATATTTGATCAGGGTTAGATAAGTTTCCAGAATAATAATCTCAAAATTATGAGAACAGTGTTTTAGTCAGATAATAACATGTTTTAGATTATTAAAATCCACTTACCTATTCATGACCAGCTTCAAAATTTCAAATACAATCATAGAATGAACATATCAAAGCATATGCACATAGTAAGAATAATTATTATTATATGGGACTTGTAACAGTTGTGTATTTATGTATGTTTGTGTTTCCTGGATTGTCATATATGACTTCTTTCTTACTATGGACCATAGTTAAAAATTGAGTTATACGTTAGTGAACTGTTTACAAGGGTGAGGCTGACAACATATAATGGAAAATATAACCATATGTGACATAGCCTATATGTCTCTGGTCTACTAATTATCACACCATAACACCCAATCATATAGCAAGTTGTGTGACCTAAGACAGAACGAAAATGTATTCAAATTTATTTTAACTTATTCTCTTGCTTATATTTTCTAAAAGTTGTAACTAAAAAAAACCACACATATTAAAGATCTGTTTTTATGTTAGATATTACTATAAAATGCTGAAATTTACTGTTTTTTCAGAAAATTATTCACAGATATGTATAGATTTTCTTAGCAGAACAGTTTTGGGTTGAGTCAAACTAAAGCTTATAATAAAATTTCTACTTAAATACTTTATTTAAATATATAATCATATTTGATTCCAAATTAAATTAGGAATGGGGTATGTACCCAGTTTACATAAATGAACAACTATCTTTTTATGTATCTACTCAATTTGTAGAATATATATATATATATATATATATATATATATATATATATATTTATGTGTATACATATTTGAATGGCTATTATGTCCAAGATTATAAGAGATTCATTTGTATAAAAGCTTTACAGAGGATAGATTATGAGAAATCAAGTTCATGAGCAAGTTTTGTTGAAAATGGAAATCCTTGAAGAATGTTAACAGAGGTACCTCTTTGAAATTTACAAAAAGAACTGGTGTAAATTTAGATTCTGAACATATTTTTGACTAAGAAAACATGGTTAGAAAAGTAAGAAAGAAATACTTGAAACTAAAAAAATTCCTATTTTTGACTTAGTAATATCTATAGCAAGAATGCTGAGTTTCAGGTTAAAGAGGTATTTTCCTTTAAGGGTAAAATTTTCTTAAATTAACAATGTAGACTTTAGAAACACTTGTGAATAAGTATCATTGTAATAAAATAGGCATATTACTAAATAAAATAGAATTCAGTATTAGGCAGATATTGCATGATCTTATTGATGGGAGATTCTTCATCTTAGTCACAAGTACATTTAAGAGGACAAAAATACAGAAAGTCAAAGCAAGGAGTTGTGTTACATCAAATATGTCAAAGAAGTTTTGCATAAAACTTTTCAACCTATTTCAAGGAGTCTATAATAAATTTTTGTTGTGTCAATCCTCATGTGCTTGAAGTCTTAGAAATTGTGTAATTGGAAGGTGCCAGACATTCATTAAAAACAAACTATTGACCTTCTAAAATGATCATAGCAACCCCCGAAGAAAAGTAGAATTGATTCAAGATGCATTTGGAAAATCTATGTCAGAAATCGTTGACAATACTAGTAAGAGTAGAGAACTGACTTACTAAGAGTTTACATAAAAATCATCAAAGCATTTTGTTGAATTGAAAGTCAATATAAATTATCAGGGTACACTGATAGAAGAAAAGTGTTCAGAAAGGTTGAGTGCACCACTGCACTCTCAGTAGAATATTTGAAGTACTATTTTCAACTCTGTGTTCAATGTTTGTATAACATTATTGTCTAAATGCATGTTGAGGATAAAGTGATTAACATAATGAAATAATCTGAATAATTTTTGAAGGGATCCTGCAGGGTTAGTATAAGGAATATGAGATTTGGGAGAGTTTTTGGGAAAATATTGAATTCAACACTTTTTACAACTATCATGTCAATTTTCACATATTATTATATGTTGAGTCTTTGACCTCTTAAAAAGTAATGAAAATTTTTACATTACAAATAATATATTCAGTGTAAGAGAGAAACTTAAACAGAAACCACATCCTGAAACCATAGGATCAAAGGACAAAGTAGATTAAATTTTAAAGATTCACAAACTATTGTAAACTTACATCTTTAAGGAGAAAAACAGGAGAAATAACCAGCTCGATTTTTGTCTTAGTTCATTATGTCTTTAATATATCTGCCTGTTTAAAAAGTAATTGTACTTGAGCCTAGTTCAATTGCAGAGAACCTGAAAACAAATAAACCAAAAACTCTGATACACTGTTGGTGAAAATGTAAATTAGTGTAAACATTATGAAGAACACTATGTAAATTCTTCAAAAAATTAAAAACTTAAAACATTTGAGAGGTTCTAAAAATAACCAGTATGACACAGCATTGCACTTCAAGGATAATCAGCTTATTTTAATTTTGCTGAAAGGGAGAAAGGGACAAAGAAAGAGAGAAAGAGAAAATGAAAGAAAGAGAAAGAAAGAGAAAAAGAGGAAGGAGAGAGAGAAAGTGAAAGAGAGAGAAAGGGACAGGAAAGGGAGAGAAGAGAAAGAAAGGCAAAAGAATAGAAGAAGGGGAGGGAAGGGAAGGGGAGGGGAGGAAGAAGAGAGAGAAAGGAAAAAACCCCATGATATTAATGACATAAAATAAATTAGGGGAGAAAAAATTGATTCTAACATCTTAGTAACTTCTTCTTTAATCCTAAAGGAAACTATGAATAATCCCTCATTAATTGATATTTGTTCCACTGGTCAATATCCTATCCAAATCCTCAAAAGTACTTCCTTCCTTTAAAAAATAAAGAACTAGTTTTCTTAATTCAGTACCACACCTGAAGAACAAAATTTAAGACACTTTTACTAACCTATGAAGCACTGTTATGATCTCATTTTCCAGAATTGATCTTAAATCCCATGGATATAAATCAAGCTGATTTTTTTAAAAAAATGTAAAAATATTTAAAGCATGTTAAAACATAAATATTTCTTTACTTATTAAATTGAGGATTTCAATTTTTTTTTTTACTTAAAGGAAGTACTTTATAACTTCTCTTTGGCATATTCAAATTGTAGCACTACTCCTTTGTTTGGGGACTTGTTACTAAGTAAAATAAGGTTTACTAGAATCTGAGCACTGCCATGCAACAGTCTGATAACTGGGATGGATATTACCAAGTGGATAGTGTATATAGTATTCATACACCAGAAAAAGAGTGTTTCACATGCTGGGTGGGGAGTCAACTGGTGATCAAAAGCGTTATTGCAATATTTAGAACAATGTAATTTATAAACTTGTTGTTATGGTTTGGATGTGTGGTGTCCTCCAAAAGCTCACATGAGAAACAAAGCAAGAAGGTTCAGAGGAGAAACGATGGGGTTATGAGACTCTTAACCCAATCAGTGAATTTAATCCCCTCATAGGGATTAACTGAGTGGTATTTGAAGTGATAGGATGTGGCTGGAGGAGGTAGGAATTGGGGCATGGCTTTTGGGTATAACTTTCTCTGCTTCTGATCATCATGTGAGCTGTTTTCTTCTGCCACACTTTTCGACCATGATGTTCTGCCTCACTTAGAGCTCTGAGGAATAGATCTGGCCTTCTATGGACTAACACCTCTGTAACTGTGAGCCCACTAATAAACTTTTCCTCCCCTAAAATTTTTCTAGTTGGGTATTTTAGTCATAATAGCAAAAAAAGCTTACTAAAACACTTGTAATTTGATTATTTTATGGATTTTTTGCTAATATTTTTTGGACGACTATTAAACGTAGGTAACTATGATTGCAGAAAGGGAAACTGATGATCAAAGCATGACTAATTGCCATTAGGTAAAATTTTGCCCAACAAAAGATTAAATAACAGATATCTGGTAACTGCTCTAAAGATACAGAACTAACTGAAAAACCTAATTTTCTTGCCTTCATTTTAAATGTGTCTATATTTTATTAAATTAAAAATTACCATGGTCGATCATAGAAAATGTATTAAAACCTTGACTTCTAAAAGGCACTTCTCAACAAATAACAAAGTAAGTAAATAAAAGGTATAGGGTTAGTATAAGGAATATGAGATTTGGGAGAGGTTCTTCTCTGCTTCTATATAAAATTTTCTCCCTCCGTTCCTCTTACACACCTCATTGTATTTACTGGTATCTGGGATTAAAACCAGTGATAAATTTAGGAAAAGCATATGATGTTACAATGCCATAAATTTTTAGCTCAGAATCAAGCGATTGTTACTTATGCTTTCTTTTTACTTATATAAACTCATTGCTTAAATCCCAGTTGATTGTGTCCAAGTGTTTTAATCAGCTTTTTCCTTACTGTGATGGAAAGAAGTTCTAGGTTCCAGTAAGGCAGAACACCATGGCAGAAGGGTGTGGAAGGGGAAGGCAGCTTAGGACATAGCAACAAGGAAGCAGAGGGAAAAATACCTCCACTCACCAGGGACAAAATATACACTGCAACACCCCTTCCCAACCCCATCCCCTGACATGATCTACCCTCTCCATCCAAACCCTGCTGATCACTGTTAATATCCAGTTAATCCTTATAAAGGGATTAATGCTCTGATTAGGTTAAGACTTTCATAATGCAATCATTTTACCTCTAAATTTCTTGCAATATCTCATACATGAGGTTTTAGGGAACACCTTATATCTAAACCATAACTCCAAAAAACTAGTACACTTTTTTTTTCTTTTAATCTCAGATGATTCTCTGATTTGAATCTAGTTAGCTAAACATTCTTGTCCTTGCTATAGTTGAATTGCTTGAACTTGAGCCCTTGCTTGGTTTGATCTATAATAACTGCTTTCAATATTTGAACATCTGTTTGAACTTTCTCTCAAGTAGATCAATTATAAATCCTCCTCATTTTGTTGTAAATTCTTTAGGTTTGAGCCCTCTTTGTCATTTCATTTCCTTAATTGTTCCTATTATCAAGTGAAATTCTAAGTGCTATCTAGCATTCCTGTGACTAATATATTTTTTTTCTAATTTTCATCTCACTTTTAAAATGAAGTGCAAAAAGGTCTTCAGGTTTTTATAATACTTTGAAGTGAGAAAATTGTATGTATTTTCTCTTCACCTTTCCCCCTCTTCCCTTTTATCCCTAGATCTGAAATGCCACACAGGAACAATGCACTTACCATAATTATAGTTTTATTTCACTTTTTCAACTCCAGGTATGTAACCATCTTCATTTTATTCTCTTTTAAGAAATGTTACTTTAGTAAATCAATCACTGCCGAATATATAAATTATATTAAGGATTATCAATATAAAAGCTAATTTATTCTTAAGACCCTAGAACACATAATTTGATCATGTATATTCATAGAAGCATTAGAGGTATCCATGTATAGAATTAAATTTTCATGAAGTAGTGTTTATACCCTTTCTCCCATATTCTTGTTATGTCATTCCACTATGCATATAAGTAGGCCATTCAATTATCGTTCTAAATGATACAGTTATACAATATTTCAAGTCAGAAAGATTAAATAGCTTTTTCTAATGTACTAATAGATTCAGAATAAGCCTTTTATTCTCTCAAGCCTTTAATATATATCTAATTATTTCAGCATATTTTTGTGATACAGCACGGATAAATTGATAAAGTGAATATTTGAGTTGAAGATGTCAAACCCAAGGGTGACACAGAAAGGAAATCTTTTAAAACTTGTGATTTAATTAAATTTTCATTCAGTACAATACTTATGATAACATGTTTATTGCTCATTCCATGTCCTGCTGTGCAATGAGACTCAAAAGACAGTAAATATGGAATTAAATGCCAATAGGTTGCAGCTTTGTAAACACATAAAATGCAAAATGGCATAAAAGATCTTGAGTCCTGCTGATACCTAATTGTCATATGCAGCACACTGTATTCTACATTGCTTTAAAGTGGCTGATATCACATTAAGCCCTAAATGCCTTGTACATGGGATAAACTACTTTTTGAATTATGAGATTCTTAAATTTATAACATACTTACATAATTCTTCCACTTCTGTAAATTATAATTCTCTTATTCAACTTCATTTAACCGCATTGCTAACCAAATATAAGAATTGCTGTTTTTTTTGTAAAAGTTCATTTTGTGATATGAAGTCAAACATAAAACCAAGTATTTTAATGAGTTTTATTTTATTTTTTCTCTTGAAACATGCAAACGTTTTGGAGATGAATTGGTTCTCGTGGCAAACAATATGAATGTGCTAGAGAAAAGACATTATGCTTAGTCTGAATTAGACAAAGTAAATGTGATCAAGAAAACAAATTTTGAACTCCATTCCACTTTTTAGCTATGATTCTATAATCATTTTGGATACTGTAGTTCAAGTTCCTGTTTGTTTCCATCCTGCTTCCCTTGATATGGAGTCTTCTGTCCCTGAAACAGCCCTATTCAAAAGTCTATGCATTGGGCATTCTATTTCACAAGGCTCTGAGATTCTCCTTTTGTATGTAGATAGCAAGCTGCACACTCATGCATCTGTGGTAAGAGAGAATAATGGAGTGGATAGTGCATGGTCATTTTGAAATATCACACTGTTTCAAGGTTTTCACTTTACTATTGCCTTAATTGAGATATAATTCACATATACAGTTCACATATTTACATAGTATCATTCAACATTTTTTTTTTTTTTTTGATACTGGGTATTTAACTCAGGGGCACTCAACAATTGAGCAACATCCCCAGCCCTGTTTTATATTTTATTTAAAGACAGTGTCCCACTGAGTTGCTTAGTGCCTTGCTTTTGCTGAGATTTTCTTTGAACTTGCCATCCTCCTATCTTAGCCTCTTGAGCAGCTAGGATTATAAGTGTGGGCCATCCTGCTCAGCCATATGATTCAACTTTTTATAGGATGTTTATAAAGTTGTATAACTATAAGCAGAATAAGTTTGAGAATATTTTTGTTATTTTAACTCCCTTAAGCACATACTCATTAGCAAATAGTTTGCTGCCTTCAAACAAGGGTTGCCAGCTATAAAATGTGGTGCACACCTATAATCCTATCTACTTGGGAGGCTAAGGCAGGAGGATGGAAAGACTGAGGTCAGTCTGGGCAACTTAGTAAGATCTTGTCTAACAACAACAATAACACAGAAAAACAAAAAGAGCTGAGGGCATAGCTCAATGATTGACCACTTACCTGGCATGTACAAGACCCTGGGTCCAGTACCAAGCAAGGAAGGAAGGAAGGAAGGAAAAAAGGAAGGAAGGAAGGAAGGAAGGGGAGGGATGAAGAAAGGGAAGAAGAGGTGAAGTGAGGTCAGAGGAGAGGAGAGGAGAATAAAATGAAGGTTGATAATTTATGAGTTGCCAATTTTTCTGCCTGAAGTATTGATTCTGTTATCTGCTCTCCAATCACTTCAGCTACCTCAATAAATTGACAGACTTTCTATCTTGCATTTTGTCATTTAAGGTACTTAATAATTACTGTGATTTTGCATGAAGGAGATCAAAGTATGTTTTGAATATGTTCATTTTAAGATAAATATGTGACTTTTAGTTTGCAATGTTATGAAGGCAATTGGATATATGAACCTAAAATTCAAAAGAAAGGCATGAACCAAGATAAAGTTTTGTGAGTCATTGACATTTAGAAATATGAAACTTAAAGCCAAGAAATTAATAGTCTAAATTTTCTAGTTAAGAAATATTGGATAATGGAACATAATCAAAATGTTATGGCATGTATAAGAAACTCAACCCAAACTAAGAATACAGAAAAGTTGAGAGGATGGGGGAAATATGCCTGTTCACATAGTGAAAACTTTTTGACAATTTTTTCCTCAATAATCACAGAACAAAGATGATTAGAAAAAGATGATGATGATGCATTCGAACCATATAATTAACACTCTTAATAGAATGGATATGTTTAGAATCATGACATTTATAATTAGTAAATATACATTTGTGGAGAATCCATGCAATATGGAAAATCTTATATATAGCCATAGAAGGAGACTTCATGATATTTTAAAATTCCAATCTTATATAGTCAATACATTTTGATGGCATATAAATCCATTAAAAATGGCAGACTTTGGGCTGGGGATGTGGCTCAAGTGGTTGAGTGCTTGCCTGGCATGCGTGAGGCCTGGGTTCTATCCTTAGCACCACATACAAACAAAGATGTTGTGTCTGCCGAGAACTAAAAAATAAATATTAAAATTCTCTCTCTCTCTCTCTCTCTCTCTCTCTCTCTCTCTCTCTTTAAAAAAAATGGAAGACTTCTTGAAGTTATTTTCTTTGACATTAAAATGAAAGCTCTATCTGAAATATACTCATAAAATAAATCTCAGCCACTACCCACATTTCATAAATATCTTACATCAAACCTCCTTTATATATGAAAAGAAAGGCAATTAAATAGAGCTTATTGCAAATTACATAAACATATAAATTGTTGCTTTTTAAAAGTCATGAAAGTATATTTGATTACTAAAATTCTTTCCCCAAACTTTTGTCTTTTTCTTTAATGTTCTCTAGTTTTATTATATTTTAAGGGTCAGGTATAAGAGTCAATATAGAAGAGGAGTACTCAATCAAGACTTCCTTATTATATAGAAAGTCACACTTATTTCTTCAAGTATAGTTACAGTGGAATGAAATTAAATTCATTTCCCCTTGCAGAAACGATAGTTTAATTTAGAACAATACATTCATGCATTATTATTAAAATGGTTCACATTTTTTTTCTTTTCCTAACTTCATACCTTAGCAAAAGCATTGGTATCACTGTTTTCTTTCAAATTTTTAAATGAATTATGTGCCAGTAACCATATTATTTTGCAATATTTTTTTGTTATCTTGCTGAAGGAAAAGAGCAACCCTAATGAGCTATCTTAATTGTTTTTGAAATTTCTGTTATTTCACTACTATTTTTTTATTTGACTTAATCAAGGAAAATGGTTTATAGCAAACAGTTACCAAATATAAATTATTTTCTGTATCTCCATGTGCATTATTTGAAAGAACATAAAGAGATATTATTATTTAAGAAGTTTAAAACTTGTCTTACACTTCTCAGAGGAGGACATACAATCAATCAACAAATACATGAAAAAATGCTCACCATCTCTAGCAGTCAGAGAAATGCAAATCAAAACCACCCTAAGATATCATCTCACTCCAGTAAGATTGGCAGCCATTAGGAAGTCAAACAACAACAAGTGCTGGCGAGGATGTGGGGAAAAGGGTACACTTGTACATTGTTGGTGGGACTGCAAATTGGTGCAACCAATTTGGAAAGCAGTATGGAGATTGCTGGGAAAGCTGGGAATGGAACCACCATTTGACCCAGCTATTCCCCTTCTTGGACTATTCCCTAAAGACCTTAAAAGAACATATTATAGGGATACTGCTACAATGATGTTCATAGCAGCACAATTCACAATAGCTAGACTGTGGAATCAACCCAGATGCCCTTCAATAGATGAATGGATAAAAAAATGTGGCATTTATACACAATGGAGTATTACTCTGCACTAAAAAATGACAAAATCATGGCATTTGCAGGGAAATGGATGGCACTAGAGCAGATTATGCTAAGTGAAGCTAGCCAATCCCTAAAAAACAAATGCCAAATGTCATCTTTGATATAAGGAGAGCAACTAAGAACAGAATAGGGACAAAGAGCATGAGAAGAAGACCACCATTAAACAGGGACCAGAGGGGGGAGGGAAAGAGAGAGAGAAGGGAAATTGCATGGTAAAGGAAGGAGACCCTCATTGTTATACAAAATTACATAAAGAGGAAGTGAGGGGAAAGGGAAAAAAACAAAAGAGAGAAATGAATTACAGTAGATGGGGTAGAGAGAGAAGATGGGAGTGGAGGGGAAGGGAGGGAAGGGGGAATAGTAGAGGATAGAAAAGGCAGCAGAATACAACAGACACTAGTATGGCAGTATGTAAAAAAGTGGATGTGTAACTGATGTGAATCTGCAATATGTATATGGGGTAAAAAGGGGAGTTCATAATCTGCTTGAATCAAATGTATGAAATATGATATGTCAAGAGCTTTGTAATGTTTTGAACAACTAATAATAAAAAAATAAATAAATAATAAAAAAATAAAATAAAAACCTTGTCTTAGAACAAAAGTTAAAACTAGATGTAGTTATAAAATTGTTGACTAAGGAGTTAACACAGAAACTACTGACTGTAATTCAGAGTAGAAATTTGCACAGAAAAGGTAGATCTAAATAAGGAGATAAAAATAGGATCCATTTCATGTATTTAACATACTCAAGTGATTGTTTCTTAATATAGTCTTAAGATATATTTAGATAAAACACAGGAAATATTTAAAATGAGAGGAAGGATGAGGATGAAAGGCAAGATCAGGGAATAATAGGTAGACCAATTCATCAGAAAAAATGCCTTAAATGCTATATAAAGTTGTTAATACCAGTTTGTTTATAGTGCCATATACAGAAAAGAAGGGAGGTAATGTATAGTGTATGTGTGTTTTGTAGAGAGTTGGGTAGAAGGTGAAGGATGTATACTAGGCTAGAATCTTGAGGGCTCTGTATACTCACTTTAGAAGCTTAAATAATGTCTTACACAATTGTGGTGTGTACACTAAAGGTGTGATAGCAGAGGTTCAAAATAGAGGAAGTAAATAAAAGAAATTGGAGATACACCTGCTACTTACATATCCAAAAAAGAATAGTGACAAAGGGAAAAATAAAAAAACCTGATGTATTAGGTATATTAACATAGTTTAAGAATGGACATTGACCATAAATTCTCATGGATATCTATTTGCTTGCAGAGAAGAGAAGCAAAGACATTATAGTAGTCAAAATTGTGGTTCTTAATCACATTCCAGATTAAATTCTGTTTCCACTCCATTATTCTGAGCATGTGACCCAACATCTTTTAATATTTTAATCTCCTCATATGTAAAATGAACATATTGTAATATTTCTTCATAGGATTCTTTTTTTTTTAAGATAGAGTGAGAGGAGAGAGAGAGAGAGAGAGAGAGAGAGAGAGAGAATTTTTAATATTTATTTTTTTTTAGTTCTCGGCGGACACAACATCTTTGTTGGTATGTGGTGCTGAGGATCGAACCCGGGCCGCACGCATGCCAGGCGAGCGCGCTACCACTTGAGCCACATCCCCAGCCCCTTCATAGGATTCTTGTGAGATAAACAAGAACATTTAAAAACCTTAAGAAAATTTGTGGTTCATTGTAACTACTCAAAAGTCTTAGTAATTATTGATATTACATTACTTATGATTTTGTGAACATAATATAAAACGTGTTAATCATAGTATATTAATCTTTGAATAGTGATATGAATTAATCCTCTTTCTGCATTTTAATTTCACATATATAAATCTGCTTCCTTTTGCTACTAGCATTTTTTGCACATAAAATTTAGTGATTTTCACATGTTCTCAAATCATAAGAATGAGCTAATATTTTCAAAAACATTTTAAATTTTCTCTTAAAACTATACAAATAATACATGTTCAACTTAATTATTAATTAGGCAAATTGTAGAAAAGATGTAAAATGAATTAGTAATCAATGAAAAATAGCACATTTAGTACATCAGATCTCCTGTAAAACAGAAGTGCATAATCACTATACTTCACTTATTTCATTCAAATATGCAGTATATGTATGACTAAGAAAGTTTGTGGCCTTGGGAATGTAACTCAGGGCTAGAGAACCTGCTTAGCATGAACCAGGCTCTGGGGTTTCAATCCTGGGCAACACACACACACACACACACACATACACAAACAAGAAATAAATATTGTTACTAAAATTATATTTGAATTATGTCAATATTCAGAATAATAATATTCAGTTATGTAGGTTTTCAACTTAACCTGACTTTTAAGTATACATGTGATATACATAGCTACTCTTCTGCTGTACTCTGCAGTATAATCAAAGATGGATTTACAGACTTTCATAGGGCATTATACATTTCTACCTTGCTTTACAAAGTAAAATTATAGTTCTATAAGCATCATCTCTATCAAGACTATCTGGAATAGCAATATTTTCCTTTCCTTTTAAACACAAACTAATAGCACTTCATTCAGAATTAAATTAATTCAAATAATTGTCTCAAAGGCAATGCAGAAAAGAAGGTCATAGGAAAACCACAATTCACAGGAAGTGATCAAGGATTAAATGCATGGTGAAACTAGAGACGTAGGCCCTTTACATTCTATAGATAAAGCAAAATTAAATAGTATTTACGTACGTGTTTAAGGAAAGAAGAATCACTTTCTATCTGAAAGAATTATTTATTATAGTCTCACCACTCCTGTGATGTATTGAAGGCTTGACATTGTTATAGAAAATCAATTGGATTCAATCTGAGAAGGTTGTGTTTTATGCATTCAAAACTGACAGTCATATAAATCAGTATTTTTGTGGAAAAAGGCAAACCAAAACAAAACGAAAATTCATTTGTTTACCTTTTTAAACTGGATATGATTACTGCTTTATTTTCCTTTAGAAGGGATTATGTTACAGATTGACTTTGAACTCTCAAGTAAAGTTGAGCCTTTTAGGGTAACTCTTTATAAAAGTTTGATTAGAAAATATGATTTTAAACCATTTACATCTTGTTCCTAGAATAAGTAAAATAAACATTTCAGATTTTCCCCCTAAGAAGAAATATTTTTATATAGCAAAATAATGTAGCTAGTGAAAAGTTTCACAAACATTAACAGATATTACACAACTAAAAATACTTACATTTTATCTTCCATTACAGTAAAAAAAATCATAAATCCATTAATTATTGTTTAGTGCTAAGACAGATTTCAAACTTCAAAATAAAATTTCAATTAATACATTTTCCTTGAAGTTATATGTATTTGGACAGTTAATAAGTACAGTGAATGATTTCTGACCATTAAAGATTGAGTTTCAGCAAGCATGACTTGGAAATCTCTCTCTTTTACAGTTCTTCCTCAATCTATGGTACCAGGATCAACACTCCTGGGAAAACTAGAGGTGCAAAAGTTTTGATTTTTTTTTTTTTTTTTTTTTTTTTTTAGTGCAGAATTATGGGCTTATTTTTAAGCATTCCTGTTTCTTCTTTTTTTTTTTTTTTTTTGTTGGCTGTTCAAAACATTACAAAGCTCATGACATATCATCTTTCATACATTTGATTCAAGTGGGTTATGAACTCCCATTTTTACCCCAAATACAAGTTGCAGAATCACATCGGTTACACATCCACATTTTTACATAATGGCATATTAGTGTCTCTTGTATTCTGATACCTTTCCTTTCCCCTACTATCCCCCCTCCCCTTCCTTCTCATCTTCCCTCTCTACCCCATCTGCTGTTACTCAATTCTCTCCCTTTTTTTTTCCCCTTTCCCCTCACAAACTCTTATATGTAATTTTGTGTAACAAAGAGGGTCTCCTTCCATTTCTATACAGTTTCCCTTCTCTCTCCCTTTCTCTTCCCCCACTCGTCTCCTTTTAAAGTTAATCTTTTCCTCATGCTCTTCCTCCCTGTTCTGTTCTTAGTTGCTCTCTTTATATCAAATAAGATATTTGGCATTTGTTTTTTAAGGATTGGCTAGCTTCACTTAGCATAATCTGCTCTAATGCCATCCATTTCCCTGCAAAATCCATGATTTTGTCGTTTTTCAGTGCTGCGTAATACTCCGTGTTGTATAAATGCCACATTTTTTTTTATCCATTCATCTATTGAAGGGCATCTAGGTTGATTCCAGAGTCTAGCTATTGTGAATTGTGCTGCTATGATCATTGATGTGGCAGTATCCCTATAGTATGCTCTTTTAAGGTCCTCAGGGAATAGACCGAGAAGGGCAATAGCTGGGTCAAATGGTGGTTCCATTCCCAGCTTTCCCAGGAATCTCCATACTGCTTTCCAAATTGGCCGCACCAATTTGCAGTCCCACCAGCAGTGTACAAGTGTACCCTTTTCCCCACATCCTCGCCAGCAAGCACTTATTGTTGTTTGACTTCATAATGGCTGCCAATCTTACTGGAGTGAGATGGTATCTTAGGGTGGTTTTGATTTGCATTTCTCTGACTGCTAGAGTTGGTGAGCATTTTTTCATGTACTTATTGATTGATTGTATGTCCTCCTCTGAGAAGTGTCTCTTCAGGTCCTTGGCCCATTTGTTGATTGGGTTATTTGTTATCTTATTGTTTAATTTTTTGAGTTCTTTGTATACTCTGAATATTAGGGATCTATCTGAAGTGTGAGGAGTAAAAATTTGTTCCCAGGATGTAGGTTCCCTATTTACCTCTCTTATTGTTTCTCTTGCTGAGAAAAAACTTTTTAGTTTAAGTAAGTCCCATTTGTTTATTCTTATATTTAACTCTTGTGCTATGGGTGTCCTATTAAGGAATTTGGAGCACGACCTCACAATATGTAGATCAGAGCCAACTTTTTCTTCTATCAGGCACAGAGTCTCTGATTTGATATCAAGCTCTTTGATCCATCTTGAATTAACTTTTGTGCATGGCGAGAGAAAGGGGTTCAGCTTCATTTTGTTGCATATGGATTTCTAGTATTCCTAGCACCGTTTGTTGAAGATGCTATCCTTTCTGCATTGCATGGTTTTAGGCCCTTTATCAAATAGAAGACAGTTGTAATTTTGTGGATTGGTCTCTGTGTCCTCTATTCTGTACCATTGGTCCACCTGCCTGTTTTGGTACCAGTACCATGCTGTTTTTGTTACTATTGCTCTGTAGTACAGTTTGAAATCTGTTATCGCTATACCTCCGGATTCACACTTCCTGCTTAGAATTTCTTTTGCTATTCTGGGTCTTTTGTTTTTCCATATGAATTTCATGATAGCTTTATCTATTTCTACAAGAAATGCCGTTGGGATTTTGATTGGCATTGTGTTGAACCTGTAGAGAACTTTGGGTATTATCGCCATTTTGATGATGTTGGTTCTGCCTATCCATGAACAGGGTATTTTTTCCATCTTCTAAGATCTTCTTCTATCTCTCTCTTTAGGGTTCTGTAGTTTTCATTGTATAAATCTTTCACCTCTTTTGTTAGGTTGATTCCCAAGTATTTTATTTTTTTTTTGAGGATATTGTGAATGGGGTGGTTTTCCTCATTTCCATTTCAGAAGTTTTGTTGCTGATATACAGGAATGCCTTTGATTTGTGCATGTTGATTTTATATCCTGCCACTTTGCTGAATTCACTTATTAGTTCTAGTAGTTTCTTTGTAGACCCTTTTTGGTCTTCTAGGTATAGGATCATGTCTTCAGCAAATAGTGATATTTTAAGTTCTTCTTTTCCTATTTTTATACCTTTAATTTCTTTTTGTCTAATTGCTCTTGCTAGTATTTCAAGGACTAAATTAAATAGAAGTGGTGAGAGAGGGCATCCCTGTCTTGTTCCAGATTTTAGCGGGAATGCCTTCAGTTTTTCTCCATTTAGAATGATGCTAGCCTGAGGCTTAGCATATATAGCTTTTACAATGTTGCGGTAAGTTCCTGTTATCCCTAGTTTTTCTAGTGTTTTGAACATAAAGGGATGCTGTACTTTGTCAAATGCTTTTTCTGCATCTATCGAGATGATCATATGGTTCTTATCTTTAAGTCTATTGATGTGGTGAATAACATTTATTGATTTCCGTATATTGAACCAACCTTGCATCCCAGGGATGAATCCTACTTGATCATGGTGCACAATTTTTTTGATATGCTTTTGTATTAGATTTGCCAGGATTTTATTGAGAATTTTTGCATCTATGTTCATCAGAGATATTGGTCTGTAGTTTTCTTTCTTTGAAGTGTCTTTGTCTGGTTTCGGGATCAGGGTGATGTTGGCCTCATAGAATGAATTTGGAAGAGCTCCTTCTTTTTCTATTTCTTGAAATAGCTTGAAAAGTATTGGTATTAATTCTTCTTTGAAGGTTTTGTAAAACTCCACTGTATATCCATCCGGTCCAGGGCTTTTCTTGGTTGGTAGTCTTTTGATGGCTTCTTCTATTTCTTCCTTCGTTATTGGTTCGTTTAAATTGTGTGTGTCTTCCTGACTCAATCTGGGCAGATCATATGACTTAAGAAATTTATCAATATCTTCACTGTCTTCTATTTTATTAGAATATAGTGTTTCAAAATACTTTCTAATTATCTTCTGTATTTTTGTAGTGTCTGTTGTGATATTGCCTTTTTCATCCCGTATGTTATTAATTTGAGTTTTCTCTCTTCTTCTCTTCATTAGCATGGCTAAGGGTCTTTCGATCTTATTTATTTTTTCAAGGAGCCAACTTTTAGTTTTATCAATTTTTTCAATGGTTTTTTTGTTTCAATTTCGTTGATTTCCACTCTGATTTTAATTATTTCTTATCTTCTGCTATATTTGCTGTTGTTTTGCTCTTCCTTTTCTAGGGTTTGAGATTTAGTGTGAGTTCATTTACTTGTTAGTTTTTTCGTTTTTTGAGGAATGAACTCCAGGAAATGAATTTCCCTCTTAAAACTGCTTTCATTGTGTCCCATAGATTCCGGTATGTTCTGTCTGAATTGTTGTTTATCTCTAAGAATTTTTTGATTTCCTCCTTTATGTCTTCTGTAACCCATTGATCATTCAGTAACATATTGTTTATTTTCCATATGATGCAGGATTTTTCCTTCTTCTTTTATCATTGATTTCCAGTTTCATTCCATTATGATCAGATATGGTGTATGGTATTATCTCCACACCTTTATATTAACTAAGAGTTGCCCTATGGCATAATATATGATCTATCTTTGAGTAAGTTCCATATGCTGCTGAGAAGAACGTGTATCCACTTGATGATGGTTGATATATTCTATATATGTCCGTTAAGTCTAGGTTATTGATTGTGTCATTGAGTTCTATAGTTTCTTTATTCAGCTTTTGTCTGGAGGATCTATCTAATGGCGAGAGTGGTGTGTTGAAGTCACCCATAATTATTGTGTTGTGGTCTATTTGACTCTTGAACTTGAGGAGAGTTTGTTTTATGAACGTTGTAGCTCCATTGTTTGGTGCATACAAATTGATAATTGTTATGTCTTGTTGGTGGATGGTTCCTTTTAACAGGATAGTGTGTCCTTCTTTATCCCTTTTGATTAACTTAGTTTTGAAGTTGATTTTATTCGATATGAGTATGGCCACTCCTGCTTGCTTCCGAGGGCCATGTGAGTGGTATGATTTTTCCCAACCTTTCACCTTCAGCCTGTGTATGTCTTTTCCTATCATATGAGTCTCCTGAAGGCAGCATATTGTTGGATTTGTTTTTTTGATCCAGGTTACTAGCTTGTGTCTCTTGATTGGTGAGTTTAGTCCATTAACATGTAAGGTTACAATTGAAATATGATTTGTACTTCCAGTCATGTTTATTTATTTATTTATTTTAGTTTGGCTAGTTTTTACCTTTTGGTTATTTTCGTCCCCCTTTACTGAGATACCTCCCATTGTTACTTTTGGGCACTATTTTTCTATTCCTCTTCTTGTAGAATTTTGCCCAAAATGCTTTGCACTGCTGGTTTTCTGGCTGCGAATTCTTTTAGCTTTTGTTTATCATGAAAGATTTTAATTTCATTGTCAAATCTGAAGCTTAATTTTGCTGGATACAGTATTCTTGGTTGGAATCCATTATTTTTCAGCATTTGAAATACATTGTTCCAGGATCTTCTCGCTGTCAAAGTCTGTGATTAAAAATCAGTCGTTAACCTAATTGGTTTACCCCTGAATGTAATCTGCCTCCTTTCTCTCGTAGCTTTTAATATTCTCTCCTTGTTCTGTATGTTGGCTATCTTCATAATTATATGTCTTGGAGTTAGTCTATTATGGTTTTGGATGTTTGGAGTCCTGTAGTCTTCCAGGATTTGGCAATCCATTCCATCTTTCATCTCTGGGAAGTTTTCTAGGATTATTTCATTTAATAAGTTGTCCATTCCTTTGGTCTGAACCTCTGTGTCTTCTTCTATCCCAATGACTCTCAAATTTGTTTTTTTGATGAGATCCCATATCTCTTGGATAGATTGCTTGTGAGATTTAAGCCTCTTTTCTGTGTTTACTA
Source organism: Spermophilus citellus (assembly GCF_964194105.1). Classification (NCBI taxonomy): domain Eukaryota; kingdom Metazoa; phylum Chordata; class Mammalia; order Rodentia; family Sciuridae; genus Spermophilus; species Spermophilus citellus. The sequence continues at coordinate 58,867,246 of NC_138182.1, read as the reverse complement.
TATTCTTTTCAAGTTGATAAACTTTGTCTTCATTATCTGATGTTCTGACTTCTACTTGATCTAGTCTATTTGTAATATTCTTGTTGGCGTTTTTAATCTGGTTTATGGTTTCTTGCATTTCTAGGATTATTGTTTGATTTTTTTTAAGATCTCTATCTCCTGGTAAAGCTCATTCTTTGCAGTTTGAATTAGTTTGTTTGGTTCATTTTCAAAATATACTTTCAATGCTTGGACTTGCTATCTCATGTCTTCTCTAATATTCCATTCCATCTGAGTTAGGTATGCCTTAATTTCTTTCCCTGTCCATGTTTCTGATGCTTCTAGGTCCTCCGGTAGATTTAAGTTGTCCTGCATTATCTGTAATCCTTTTTTCCCTTGTTTTTTTCATGTTGTTCACATTACTTTCCAGCTCTGTTTGGCTGCTTTGTAACTGCTTTCTCCTATACATTTGTTTTGGCTTTGTATATCTCTGTTGTCTCTCCTTTGTGGCGGAAGATTATGCCTAGAGATGTTGGGCTTTATTGTACTTTAGAGCTGATTCATTCAATTTATAAAGGGCTTCAGGATTCTGTATGCATATAGTGATTTGTTGTTTGTTCTTAGGACTTTAGGTTAGGTGCTATTAAGGTATAAGGGTTAGTATGTCTTGGCTACTTTAGAACGTTGCTCTACTGAAGGGGGATTCTAACCATCGATTGGATCAGGGTGTTGGTAGTAGCTAGGTATTTAGGAGCACTATAGACGGCCTCGAAACATTCACCTATTTGCATTTATACAGTTACACGTAATGGAGGACGTAATGCTTGTGATGAAAGTTGGGTATAAGGGGATGGAAGGTGCTTTTGAAAAGAAAGAAGGAGAGGGCTGGGGATGTAGCTCAAGCGGTAGTGCGCTTGCCTGGCATGCGTGCGGCCCGGGTTCGATCCTCACCACCACATACAAAGATGTTGTGTCCGCCGAGAACTAAAAAATAAATGTTAATAAATTCTCTCTCTGTCTCTCTGTCTCTGTCTCTCTCCCTCTCTCTCTTTAAAAAAAAAAGAAAGAAGGAGAGGGAGATAGATAGCATAGAGGAGAATGGAAATAACAATAAAACTTGGAAGGGGAAAGAAAGAGGGAAAAGGGGAGAGAAAAAATAAAATAAAATAAAATAAAATAAAATAAAATAAAATAAAATAAGAAATAAAATTAGGTCTTAGAGATCCATTTTCTTCTCTTCCCATAGGCAAAGCTGTGCCCTCCGAGCTGAGTTTTGCATTCAATGTGTCAACAGCAATCCCTGTAAGGCAGCTCCTGGGAGTCTCTCAATCCTGTTGGTCCAGAGCCGTTTCACTTCTACGGCCCCTCCTCCCCTTCCTCCTGCCAGCCAGCCAGGTCCTGCTCACCGGAGGCAGTTCACCAAGGATCTGGTTACATTTTTAGCCCCACCGTGTGCCCTATTTCCCGAATGACTGAGCACTCTCTCTGTCATTCATCTAAGCCCCAGTGCTGTGGAGCTGTGGTCTGGGAGTCAATAGTTTAATTTTTCTGGACCCCTTTGGTGGGCACTCCCTCGGAAGCTGGTGGCTAAGACCTTTGGTGTCGCCACTGGTGGTAATGAGAGTTGGGGGTTGAGGATGCCCCCTGCTTCCCTCAGCCCCTACAATCACGACCACTCTGCTGACGGTAGGAGGAGTTGGGGGTCTGGAGTGTCCTCTGTTTCCCTCCGCCCCTACCGTCACGCCCTCTTAGTTGGCGGTTGGGGGAGTTGGGGGTGGGGAGTCTTCTCTGCTTACCTCCGCCCCAATGGTCACGCCCACATCACTTGCATTAGGGGTAGTTGGTGGTCGGGAGTCCCTTGGCCCTTACGGTCACGCCCATGGAGAGATTTTTGAAGTTTCACGGTTGTTTGTATCTAGTGTGGGTGGGAGTCACACACCTGCTAAAGTAGATTCCTCTGGGAAGGAATCTCGTTGGCCGAACTTTGGTGACTTCCCCTCTCTGCTATGGCAGTCCCCTGGCTCCTTGCCGGAGTGTCTGTAGGGAGGGGTGGAACTGGCTTATCTCTGGTCTGACTCAATCTCTGGTTTTAGTTCCCAGTTCACTATTTCATAAAGGCTTGGTTAGATTCCCTTCATGTTGCCTCCTGAGCCGGGCTGGCGGGGACTGTTTGCCGTGTGGGTGGTGCCCTTCCTGGAGCCAGGCGGGCGGGGGGGCGTTGACTGTGAGGGCGGGACCGTTAGCAGAGCTGGGAGGGTGGGGGCCGTTTGTGAGGCCGGGCCGCCAGAGGCCGTTTGCAGAGCCGGGCAGGCAGCGGCCGGCGGCTCTTCGGCGGCGGCCGGTAGGACTGGACCTCTGCGCCGTGTGGCCAAGATTCACTCGTCTGGGACAAACTGTCACCTCTAATAAACTTACTAATTCCTGGCAGGTCTCCTTTCAGCAGAATTTTGCTAGAAGTTCCTCAGTAGGTAGAATCTAGGTGTATTAATGGGTCTTTCTGATCCCATTAATGTGGAGATACTGAAAGTGCTGCTTCCTCGCCGGCCGCCATGTTGGGTCCTCCTGTTTCCTCTTAATCTCTCTACACATTACACATTCTACGAGAAATTTAATACTAGTTTTCATCAGAATTATCTCTGACAGTTTCAGCCAATAGTTCTTTATATCCTGAATTTCCTAAATTTGTAATTTTTATATGATTTTTAGTTACTGTAAATAAGTTATATTAAATTGAAGGTTTCTTTGCATAATAGATATATAATAAGTATTTTAAGATTACAATTCAATAAACCATGAAAACTTCATCAAAAGCAAGATAGTGAACACAAAATATCATATCCAAATTTTTCTTTGTTCTATTTTATGATTACATTTCCTCACTCCTACCCTATTTTAAACAGAGATAGTGCTATAATTAGCAATATAGTTTTATTTCTAATTTTTCTGAGTTTAATCCTAGTCTCCACATTTCTAGTGTACAACCGAATCTATATTAAGAAAATATGTTTTTTAATTTCCTTCTATAGATTCCAATAGCCTTATATATTGTGTTCTCAGTAAGTTTTATGGAGGAAAAACTAAATAAGCACATAGTTGTAAAATTCATTAAACAGGGAAACAAATACGGAATTTACACTTATCATAAAATCATAGATATTTGATACTGATACTATTAGCCAACAGTGCAAATAAAATAAGGGCCCGTCAGTAATATTTGATTATTAATAATAAAATGGCAATTATAATAAGTACTATTAAGCATTACAATTAGAAAAAATGGTAATATATTATGGTTTATAAAAAGTAACAGTAGAATTCCAAACAGATTAGTCTTTGAAATCTTTTGTATTAAGGTCATTAATATTACTGTTAACAAATGCCATGCCAAGGCACATATTTTGATCACAAAGTGCTAAATACAGAAACAAAAAAACCCTTAGTTTAAAAATATGTAATGTAAGAATTTTAGAAATAATATCTTGAAACAGTATGGATGGAACTGGAGGCCATTAAGTGAAATATTCTAGACTTAAAAGAAAAAAATACCACCTGATCTCACTCATATGTAGGATCTGTAAAAGGTGATCCCATGGATTTTGAGAATAGAATAGGAAGAGACTAGGGAGAAGAGGGTTGAAATGATGTTGATCAATGGGTACTAAGTTATAGTTAGATGGAAATAAGAAGGTATGATGTGCTGTTATACAATAGGGTGATTATAGATAATGATAATATACTATTTCAAAAAAGCTGGAAAATATTATGAATATTTTAGTCATGAAGAAATTATGTTGGTTGGATGCAGTGTTGCATATCTGTATTCTCAACAATTTGAGAGGCTGAGACAAGATCACAAGTTTGCGGCCAGCCTCAACACATTAGCAAGGCTGTCAGTAACTTATCAAGATCCTGTGGAATGAGGATATAACTCAATGTTAGTGCTCCCTGGGTTCAATCCTCAGTACAACAAAAAATCAAAACAAACAAACAAACAATAAAAAACCAAAGAAACAAAATTAGATATAGATATGTTTAACCTGATTTGAAATTGTACAATGTATACATGTATCTAAACATTACATGGTGTCCCATTAATATGTGCAATTTTTATGTCAAATGAATTAGTACATAAAGTAAAAAATAAATAAAATGCTACATAATATACATAACACCTTGTTATCCATCCCTGCAATATGTTTTAACATAAATATTTTAAAAATGCATTATTGAGAATATAAAAAATTAACAATGAAAGATAATGCAGGCTTAATGTAATTAATTTACTGAAAGTGTTAAATGTTATCTTTGTCAAATGTTATTTAAGGGCTGATGCTGCCATCTAAGTTCTTAAGTAGAAATGTGTATGGAAAAAAAAGTTTAAAAAATTCTGCCACAAAACTGTATATTTTCAAAATTATAATACTGGAGATATGATTTAGGAAATATTTACTAATTGAAGATTGAATTATTGAGAAAAAATGTAAGCTTTATACTTTAAATTAATCTTTAATAAAATGTCACTTAAACACCACATCTAAAATATAGTTTAGCAAGATACAAGAAGTATAACATAAAAAGATTACAATTTGTATAAAAGCTCAAATGTGTTTTGGAAATAATTTATAATTTTATTTACCCTAAATACATTTTTGGAATTATTACGTAAAACACATTATTATAAGTTTATCTATTTAAATTTTCTTTTTTGCTTTTTAATTACTTGGGTGAAGATCTAGGGCTTCAGAGAAGGGGAAAAATGCCTTGGTTCAAGTAGAAACTTGGTTATTTTCTGTCTGTGTGGCCCTGGGCAAGTTCCGTAGCCTCTCTGTGTTTTGAGTATCATCAGAGACTATTTGTCCCATGTGGAAAATGTACTAAGTAGAAAATGCTGGGAAAAAAATGAAATATGTTATTAATCATATTTCTGATTTTCTTTTTTGTTTTTTTCTAAGAAAACATGGCCAGAACATTTTTGCCACCCCCCCCCCCCCGAGGTTTTTTTTTTTCTTTTTAACCCATCACTTAATCTTCTACAACTTAAAATGAAAAAAATTAGTATACACATGATGTCAACTTCTCCTTCAAAAATAACTTCAACTAGAGTAAAGTTTATTGTAAAGTTGTCAAAATCAAAAAGTTGAAGAGAAAAAAAACTTCAATTTCTATAGATGCCTGCTGAGCACCCAAAAATGGATTTCAGATAAGGTCAAAATTATGCCAGGTACATGAGGAAATACTTTATAAACTTTGAAAGTTTTTAACTTTTAAAATAATTTGCTATACCTTGTATATGTTGCAGAATGAAATTTATAATGGTTGTGAAACTGATTAAATTATTAGTTTTCAATCAATGATTAATTTTTTTGGTATATTCTAAACTAATAAAAATATATTCTTTAATGGCTCAAAGCAGAAAATAGTATATTCCTTTAAAAAGTCTGTGAAAAATCAATGTGCTTACTTTTATTTTATTTTTTTCAATGCAGTGCAGAACATCTGTGAATCCCCATGGTAGTAAGGTCGACCACAAAAAGGACAAAGGCCTTTTATTTCTTTAGGCATAATGAAATGTAGTTTTGCCTTTTTAATGCTAGTCCAAAGATGTCATTCCTACCAGGAACCTATGCCTACAAAGCATCAGTTCATCAATCATTAGCCTCTGTGACTGTTATCCTCAGATACTCTACAGGCCTGCAGTTTTATATGGCATAAAGGTTAATATTGAATCCTTATGTAAAATTTGAAAATTTTCTTGATCTTTGGAAGCCATGGGGAAACTAATAAAGTTCCAACAGCATGGAACTCAGTCCAACATTATCATAAGTGGACTGATGTTTAAGAGATCTAGTGCATAAAATCTAACAAGTATATATCATATATGATATTATGGGATGATATGTAGGATTGGTAGTATTATAAAATATAATGGAAACATTCACCTTTTTTTCTCCTCTGTCCTCTTTATTTCTCACAATGTTTGCTTTTACAATCTTCTAGAAAACAAAGAAAACAATTAATGTCTTGAGTGCATATGACCATGTACATTTCAAGCAGCATGAAAAAGAATTAAATGAATTAAATATTTTTTCTAATTAAATTCCTGAGTTTAAAAATCCTATTTTGCTTGAGTCAATATGTTTTGTATATTTAAACAAGAAGGTAGAAATAAAAGGTAAAATCACAAAGGCATGACAAGTTAAATAATATTTCCCACCATAAATATTTGAGTCCTACATTTGTATTGTTGTTACATATCTTTTTAAGTAAAATGATGAATAGTGCTGATATATAAGTAAATCAAATATTTAATCATTTAATAGTATCCTTGATTTCATTTACAAATACTTACAGACTTTGACCTTTCATTTCTGTAGTGCCACTCCTCAATATTAAGTAACAAAATAATTATAAATCAGAGATGTTTTCTTATATATAAAAATTTCTGAAATATAACTAAAATACTTTATGTATTGATTTTTATAAAGTTCATATTTTAGTACAAAATTCGGCATATGTAAAGTATTATATATTGCCCAATCAAACATTTGATCACCGTCAGCTGAGATTTCCAGAGAAAAATCTATGGGGAATGAGTAATTCAAGTTTCTCTTGAAATATGTAAAGTGCAGAGAGAGTAAGAAGAGACAACCAGTGAATGTAAATAGTGATTCTTGCCAAGAGGGATCAGTAAAATATTTGAAAGATATGGCACTTATTATAGATTTGAAGCAAATTTGCAATTTTGCAAAGCTCTCAGGTGAATTTGAATGAAAATAACTTCTCTTTTGGAAGAGATACAAAGAAATTTTGTGGATATCTTAAGTAGACAATGTTATTTTTAAGTATGAATTTTCCTTTTAAGAGTAGAAATAACACTAAATTATTGTAGATAATTCAGCTAATCATATATATTTAAGATGTTATGTTAATCCAATATAATTCATTTTTAAAATTAACAAAAAAATTATGAAAAGGAAAATATCACATTCTCAGAGCTAGCTATTAGACTTGCTTTGTATATGCTTAATTAAGTTTCTAATTATTTACTTTATGAATTCATATAGCTTTAATTTTACATAAATAAATTCACGAGTGATGCTGATTTTTCCATTTAGAGGAAAATTTTATTGTGAATAATCATGATGTTATACTTAATCTAAATTATTTTTCAAAAGATCTCTTCCATTGTGCTTTAGACCCTGTAATAATACAGTTTAACAAAGACCAATTATAGCAACACAATTTCAGTAACATTACGGTTATTCCAAAATACTATTATTTTAAAAACAGACATAGGTTATAAATATGGACTCTATCTAATCTTCATATTTATCTGATGTGTTTAATGTAGCCTTCAAGGATGACCCAAAACATATACTTGGATAATACAAGAGAAAGCATGAAAGAACATATATTCTAAATTAGACATCAGAGGTAGTAAACAGAAAATTATTTTTTCTCATGGTAACATTTCACATGCTTCCAGACACTAGAGAAAATATGGATTTTGGGGTGAAAATAAACATGGGATTATAAATATTTGTAAAATATTTATAAAATCTTATTCTCAAAGAAGTTGTTGCACAATAATTTGTCTTACAAAGATATGTGAGGTAATCCATCATCTGCTTCCTGAGGCCAAACTGACTTCATATTCACAATCTACTTTTACTTTTAAAATCAAACCAAAAAAATAGTGATAGCAAAGATCAAAGGACACTCCTGCTAAGGCCAACAAAATATTAATTTTCTATTCCCCATCCAAAATTTTCACATTGCTCATTTTCTTGACTCAGAATACAGCATTTCATATTGACTCATTTCTCTCACTATTATTGCATCTCTAAACCGAAGTTTTAAGTTTCCCTCATTTAAATCCTTGAATTTTTCAGTGTTTATTCATTCTTACACAATACAGGAATAACTTAAACTCATTGTTTCTTGCTCAAGTTGCTGTAACTGTAAAATATTTTCCGTCTCTAGTCTCTATTACAGGGATAACCTGTGTCAAATATAAATAAATAAACAAACAAACAAATAAATAAATAAATAGGGCTGAGAATGTAGCTCCGTATTAAGGTGCCCCTGGGTTTAATCCCCAGTACCAAATAAATAAATAAATAGAGAGAACATTCAGTATTTGTCTTTCTTTGCCTGTATTGTTCAATTAGCATAATGTTTTGCATTTCAGTCCATTCTGTTTTAATGAAGAAGGTTCTTAATTTCTAAAACTGATTAGTGTTCCTTGTGTATATGTACTACATTTTCCTTATTCATTCTGATGTTATGCGATACTTACATTGGTTACATAGTCTGATTATTATGAATAGTGCTGCCACGTAAATAATAATATGATATTTCTTTAGCCTACTCAATTGAAATCTTTTTGGTATACTCCCAGAAGAAAAATTGCTGAATCACATGGTAATTCTACTTTTAGTTTCTTGAGAAACCTATACAGCATGATCCATAACAACTCTTATGAGCAACATGCTCACAAAGAGTGTACAATGGTTCTCTATTTCTTCATCAATGCTTATTTATCATATTGTGTATAATAGCTATTCAAAGAGGTACAAAATGATTAAAGCAATCAGATTAAAAATGCAAATAAAAGTGTGCCTGTAATGTCCATTTCTGTAATGATTAACAAAGAATTGTATTATTTGTTTTCTTCCTGCAGTATATATTCATAATATGTGTATGTGTGTGTGTATATATATCTATACATACACATATGTATGTTGAATATTTACCACTTATCAGATGTATGATTTGTAAATATTTTAACTTAATCCAGAGATTGGCCCTTCACTTAATTTATGTTTTTTTTTGTTTTTGTTTTTGTTTTACTAAAGCTTTTTATTTTGATATAATTCCAGTTGCATAGTTTTGCTTTAGTTGTTTGTGGTTAGGGTGTCAAATTCAAAAATTCATTGCCAAGATGTTAGAGAAAGCACCCCTGCAGAGCTGATGTGACCAATGACTTGAGATCCTAAAGACAGGATTTTAAGAAAGTTTCATAGAGTAGCAGACTTTTATTAAAGAAAGTGGAATAATTGCAAAAAGACCTCTGAGAGGAACCTCTCTAGAAAATGACATAGTTCTTACAGAGTCTGGGATTTTAGGGTTTTGAATTGTTTTATTCTGTTCTTAGCTTCTCATCCTTCCTTATGTGGTATATAACTCTTCGTATAGCCACAGAAAAATTTTTAGGAGTGTCATGATGACCTGGTTTCATGGAGAGGGTTGTGATGACCTGATCACAAAAGATAGTTGTGACATGATGTTGAAAAATAGTTTTCTTAAGTGGTTATAATTAACTATGCCTGGGAGAGGTTTGATATACCAGTTCCTATATTCCTGATACTTGTCTGCTTTAATAAAATTTTCTGTTATCCCCAGTCCTGGGACTCATGGACTCTGTTTGATGTATATGTCTAATGTCCTCCCTGTAAGTTACTGCCCTTTGTTGTCCTCTCTCTATCCTGCTCATTAACTGACTAACCTTAGTTAGTCAGACAACCTAGTCCTATCTCAAGGACTCAGATCCTTAAATATTTTTTTAATATAATTGAGTATCAAATGCTTTGCCTAATTCCTGTGGAGAGAGTGGATTTTAAGGGAAGGTGACCCCAAACATTTCCTCTGTCAGGTGGGTGAGGTTGGTCCAAGTGTTCAAGGTAAAACTTGGAGGCATTTGTAGATTAAAGTGCCTTATGTTTTATAGGATCTGGATACACATCAATTACCAATTAGTATTGGGAGGCAACAAGCAAAACAACATAGGAAAATGCCACTTAGGATAATTAAAAATAGAGTGTAAGAAAACCCATCAGTGAGAGGTGCTAAACAAAGAACTCTTATCAATCCTGTAAAACTGGGGTTGAATCCTCCATCTGTTTCATTTCAGTTTTCATAATTTATATAATGCCAGAAATACTGGCAGAATTGTCAGAAATATATACACAATATTCACCTTTGATAATAGCTTATGTCCGTCCATAGTGGTATGCTTAAAACATCAAGACCCATTTAATTTTGAAGAATGTCCTGTCTCATCATTCTGACTTTTGAGTTTAATGATTTTGTTTTTCAGACTGTGTCATTGAAAACCATATCTAGAGATATTGTATCTCTTTTTTCAATATTTAGTTTTTAGTTGTAGTTGGACACAGCAGTATTTATTTATTTATTTATTTATTTATTTATTTATTTATATGTGATGCTGAGGATAAAAACCAGGTCCTTGCACATGCTAGGTGAATGCTTTACCACTGAGCCACAACCCCAGCCCTGATATTTTATTTCTTATAAATGTCTCATCTGTCTATTCAAAATGGTTGTAGCAGTGAAACATTGGCCATAGACTAGAGAGGAAATGTCCTTGAGTGTCCTCTGAGTTATATTTCATTTTGTGTCTGGAATTTATGATGTCAACATGTAGCTCAGTACACCTCCTGGATGTTTATTTGGAAGAATAGCCAGTATTGTAAAGATGAAACACTCCAGGGCAAATTCAAAGTGCTAGAAAGTGGCATTAAATGAAGACCAAGCAGTTAGTCTTATTAATTTATTGGATAATACTGCATCCTGCATGGCCAAACCCATGATTACAGCAAGGGGCGATAAGGATTAAAAAAGAAAAGACTCACACATGCAGATTTTGAAGAAAAATAATGGGATCTGGTAGAGTGCTGTTGTTTGTTGGAGAAGCATATCTAAAGAGTTATGCCAGGACTCTTTATATATGTCACATTATCAGGTTAAAGACTGTACAAACATTATTTTTGTACTCAGTAAAGTTACACAACAAGAAACATCTATGCAGCTTTTCCACAATTGTAGTGTGCAATGTTAGGACCTTTGTGTAGTGCTCAAGGAGGGTCATTGTTTAAAGTTACTGTTCAGTGGACAGACTCAGGAGTAGCAGAGCTTGTAAAACATTGTGGTTGTCTAGCATGAAAATTCCTCTATCCCTGGGAGATATGTGCCTGAGATCAAGGTAAAAACTGATAAGACCCTTGCATAGAACTTCTTTCAGGCTTGGCAGCCAGGCATTCTGTGCCCTTGCACAGAAACATTCCTAGGCAGCTGACACATCACAGCCATGAAGTCATCAGAGAGCCCCCCCAGTCTCAGTCACTGCTCTCCCATTCTCTGACACCACTCTCCATAAGCCATAGTGTTGAGCCCAACATTAAAAAAGAGTTAATACATTTTTAGTATGGCTAAAACTTAGCAGAAAAAAAAGAGAGTCAAAATTACTCATGTTTCATCTCAGTAATCCACAGGATAATACCTACTGTGTATCCCAATACGACCAGAATCTCAATAATAGGAGACTATCAGTATTGAGGAAGTGGATAGAAGGAAGGTTATCTGTCCTAGGTAGAACTCTCATACTTTTATCAGGTTTTATTGGAGTACCAGTAGAGTTGGTAGGGTACTCCTCAGGTATCTCATCAAGGTTATCCTTTTGAGTCCAAAACTTGATGTGAGAATGATGAATACAGCCAAAAGTTTTTAGAATCCTGACAACTGTAGGAGTACACAGTATTACAGGCAAAGGACCCTTTAAAATAGGCATCATTGGTACTTGAATTGGTGATCTTTATGGCACTTAGCCAGAACCTGTGCTCTAGGAGATAAGAACACTAGAAAATTTATTTTTATGGAGTATACAGCTTGTTCACCAAATTCCTCTATTACCTTTTGGAATCATCCTAGCTCTGTTATAAATTTTCTCAATAGTTTGTTTCTCCTCTATGGCAAGGTCATTCTGAAAAAAGGGTCTACCATAGAGAAACTTGTAACACTGAGTTTAAATTTCCCTTTTGTCTATCTTCTTCACTATCATAGTCCCAGTTGGGGTCTGAAGTAGGGACTGAAGTGGTCCCTATATGGTACTTTTGATTCACAAAGTGCATTTTATCCCAAATTGTCTTAGCTGTTTCTGTCACTGTTTTTATAAAGTGGTCTGTCCAATATCACAAATGTCTTTTTATATTAAGTAAAAATTTTGAGTCAAGTGTTGAAATGTGTCGATATGAAAGTCTGGGTCACCTGCAAATTTGTCTAAATTTTGATTGATCTCTTTTAGATCTCTAGGTAAAATTGGAACATATGGCCACCTAATGCCAAATTTTCTTCCTGACTCTTAATGGGCAAAATTTGAGGTCACCAATTGTACCAGGGTGTGGTGGATTAGGATTCATATTAGGAAGGGCTGAGTACAGAGGAACTTCTGGAATTGTACTCTTTTTGTTCTCCTGAGGTTTAGATGGAAAAGTTGAGAAGGATGTCTCTTTTAGCCCTTTAGGTTGGAGAGATTTTAAAGCTTGTGTGGTGGGGTAATGTTTCACCTGACATTTATGGAAAAGTCTGCTTGATCCTTCAGGAACAAGAAAGCTTTGACATATAGGATTTCTACCCATTTTCATTCCTTTTTTGCAAAATTCATCTAACTGAAAAAGAGTAGTGTAGTGTAAGCTTCCAACTTGTGGCCTGTTTTCTCCATTTCCTACCATATATTTAGGCCAGGAAGTAATAAAGAAAATTAGCCTTTTGTGTTTCAAAGTCTTTAGATCAAATTTGACCCAATTTTTCAAAATGAATACAAAAGAACCATCCATTGGAAATGACATTTGGTTTTCCATCAGTAGAAAGGAGAGAATAACTGCAATAAGTCAATGTTCTCTGACTTCCCTAAGTTTAATATATCAGCTTTTTGTTTGGTACCTCAAACGTTGGAGCTGGGTCCTTGTACTTGAAAGTAATATTTACATTGATCTTAAGAATACAAATGGTCCTCTTTAGCATTCCTGAATGTAATCCATTTTCCTAAGTTATTCCCTATGTTGCTCTCCCCTTTATCCTAAGCATATCCTCAGTATAATTTAGATATGAAGGGAGGAACTTATATACAAAGATCAAAATCCCATTTATAAAAGGTCAGAAAGTAACAGAGAAGCAAAGAAAGCTGCTATTTTGTGTGGAGTGGTGACTTGGGTCAGGTTCTCTGACTGTCTCATAGTAGGATCCTACACCTGTGCTGGAAACTTCCTGTGCAAACGTGCAGGTCAAGATTGCAAAGTTGGTATGGTGATCCCCTGCTAATGAGGTTCTGTGCAAAGCAAGAGACTATCAGTCTTGACCCTAAGTTTAGAAAACAGCTGCTAGGGGTAGAGAATTATGGGCACAGAAAGATAATTACAATTGGCTGCCAGTCTTCAACCTTCAATCCTGCATGCTTTCTCAGAGAAAAACATTTTGATGATAAAATAAATATAATAAATATTCCGAGCTAACACTGGATCATTCTTCCACCATCAGAGGACAGTATCCCACCTGGTCCCAGATTTTTTTCCTCTTTGTGTGTCTGTCTGTCTTTTCTAATCCCCCATAACCCCTCTCTGGTTTTTGAATCAACAGCCAGGTAAGTCATGCCACATGTGAGCATAAGAGGCAAAGTTTAAAATATGACATCTCAACCTAAAGAATGGGGAGTGTGTTTTTTTACCTTAAACATAAATTAGAGTTTACTAATTAGAGGCTTAAGAGAGGTCTCATGATATTCTGTTGGGACAGAGAGAGATATGAAAGGGTAACAGGAAGGAAAAGAAGTGTTTTTACCCTTAAAGGGTTCTAGCATTCAGAAATTCTGTAATCACTGACCCTTTGCCCCTTGAAGGAGTAATCCTAGCCAGGAGCTATCAGTTTTCAATAGTTAAGACCCGATTGACCAAAGGACCAATAGGAAAGTTTTAGTCTTTTTTTTTTTGTGTGTGTGTGTGTATGTGTGTAAGTTGGTCCAGTGAGATAGCTGGGCCAACACTTATTGTTTAAGTGTGTTTGTGTGTGTTAAATAGTTAATTTTATTTATTTTTAAATTTTATTTATTTATTATTTATTCTAATTAGGTATATACATCAGCAGAATGCATTTTGATTCATTATACACAATTACAGTACAACTTTTAATTTCTCTGGTTGTACACAATGTAGTACTGCAGTATTTTTGTAGTCATACATGTACCTAGTGTAATGATGTTCATCTCATTCCACCATATTTCCTGCTACCATGCTCTGCTTCCTCCCTTCCCTCTCCTTTGCCCAATCACAGTTCCTCCTCATGATCCATGCCCCCGCATCATGGGTCAGTATCCACTTATCAAAGAGAACATTTAACCTTTGGTTTTAGCGGATTGGCTTACTTTACTTAACACGATATTCTCCAACTCTGTCCCTTTACCTGCAAATGCCATAATATTATTTCCTTTTAATGCTGAGAAATATTACATTGTGTATATATACACAATTTATTTATCCATTCATCTACTGAAGGGCATCTAGGTTGGTTCTACAGTTTAGCTATTATGAACTGAGCTGCTGTAAACATTGATGTGGTTGTGTAACTATAGTATGATGATTTTAAGTCTTTTTGTATAGTCTTAGGAGTGAGCTAGCTGGGCCAAATGGTGGTTCCACTCCAAATTTTCTAAAGAATCTGCTTTCCAAATTAGTTGCACCAATTTGCAGTTCCACCAGCAATGTACGTTTGTTCCTTTTCCCACATCCTCACCAACACTTATTGTTATTTGTAGTCCTCATAATTGCCATCCTAACTGGAGTGAGATGAAATCTTAGAGTAATTTTGATTTGCATTTCTCTAATTACTAGAGATGTTGAACATTTTTTCATATATTGTTGATCAATTGTATTATCTTCTGAGAGTGTCTGTTTATCTCCTTTGCCCATTCATTTTTGGGGTTGTTTGTTTTTTTTGGTGTTAAATTTTTTGAGTTTTTTAATGCATCCTGGAGGTTGTGTTCTACCTGAAGTGTGTGTACCAAAAATTTCCTCACAAAATGTAGGCTCTCTCTCACCTCTTTGATTCTTTCTTTTGCTGAGAAGAAGCTTTTTAGTTTTAATCCATCCTATTTATTGGTTATAGTTTTAATTTTTTGTACTTTGTGAGTTTGTTAAGGCAGTCAGGGCCTAATCCAACCTGATGAAGATTTGGGCCTACTTTTTCCTCTATTAGGTTCAGTGTCTCTGGACTAATTCCTAGGTCCTTGAACCACTCTGAGTTGAGTTTTTTACATGGTGAGAGATAGGGGTATAGATTAATTTTGCTACATATGGATTTTCAGTTTTACCAGCATTATTTGTTAAAGAGGCTATTTTTTCTCCAATCTATGTTTTTGGCATGTTTGTCTACTATGGGATAATTGTATTTATGTGGGTTTGTCTCTGTGTCTTCGATTCTCTACCATTGGTCTACTTGGTCTGTATTGTTGCCAATACCATGTCGATTTTTTTTCCTAAAGCTTTGTAGTATAGTTTAAGATTTGGATTGTGATGCCTCCTGCTTTTTGTTAAGAATTGCTTTGGCTATTCTGGGTCTTTTATTTTAAATTATATGATTATGGTAATGATATTATGATAATGAATTTTATGATTACTTTTTTCTCTTTCTATAAGAAATGACATTGAAATTTTAATTGGAATCACATTGAATCTGTATAGCAATTTGGGTATTATGGCAATTTTGACCATATTAGTTTTGCCTATCCAAGAGCATGGGGGATATTCACATCTTCTAAGGTCTTTTTTAATTTCTTTCTTTAGTACTAGTCTTCTGTAGTTATCACTGTAGAGGTCTCTCACCTCTTTTGTTAAATTGATTCCCAAGTATTTTATTCTTTTTTCAGGCTGTTGTGAATTGAGTCATTTTCCTAATTTCTCTTTCAGAGGATTCATCACTGATGTATAGAAATACATTTGATTTATGAGTATTGATTTTATATCCTGCAACTTTGATGAATTTTTTTTTTTTATTCTAGAAGTTTTCTGGGAGTTTTTTGGATCCTCTAAGTATAGAATAATGTCATTAGCAAATAATGATATTTTGAGTTCTTCTTTTCCTATTCATATCACTTTAATTTCTTTTGTCTGTCCAATTGCTCTGGCTAGAGTTTCAAGGACTATGTTGAATAGAAGTGGTGAAAGAGAGCATCCCTGTCTTGTTCCAGTTTTTAGAGGGAATGCTTCCAGTTTTTCTCCATTTAGGATGATGTTGGCCTTGGGATTAGCATAGATAGCTTTTACAATGTTGAGGTATGTTCCTATTAGCCCTAGTTTTTCTAGTGTTTTGAACATGAAAAGGTGCTGTATTTTGTCAAATTCTTTCTCTACATCAGTTGATATAATCATATGATTCTTATCTTAAGTCTATTAAGGTGATGAATTACATTTATTGGTTTCCCTATGTTGAAACAAACTTGCATTCCTGGAATGAACCCCTTTTGATCATGATACACTGTTTTCTTATTTTTTTGTGTGTGTGATTTGCCAAAATTTTAGTGGGGGATTTTTGCATCAATCTTCATCATGGATATTGGTCTTAAATTTTCTTTCCTTATGTGATTTGGTATCAAAGTGATACTAGCTTCATAGAATGAGTTTGGAAGGGTTCCCTCCTTTTCTATTTCATGGAATAATTTGAGGAATATTAGCATTAATTATTCTTTACAGGTCTTATAAAACTTGGCTGTGAATCTGTCTGGTTCTGGGCTTTTCTTGGTTGGTAGGCTTTTGATGATGTCTTCTGTTTCTTTGCTTGAACTTGATCTGTTTAAATCATGTATGTCCTCCTGACTCAGTTTGGGTTGATTAGATGACTCTAGAAACTTGCCAGTGTCATTGACAATTTCTATTTTATTAGTGTATACATTTTCAAAATAGATTCTAATAGTCTTCTCTATTTCAGTTGTGTCTGTCATGATATGTCCTTTTTCAGCATGAATTTTCTCTCCCTCCTTTTCATTAGGGTATCTAAGGGTTTGTCAGTGTATTTATTTATTTATTTTCATAAACCAGCTTTTTGTTTTGTCAATTTTTTGAATTGTTTCTTTAGTTTCTATTTCATTGATTTCTGCCCTGATTTTAATTATTTCCTGTCTTCTACTACTTTTGGTGTTGATTTGTTCTTCATCTTCTGGGGCTTCGAGATGTAATATCAGGTTGTTTATTTGTAGACTTTTATTTTTATTTTAATGAATGAGCTTAATGCAATGAACTTTCCTTAATGGAATGAACTTTCCTCTTAGAACTGCCTCCATAGTGTCCCAGAGATTTTGATAAGTTGTATTGGAGTTCTCATTGATCTCTAAATTTTTTTTTAAAATCTCCTCCCTGATGTCTTTTCTTATCCATGTGTCATTCAATAGCATGTTATTTACTCTGCAGGTGTTGGAGTAGCTTCTCTTTTTTTTTTGTCATTGTTTTCAAATTTCATTCCATTGTGATCAGATAGAATGCCGGGTAGTATCTATTTTTTTTTTTAATATATTTGCTAAGATGTACTTTGTGGCATAACATATGGTTTATTTTGGAGAAGGATCCATGTTCTGCTTACAAGAAATTGAATTCACCTGTGGATGGATGGAATATTCAATATATGTCTGTTAAGTCTAAATTATTGATTGTTTTATTGAGTTCTATAGTTTCTTGGTTTAGTTTTTGTTTGGGAGATCTATCCAGTGGTGAGAGAGGTGTGGTATTATTATGTTGAGGTCTATTTAATTCTGTTTATTTAAAAATATTTTTTAGTTGTATATAGACACAATATCTTTATTTTCATGTGGTGCTGAGGATTGAACCCAGTGCCTCACATATGCTAGGCAAATACTTCACCACTGAGCCATAACCCCAGCCCTCTTTTTGCTTTTTGTAGTTGAGAAGGGTTTGTTTGATGTATGTAGATGCTCCATTGTTTGAGGCATAGATATTTATGATTGTTAGGTCTTGTTCATGTATGAATTCCTTAAATAGCATGAAATATTCTTTTTTTATCTCTTTTCACTAGCTTTGATTTGAAGTATACTTTATCCGTAGGAGGATGGAAACTCCTGCTTGTTTAAGGGTCCTTGTGAGCGGTATGTTTTTTCCCACCCTTTCACCTTCACTCTGTGGATGTATTTTTCTGTGAGATGAATCTCTTGAAGGCAGCATATTATTGAGTCTTTATTTATTTATTTTTAACTCCAATGTTTGAGTCTATGATTTTTAATTGATAAGTTTAGGCCACTCACATCCAGGTTACTATTAAAACATGATTTGTATTTCCAAACAATTTGATTTATTTTTGGTTTTTAGCTTGACTTGGTTTCTCCTTTGATTGGCCTTTCCTTTAGTGTATTTCCTCCATTTGCTGTTTTTCATTTTTTTTTAAATTTTCTTCTTCTGGAATATTTTACTAGAATGGTCTGTAGTGCAGGCTTATTCTCTGTAAATTCTTTTAGCTTTTGTTTATCATAAAAGTTTTTTTTCCTTCAAATATTTTTAATTGTAATTTGTTATGTATGACATCAGAATGCAGTACAATTCAAGTTACACATATAGAGCACATTCATATCACTGGTTGTACACTATCATGAAAGGTTTTTATGTTGTCATCAGATCTCAAGCTTAATTTTGCTGGATATGATTCTTGGTTGACATCCATTTTCTTTCAGAACTTGGTATATGTTTTTCTGTCATCTCCTGGCTTTGAGGATCTGCATTTAAAAATCTGTTGAGATCCAAATTGATCTTTCCCTAAATGTAATCTGATTCCTTGCTTTTGTGGCCTTTAAGATTTTTATCCTTATTCTGTATACTAGGCATTGTCATTATAATGTGCCTTGTGTAGACCTATTGTAATTTTGTACATTTGGTGTCCTGTAAGCCTCTTATGTTTGATTTTCCAATTTATTCTTCATGTTTGGGAAATTTTCTGAAATTATCTCATTGAAGAGATTGGGCATTCCTTTGGTTTGAATCTGTGTGCCTTCCTCTATCCCAATAACTCTTAGATTTGGTCTTTTTGATGCTATCCCATAATTCTTGGATGTTCTGTTCATGGTTTCTTACCACCTTAATTGTATGGTGAACTTTATTTTCTAGGTTACATTCTTTGTCTTCCTTATCTGACATTCTGATTTGGTCTGTTGGTGATGATTTCTATTGAGTTTTTAATTTGGTTTATTTTTTTTTCTTTATTTCAAGGATTTATGATTTCTTTTCCAATTTTCTGTTTCTTGAAGTAATCTTTTGCTACTGTATTTGTCCCTTTATCTCTTTGTTGATGTTATCAATGTTTGCCTGTATTTGCTTTCTTATTTCTTTCTTGAAGCGATCACTTTTTGCTTGTATTTTCTCTCTTATATCGTTCTTTAATTCACAGGTCATTTTAATTATGTAAATTTAAACTCCTCTGATATTTCATCAATTGCACTGTCTACGGATTCTATTCTTGTAGTATCTTGGTTTGTTTGGGGCACTTTATTTCATTGGTTTTTTAAAAATTATTATTTGTAGGGCATGATGTAATGTGGGGCATGTTGCATCAGAAAAGAGGGAACTTAACTTGCTGGCTGTTACCTGCTTCCCAGTCCTGGGGCCACATCTGGCTAAGAGAGCACCTAGCAATTAGCCAGAATTAGCCATTGCCATGGGTTGTGATGAAGAATGGGACCACCTCTAGGATAGGCTCAGAACCCTTCTGCCATCAAGGACAGCTCATGTCTCCCATTACTGCCTGTAGGATGGGTGTAGATGTAAATTCTCCCCACCCTGCTGACTTTTATCCTGATTGGCTCCTGTACATTATATTAGCTGTGCATGTTTTCTCATTAAAGGAGATCCTGCTTTGACTGTTCTCCCTGGCGCATCTGATTGTCCTCTGGAGAGAGAGGGCTGGGTGTAGGCGGCCAGTTGACCTTTACCTTTCTTGGCTTGACCTGGTTGGGGCGTGCTTTCCCCATCTCTCCCACAGGTCAGGAGGAAACAGGGGGGCTAAAAACCCCGACAATTATTAATTTTTTATGTTGTCTATATGTCTTCCTCTTTTGCAGTGCAGACCTGAGGTATTATAGATTCTACCCTATAATCTTGTAGTGTCCATGCAGGTTACCTGTACTACACCTTGATGTTGGCCTTTCAGTCACCAACTGACCAACTGGTTTCCCAAGAAAAATGCTACTGCAACTAGGCCTGTCTGGGCTCCCAGGTGGGTTGGCAAGTGAGATCCTGGGCCTCATCTGTGGATCTCCAGGCTAGTCCTGGGCCTGGGCTCTGGCATGTGTCAGCAGGTTGATGGGGGCGGGGTTGGTCCTGGGCCTAACCTTGGCCTGGGCTCCCACTGGGGTCCAAAACCTTAGCCTTTATCCCTAAAGGCCTTGTGTGTCCAGATTTTAATCAAGAAAGCTTTTGATTCCACTGGATAGTGACTCTGGCCAGGAAATTTCAGTTGCCTCAGAATCTTTTTCTGTTACCAAGTGTCCTAAGATATAGAATAAACTTTCAGAAAAGTAACTGGTCAGCAATCCCAGACTATTGTAGAGAAGATCTTCGGAGAAAAAGCAATGCAGATTTAGTACAATCATTATGCAAATCCCAATGTATTTTCTTATAGAAATAAAAAGTCTGGAATTTTCTGTAACCCAGCCCAAACACACATACACAAATTAAATAGAAAAAAAAAATAAGCAAAAGAAGAATGCTGGCAGCATTATATTTCCTGATTCCAACCTATATTCCACAACTATTAGTTCTTGGGAGCCCATAAGAAAGATTTCAAGTAAGTCACACAGAATAACAGTTAGGAGTTTATTAGAGGAAAAGAGGAAAGCACACAGTATAGGCACAGAGTGGACTATCTCAGTCTCTTACAATCTGGTTTTTAATGTTTTTGAGTCCCTTTATTCTTGTCTTTGCTGCTCAAACTGACTTTCATGGATTATCACCCAGAAAAATCTCTTTGTGAGGGTCATGATGACCTGGTCTCAAAGGGTGGCTGTGACATAGTTTCAGTGATAATCTACTTGTGGGGGTGGAGTTGTGATGACCTGGTCACTAGAGAGAGTTACAACAGTCTTGAAATAATAGTTAACTTAAGGGGTTACAATTAACTATGCCTGGGGAAGGTTTGACATACCAGTTCTTGGTTTCTTACTACTTAGCTGCTTTGATTAGGTTTTGTTATCCCCAGTACAGAATTATGGGTGCTTTTGATGGATATGTCTCTGCCTTTATTGTCCTTCTCCTACCCACCTGTGCATGTGTAACTAGCTACCTAATGCAGATCAATGTGATTTAGTTTTTTTCTCTGTTTTCTTCTTGTTGTTTTACAGTTTAAGTTCACGTGTTTAAGATTTTATTCTATTTTGAGTCAATTTTTGTAGATGGTATGATATAAGTTTCCAGGTACATTCTTCCACATATGCATATCTAGGTTTTAGAATACAATTTATTAAATAAACTCTTCTTTTCACATTGTGTATTTTTGCATCTTTGTTGAAAATAAATTGTCTATACTACATGGGTTCATTTCTGAGCTATCAATCATGTTCATTTGTGAATAAATATTTTTATGCCAATACCATTCAATTTTAATTATTTTTTATTATGCACTTTTGAAAATAGGTTGGAATCAGAAAATATGATGTTGCCAGTATTCTTCTTTTGCTTAATTTTTTTTCTATTTAATTTGTGTATGTGTGTTTGGGGGTGAGTCACAGGAAATTCCAGACTTTTTATTTCTATAAGAAAAGACATTGGGATTTGCATAAGGATTATACTAAATCTGCATTTCACTTTGGATAATATGAACATTTTAGCAATATTGTTTTTAGTCTATGAACACAAGACTTATTTCTACTTTTGGGGGTCATCTTCATTTTCCTTCATCAATATAATTTTCTACCTCTTTGGTTATATTTATTTATAAGTTGGGTTTTGTATAAAGGTATCATTAGTAGAGTTATTACTTTTTTTACTTTTTTGGAAAGTTTATTCTTAGCATTCAGAAAGACTACTGATTTTCATGTATTGATTTTGTATCCACCTTTTTTGTATTTCTCTGTTAGTGCCAATTTAGAAGCTTTATTTCTCTTGCCCTAATTACTCTGGAAAAGATTTTCAATATCCTATGGAATAGAAGTGGTAAGAGAAGACATTATTGACTTCTTTTGAATGTTAAAGGTCAAACCTTTAGTTATTCATCATTGGATATAATGTTATCTATGGGGTTATCATTTATGGCATGTATTGTGTTAAAATGAATTCCTTCTATACCTAATTTTTTCGATATCTTAAAATAAAAAAATGCTAAACTTTGTCAGACATTTTTATGACATCTATGAGATGATCATATGGTTTTTATACATCATTTATTAAAGCAATGCACCAAAAATATTGATTTATAGATATTGGACCAACCTTGCATACCAGGAATAATTCCCACTTAACTATGGTGACTAATCCTTAATTGTGTTTTTTAATTTGGTTTGGTAGTATGTTGATCAGGATTTTTATATCTATGTTCATCAGTAATATTGGCTTGCAGTTTTCTTTTTTTATAATATCCTTGTCTGCCTTCATTATCAGGGTTATGATGGCCTCACAGAGTTTGAAAGTATTATTTCATGTTGTAATTTTTGAAAGAGTTTATGAAATATTTGTACCTCAAATATTTGGTGGAATTTAACACTGCATCTTTCAAGATCTGGGCATTTCTTTAATGGAAGACTTTTTACTAGTGATTCAGTCTTATTACACACCTTTTTTTCTGTTGAGAGTTTTTAAAATTACTGCATGATTCAGTCTTGAAAGGTTGTATGTACCTAGAAATTTATCCATTTCTTCCAAATGTATCCAGTTTTGGTGTAGTGGGATGATGATCCCTTTTGATGCTTTTAATTTTTGAGCAACCATATCTCTACTTTCTTTCTGTTTTATTTGTCTTTTTTTCTTTTATTCTAGCTTAATCCTTTTAAAGATTTGTCAGTTTTATTAAAATACAGATCTATTTATTTTTATATTGTTTAATATATATTTGTTTTACTTTATATTTGATTGATTTGCTCTCTGATCATTTGCCTACTCTTCTCTCTCTCTCTTTTTTACTGACAAGAATGTGGAAACAATGGTGATTGATCCAGGCAAAAAGCACCCAGGGATATGCTAAAATGAGAAGAGAAAATGAAGCTTCTTTGTTCGATAATCTATGTGCTCTGGAAAACTTCCAACTTCTGGATCAACCCATGAGGAAGAAGTAAGATTCAAGCTTTTTGAACCAAAGTATTTTGATTTTTATGTTAGTGCAGTTTACCCTCCACCAAAAATAACAGTATATGAAAAGAAAAATACATGAAGATCTGAATGCTCAGTATACTGAGGAATAATCTACAATACTTTCAGAAAACCAAATAGAAGAGAATTTTAGTAACAAAACAGTGGTGAATAAACATTAAATGAAATAAAATATTGCAAGTGTATATTGAGACATTGAATATTGTAAAAAAATTGAGTTATATTTTAAAATTTAGGTAAAACATCTGTGTGAGTTGATAGGATAAGTTGGGTAACACAGAGAAATATTATCTGAGAAAATCAGAAGCTCAAAATAAATTATAACTATGAATTTAAAGCAACAACCCAGCTAAATAAATTGATAATTTTCTCTCAAAATATACATGAGCCTGTTTATGGATCACACACATTGATATCAAAGAATATGGATGAGTGTGTCAGGAATTTTCTATTTCCTTTATGACGATGGTTACATTAAAAAACAATAAAGAATAGAGGCCTAAAATACAGATTCTGGATTTTGTCTTAGCATTTATTTGCTTTATACCATTGCTAAATTTTGTAACTACTCTGTTAATTTTCCTCATGTGTGAAATGTAGAAAAACAGAGCCTGGTTATTACAATATAGTTTGCTGTGTTAACAAACAATGCTAACTCTCTCTGGGTTGCAATCAACAACATTTACTGTGGACCTGCAGGTTGGATAGGACTCTATAACACTGGGATGTGCTTGTCTTGGCAGTTTTAGCTGTGCTTGAGTCCAGGGAAGGGTTTGTTTTGGTTCTCTTCTACATGATTTTCCAATACAGAATCCAAACTAAAGAAATGACCACTATCTAAGACACATTCTCAAAAAGTAGAATATCTAGAGCCAAGCAGAAATTCACAATGCTCCAATTAGCTTTTGCTAATTCATGACTTCCTTCATAGCTTTACATCTCATGGCCAAAGCAAATCATATGGCCTGTCCAATGGTAGAGAAAAGGGATATTAAATTACAGCAGTTCAAGATCATATTACAGTTAAAATTCAATAATTTCTATTTGTTATTAATATTAATAAATTTGTTATTATGTATTTATATGTAATGATGTATACAATAAGGTCTATACATAGAGAAAGACACAAACCAAGAAGAATCTTGTATTTTGAGTATAAAAATAAATTATTTTGAATGTGATAGAGTAAAAGAGGGAAGACTGTGTTCAAAGAGGCAAATTTTACACTTGATATCTATATTATTTGAATAAAGTTCCAACACTTTTGTAGCTGAAGAGGCAGTAAGGGCCATAGTACTGACAAAATTAAGGATATGTTAGATTGTATCATTGGATTAATCAGTTACCTGAAGCTTCAAAGAGAAAGTTGACTATGTAGTGTATCCTAAAATCTGGACTTAATTAAGGGAATAAATTGGAGATTGATAACATTAAGCTACAAAAATTTGATGTGTTATAATATGAACCACACATATATAGGGGGTTTAAAATAAAAGATTTTGGGCCGGGCCAATGGCTCGGAAGGCTAAGGCAGGAGGATGGCAAGTTAAAAATCAGCCTTAGTAACTTAGGCCCTCAGCAACTTAGTGTCTTAGACAAATAAAATAAAAATGAGCTGAGGATATTGCTCAGTGGTTATGGACCCCTGGGTTCAATTCCCAGTATTAATATAAAAATAAATAAATTAAGTTGTGGACATGATGTTTTGGAACTAGTACTGAAGTATTTGTGAAAAGATGACAATATGGTATTCCATGTTTGGAGAAAAATTTAGGAGAAAAAAAGATGAAAGAGCAAGAAAACATAAAAATAAATGGAGAATTCATTACTGATGCTTTATTTTTTCACAGTTAAGAAACAAAGTTTATTTCTTTACACTTTAATGTGTTGGTTTCCTCAGCCTGCATGGTTTGCATTGGCCATTAATCTTTATATGTGTTTCCATGGTGAATTTGGAAGTCATAGTGCAACTCCATCTACTTGTGCATATGCGTACACTTGTACCTTCCCAATTGGCTATTAAAATGAAGGGATGTTCCCTTTGGACTGAGGCCAACTAGTCATTCTCCCCAAGTTTTTACTGGAGTAGTTCTTTATAATATGACTTAGCTCACAATCTTGCTTATATTTTTCAGGAAAAAAGAATGCTCTCATCTGAAGAAGTGATAGATAGACAAGCTAGTTTTATCAGCCAACAGTTTAAAAAAATATAAAAAGAAATTTATGGGAACAAGGTATGATGACTTGGATTATTTATAAAGAAACTATACTTCAGAAATCTATGTTTCTCCAGCAGGTTACTTAAAATAGAAAACACTTCTTGAATGAATTAACCAATTAGAAGTATGAGAGTATTTTTTTAAAAGATGGTTTAAATTAATTTCAATGTAAACATTGCGTATTGCTTCAAATTTTGTATATTTGACTAGATTTTAACTATTTCTATTTTAATTTTACAATTTCAAGATATTAGTTCTCTTTTCCAAATGTCATATTACAAGATTCATATTTATGTAAACAATTATGCACAACTGTAATCTACTACAGAAGGCATGATACATTCTTTAAAACCCTTATCCTTTGTGTATAACTACAGTTGTGTGAGGGACACTTAATACTGATAAACTTAGAACCTCAACATAAACATTTTTTGTCAAGTACGTGTTTATGTCAAATTATCTGTAGTGCTTTAAAGAGGAGATCATTGGGCAAATATCCTTTATGCAAATTAAAAAAATGTATTTTAACCAAAATGACTTTTTTAGAGATATAACTTGTCAATCCATTTCATAAATCAGAGAAAGAAAAGAGCATCTTAAATTATCAAGAGTGTTTTGATCTTAATTAATAAAGCTATTAAATTTGACATCATCATTGCATTGAATACCAATTAACACTGTACCAGTGAAAACAAATGCTAATAATGGCTTATTCATTTATAATCAATTAACATTTGTATTTAGTAACAACTTGTTGAAAGTATATATTTAGAAAAAATAATTGTAGGAAAACAATTATATATGACTTCTGGTTACAGTGTACAGTTATTTATCTAGAGACCAATCTAGCAATCTGCTATCCATTTTTCCATCTATCAACTTACTTATCTCTTTATATCTATGTCTGATTTTAAAGAAACTCAGTGATTAGAAAGTAGCTTTCAATAGATGAAATCTTACACAAAGAGCTGATAAAACAATTTGTTCCCATTTCACTTCAATAAGTAAAATATTGCTCTTGACCTAATGGTTATCTTGTGTTTGTCGCAACCATTTTCTATGTCCTTTATGATTTCTTATCTCACACATAAACAGTGCTCTAATATTTTTGTTTGGCATCAAGATGCCAAATACATTGCCTAAATACATTTTTATAAAATTCAACCCAAGGCACAAATCTGGCCAACTTACTCAATTCTATCAACAATCTCTCCTTTCCATACTATTCTTCTTTTTTAAGTTATTCATTTATTCTAATTTGTTATAAATGATGGCAGAATGCAATTCATTTTATATTACACATATAGAGCACAATTTTTCAAGTCAATGATTGAAAACAAAGTATTTTCACACCATTTGTGTTTTCATACATATACTTAAGGTAATGATGTCTAACTCATTCCACCATCATTTCTACCCCCTTTCCCCCTCCCTTTCCTTTTGCCCTATCTAAAGTTTCTCCATTTCTCCCATGCTTTCACCCCCATCACCGTTATGAGTGGGCATCCTCATATCAAAGAAAACATTTGGCCTTTGTTTTTTTTGGGGGATTGGCTTGCTTCACTTAGCATTATATTGTCCAACTCAATCTATTTACCTGCAAATGCAAAGATTTTATTCTCTTTTAATGCTGAGTAATGTTCCATTGCATATATATACCAAAGTTTCCCTATCCATTTATCTATTGAAGGGCATCTGTGTTGGTTTCACAATTTAGCTATTGTGAATTGTGCTGCTATGAACATTGATATGGCTGTGTCCCTGTAGTATGCTGTTTTTAAGTCCTTTGGGTATAAACCAAGCAGTGGGATAGCTGGGTCAAATGGTGGTTCCATTCCAAGTTTTCCAAGAAATCTCCATACTGCTTTCCATATTGGCTGCACCAATTTTCAGTCCCACCAGCAATGTATGGGTGTGTCTTTTCCCCCACATCCTGGTCAACACTTAATGTTTTTTGTAGTCTTGATAGCTGCCTTTGGACTGAAGTGAGATGAAATCTTAGAGTAGTTTTGATTTGCATTTCTCTAATTTCTAGAGATGTTGAACCTTTTTTTTTTTATATATGTTTGTCAATTGAGTGTATATCCTCTTCTGAGAAGTGTCTGTTCAGTTCCTTGGCCCATTTATTCATTGGGTTATTTGTATTTTTGGTGTTAAGGTTCTTGAGTGCTTTATCTATCCTAGATATTAGTGCTCTATCTGATGTACTTGTGGTAAAGATTTGCTTCCATTCTGTAGGCTCTCTATTCACCTCACTGATTGTTTCTTTTGTTGAGAAGAAGCTTTTTAGCTTTTTTGTTGAGAAGAAGCTTTTTAGTTTAGTTTATTAATTCTTGGTTTTAATTCTTGTACTAGAATAGTCTTATTAAGAAACTTGGGACCAAATTCAACATGGTGGAGATTTGGGAACAGCCAAAGCAATCCTTAACAAGAAGATTAAAGCAGGTAGCATTACTATACCAGACCTTAAACTACACTACAGAGCAATAGTAACAACAACAACAACAACAACAACAACAAAGCATGGTATTGGCACCAAAATAGACTGGTAGACCAATGGTATAGAATAGAGGACAAAGAGTCTAATCCACATAACTACAGTTATTTTATATTAGACAAAAAACCCAAAAATGTACATTGGAGAAAAGGTAGCCTCTTCAACAAGTGGTTCTGGGAAAACTGGAAATCCACCTGTAAAAAAATGAAATTAAACCTCTATCTCTCACCAGGCACAAAAATCAAAGTGGATCAAGGACCTAGGAATCAAACCAGAGAACAAGCCTAATAGAACATGATCAAGTAGATTTCATCCTAGGGATGCAAGGTTGGTTCAATATACAGAAATCAATAAATGTAATTAAACACATCTATAGATTCAAAGATAAAAAATCATATAATCATCTCAATAGATGCTAATAAAACATTTGATAAAGTACATCATGTCTTCATATTCAAAATGCTAGAAAAACTAGGGATAACAGGAACATACCTCAACATTTTAAAGGCTATCTATGCTAAGCCTCAGGTTGACATTATTCTAAATGGAGAAAAATTAAAAGCATTCCTTTTAAAAAATGGAACAAGACAGAGATGCCTTTTTTTTCACCACTTCTATTCAACATAAAGTTTTTGAAACTTTATCCAGAGCAGTCAGATAGATAAAAGAAAATAAAGGGATACAGATAGGAGAAGAACTCACATTATTACTATTTGCAGACAATATGAATCTATACCTAGAAGACCCAAAACATTCTAGCTGAAATCTCCTAGAACTAATAAATGAATTTAGCCAAGTAGCTGGATATAAAATAAACACTCATAAATTAAAGGCATCTCTGTACATCAGTGACACATCTGCTGAAGTAGAAACTAGGAAAATCTTCCCATTTACAATAGCCTCAAAAAAATACTTGGAAATAAATTCAACAAAAGAAGTGAAAGACCTCTACAATGAAAACTACAGCATGCTAGAGGAAGAAATTAGAGAAGACCTTAGAAGATGGAAATATCTAGGATATTTGTTCTAGGATAGGAAGAATTAATATTGTCAAAATGACCATAGTACCAAAAGCACTACACCAATTCAATGCAATCCCAATCAAAATCCCCAATGACATTCCTCATAAAAATAGAAAAAGCAATCATGAAATTCATCCTTTGCATACATTTCCTGCATGTTTGTAGAAGCTGGTTCCAGCTCATTCTCTTCTTCCATGCTAACATTTTCTTTTTTAAATCAAAATGCATACCAGAGGGATCCAACATGGCCGCCGGCGAGGAAGCAGCGATTCCAATGTCTCCACATTAACGGGATCAGAAAGGCCCATTGGAACAGCGGCAGTCTACATACTGAGGAACTTCTAGCAAAATTCCGTGAAGAGGGGACCTGCCGGGAATTGGTAGGTTTATTGGAAGTGTCAGTTTGTCTCAGACAAGTGGATCTTGGCCGGTCACGTGGGCGTGGAGGTCCAGTCCTGCAGCCACCAGCCGCTTCAGAAAGTGGCCAGAGGCCCCAAGTGGCGCGGTCCGCCCGAACCCGCAGACGGCACCTGCCATCTCGCTGTCCCGGAAGGCCCCGTTCTCGCTCAGCGAACGGCCACTCCACCCGCCCGGATCTTAGCCACGCGGCGGCGGCCCGGCACAGCGAGAAGTGTCCCCGCCTGGCCCAGCAGACAGCCCGTGCCCTCCCGGCTCTACTAACAGCCCCGCCCACCCGGCAAACGGCTCCCCCCCCGAGACAGCGTGAAGGGAATGTAACCAACCCTTTACAAAATAGCGAACTGGGAACTAAAACCAGAGATTGTGTCAGACCAGAGACAAGCCAGTTCCACCCCTCCCTTCGGACACTCCGACAAGGAGCCAGGGGCCCGCCATAGCAGAGAGGGGAAGTCACCAAAGTTCGGCCAAAGAGATTCCTTCCCAGCGGAATCTACCTTAGCAGGTGTGTGACTCCCACCCACACCAGATACAAACAACCGGGAAACTTCAAGATCTCTCCGTGGGCGTGACGTAAGGGCCAAAGGACTCTAGACCCCCAACTCCCCCTACTGCCAGTGACGAGGGCGTGACTGTAGGGGCAGAGGGAAGCAGAGAAGACTCCCCACCCCCAAATCCCCCAACCACGAACTGAGAGGGAGTGACGGTAGGGGTGGAGGGAAACAGAGGACACTCCAGACCCCCAACTCCTCCTACCACCAGCAGTGTGGTTGTGACTGTAGGGGCTGAGGGAAGTAGAGGGGATCCTCGACCCCCAACTCCTATTACCACCAGCAGCGACACCAATGGTCTTAGCTGCCAGACTCCAAAGGTGTGCCCACCAAAGGGGTCCAGAAAAATTAAACAATTGACTCCCAGACTACAGCTCCACAGCACTGGGGCTTAGATGAATGACAGCGAGAGTGCTCAGTAGTTAGGGAAATAGAGCACTAGGTGGGGCTGAAAGTGTAACCAAATCCTTGGTGAACTGCCTCCGGTGAGCAGGACCTGGCTGGCTGGCAGGAGGAAGGGGAGGAGGGGCCGTAGAAGTGAAACGGCTCTGGACCAACAGGATTGAGAGACTCCCAGGAACCGCCTTACAGGGATTGCTGTTGACACATTGAGGGCAAAACTCAGCCCGGAGGGCACAGCTTTGCGTACGGGAAGAGAAGAAAATGGATCTCTAAGACCTAATTTTATTTCCTATTTCATTTTAATTTTTTCTCTCCCTTCTCCCTCTCTCTCTCCCCTTCCAAGTTTTACTACTCTTTCCATTCTCCTCTATGCTATCTATCTCCCTCTCCTTCTTTCTTTTCAAGAGCACCTACCTTCCCCTTCCCCCCAACTTTCATCCCCAAGCATTACGTCCTCCATTTCGCTTAACTGTCTAAATACAAATAGGTGTGCGCCCTCCCCCTGCGCCTGCAAGGTAGCCGGACCTGCAAAACACCAGCAGGTCAGGCACAGCAACCTGGGAGTGGCAGAGCCGCCCCCACATGCCTGCAAGGTAGGCGCACCTGCTACCAACCAGCAGAACAGGCCCAGCGGCCTGCCGATGTGGTAGGCACAGTGCCCCAATTGGAGGAGGAGCAGAGACCCTGCCCGTGCCTACGCAGGAGACTTTGCAACTATACAAGAGTAATACAAATATATAGGGGGAAAATTCAACAACAGTCTCAGTAAGCAGAAAGAAACACGAACAGTATGAAGAGACAAGGAAAGAAAGGACCACAAGCAATGCAGGTCAACTCACCGTAAGAAGAGGTAATATCTGCAGCAGATGGAATGTCAGATAAAGAATTCAGGAGATACATGCTTCAGATGATCTGGAGTCTCAAGGAAGACATTAGACAGCAAAATCAGACAATGAAAGATCTCTTCAACAATGAAATACATAAACAAATCCAGGAAGCAAAAGATCAACTATACAGGGAGATAGAGGTTATAAAAAACAAACAAACAGAAATCCTAGAAAGGCAGGAAGCAATAAACCAACTTAAAAACTCAATTGAGAATACTACCAGCAGAGTAGAACACTTAGAAGATAGAACGTCAGACAATGAAGACAAAGTATTTCAACTTGAAAAGAACATAGACAGCTCAGCAAGACAGTTAAGAAACCATGAGCAGAACATCCAAGAGATATGGGATAACATAAAGAGACCAAACTTAAGAGTCATTGGGATACAGGAAGGCATGGAGGTCCATACCAAAGGAATAAACAATCTATTCAATGAAATAATATGAGAAAACTTCCCGGGGCTGGGGATGTGGCTCAAGCGGTAGCGCGCTTGCCTGGCATGCGTGTGGCCCGGGTTCGATCCTCAGCACCACATACCAACAAAGATGTTGTGTCCGCCGAGAACTAAAAAATAAATATTAAAAATTCTCTCTCTCTCTCTCTCTCTCTCACTCTCTCTCCTCTCTCACTCTCTCTTTAAAAAAAAAAAAAAGAAAGAAAACTTCCCAAATTGAAGAATGAGACAGAATCCCAAATCCTAGAAGCCTACAGGATGCCGAATATGCATAATCATAAGAGATCCACACCTAGACACATTATAATGAAGATGCCCAACATACAGAATAAGGAGAGAATTTTAAAAGCTACAAGACAAAGGAAACAGATTACATTTAGGGGTAAACCAATCAGGATAACAGCTGATCTCTCAACACAGACTTTGAAAGCTAGAAGATCCTGGAATAACATATTTCAAACACTGAAAGAAAATGGGTTCCAACTAAGAATTGTGTATCCAGCAAAATTGAGCTTCAAGATGGAAGATGAAATTAAAACCTTCCACGATAAACAAAAGTTAAAAGAATTTGCAGCTAGAAAACCATCTCTCCAAAAAATCCTCAGCAAAACATTACAGGAAGAAGAAATGGAAAATAACAATGAAAACCAACAGTGGGAGGTAGGACAGTAAAGGGGGGAAAATAATCAAAGAGGAAAACAAACCATATTCAGTAACATAAATAA
The DNA here is from genome assembly GCF_964194105.1 of Spermophilus citellus. Classification (NCBI taxonomy): domain Eukaryota; kingdom Metazoa; phylum Chordata; class Mammalia; order Rodentia; family Sciuridae; genus Spermophilus; species Spermophilus citellus. The sequence continues at coordinate 58,834,955 of NC_138182.1, read as the reverse complement.
ACAAATATGGCTGGAAGGATAACCCATATCTCAATAATAACCCTAAATGTTAATGGCTTAAACTCACCAATTAAGAGACACAGGCTAGTAGAATGGATCACAAAACATGACCCAACAATATGCTGCCTACAGGAGACGCATTTGATAGGAAAAGACATACATAGACTGAAGGTGAAAGGTTGGGAAAAATCATATCACTCATATGGACTTCGGAAACAAGCAGGAGTGTCCATACTCATATCAAATAAAATAGATTTCAAGCCAAAGTTAATCAAAAGGGATAAAGAGTTACACTACATACTGCTCAAGGGAACCATACACCAACAAGACATAACAATCATAAATATATATGCCCCAAACAATGGTGCAGCTATGTTCATCAAACAAACTCTTCTCAAGTTCAAGAGTCTAATAGACCACCATACAATAATCATGGGAGACTTCAACACACCTCTCTCACCACTGGACAGATCTTCCAAACAAAAGTTGAATAAGAAAACTATAGAACTCAATAACACAATTAACAACCTAGACTTAATTGACATATATAGAATATACCACCCAACATCAAGCAGTTACACTTTTTTCTCAGCAGCACATGGATCCTTCTCAAAAATAGATCATATATTATGTCACAGGGCAACTCTTAGACAATATAAAGGAGTAGAGATAATACCATGCATCTTATCTGACCATAATGGAATGAAACTGAAAATCAACGATAAAAGAAGGAAGGAAAAATCATGCATCACTTGGAGAATGAACAATAGGTAACTGAATGATCAATGGGTTATAGAAGACATTAAGGAGGAAATTAAAAAATTCTTAGAGATAAATGAAAACACAGACACAACATATCGGAATCTATGGGACACATTGAAAGCAGTTCTAAGAGGAAAATTCATTGCTTGGAGTTCATTCCTTAAAAAAAGAAAAAAACCAACAAATAAATGATCTCATACTTCATCTCAAAATCCTAGAAAAAGAAGAGCAAAATAACAGCAAAAGAAGTAGAAGGCAAGAAATAATTAAAATCAGAGCTGAAATTAATGAAATCAAAACAAAAGAAACAATTGAAAAAATTGATAAAACTAAAAGTTGGTTCTTTGAAAAAATAAATAAGATTGACAGACCCTTAGCCATGCTAATGAAGAGGAGAGAGAACTCAAATTACTAGCATACAGGATGAAAAAGGCAATATCACAACAGACACTTTAGAAATACAGAAGATAATCAGAAATTATTTTGAATACTTATACTCCAATAAAATAGAAGATAGTGAAGGCATCGATAAATTTCTTAAGTCATATGATCTGCCCAGATTGAGACGGGAGGATATAGACAACTTAAACAGACCAATATCAATTGAGGAAATAGAAGAAACCATCAAAAGATTACCAACTAAGAAAAGCCCAGGACCAGATGGGTATACAGCAGAGCTTTACAAAACCTTTAAAGCGGAACTAATACCAATACTTTTCAAGCTATTTCAGGAAATAGAAAAAGCAGGAGAACTTCCAAAGTCATTCTACGAGGCCAACATCACACTGATTCCTAAACCAGACAAAGATACTTCAAAGAAAGAAAACTACAGACCTATATCTCTAATGAACCTAGACGCAAAAATCCGCATTAAAATTCTGGCGAATCGGATACAAAATCATATCAAAAAAATTGTACACCATGATCAAGTAGGATTCATCCCTGGGATGCAAGGCTGGTTCAATATACGGAAATCAATAAATGTTATCCACCACATCAATAGACTTAAAAATAAGAACCATATGATCATCTCGATAGATGCAGAAAAAGCACTCGACAAAGTACAGCCTCGCTTTTTGATCAAAACTCTCGAAAAAATAGGGATAACAGGAACATACCTCAACATTGTAAAAGCAATCTACGCTAAGCCCCAGGCTAAGCATCATTCTGAATGGAGAAAAATTGAAGGCATTCCCTCTAAAATCTGGAACAAGACAGGGATGCCCTCTCTCACCACTTCTGTTCAACATAGTTCTCGAAACACTGGCCAGAGCAATTAGACAGGCGAAAGAAATTAAAGGCATAAAAATAGGAAAAGAAGAGCTTAAATTATCACTATTTGCAGATGACATGATTCTATACCTAGCAGACACAAAAGGGTCTACAAAGAAACTATTAGAGCTAATAAATGAATTCAGCAAAGTGGCAGGATATAAAATCAACACGCATAAATCAAAGGCATTCCTGTATATCAGCGACAAATCCTCTGAAATGGAAATGAGGACAACCACTCCATTCACAATATGCTCAAAAACAATAAAATACTTGGGAATCAACCTAACAAAAGAGGTAAAAGACTTATACAATGAAAACTACAGAACCCTAAAGAGAGAAATTGAAGAAGATCTTAGAAGATGGAAAAATATACCCTGTTCATGGATAGGCAGAACTAACATCTTCAAAATGGCAATATTACCAAAAGTTCTCTATGGGTTTAATGCAATGCCAATCAAAATCCCAATGGCATTTCTTGTAGAAATAGAGAAAGCAATCATGAAATTCATATGGAAAAATAAAAGACCCAGAATAGCAAAAACAATGCTAAGCAGGAAGTGTGAATCAGGTGGTATAGCGATACCAGACTTCAAACTATACTACAGAGCAATAGTAACACAAACAGCATGGTATTGGTACCAAAACAGGCGGGTGGACCAATGGTATAGAATAGAGGACACAGAAACCAACCCACAAAACTACAACTTTCTTATATTTGATAAAGGGGCTAAAAGTATGCTATGAAGGAAGGAGAGCATCTTCAACAAATGGTGCTGGGAAAACTGGAAATCCATATGCAACAAAATGAAACTGAATCCCTTTCTCTCGCCATGCACAAAAGTTAACTCAAAATGGATCAAGGAGCTTGATATCAAATCAGAGACAAGGCATCTGATAGAAGAAAAAGTTGGCTACGACCTACACACTGTGGGGTCGGGCTCCAAATTCCTCAATAGGACACCCATAGCACAAGAATTAATATCTAGAATCAACAAATGGGACTTGCTCAACCTAAAAAGTTTTTTTCTCAGCAAAAGAAGCAATAAGAGAGGTAAATAGGGAGCCTACATCATGGGAACATATCTTTACTCTTCACACTTCAGATAGAGCCCTAATATCCAGAGTATATAAAGAACTCAAAAAATTAGACAATAAGATAACAAATAACCCAATCAACAAATGGGCCAAGGACCTGAACAGACACTTCTCAGAGGAGGACATACAATCAATCAATAAGTACATGAAAAAATGCTCACCATCGCTAGCAGTCAGAGAAATACAAATCAAAACCACCCTAAGATATCATCTCACTCCAGTAAGATTGGCAGCCATTATAAAGTCAGACAACAACAAGTGCTGGCGAGGATGTGGAGAAAAGGGTTCATTGTACATTGTTGGTGGGACTGCAAATTGGTGCAACCAATTTGGAAAGCAGTATGGAGATTTCTTGGAAAGCTGGGAATGGAACCACCATTTGATCCAGCTATTCCCCTTCTGGGTCTATTCCCTAAAGACCTAAAAACAGCATGCTACAGGGACACTGCTACATCGATGTTCATAGCAGTACAATTCACAATAGCAAGATTGTGGAAGCAACCTAGATGCCCTTAAATAGACGAATGGATAAAAAAAATGTGGCATTTATACACAATGGAGTATTACTCTGCATTAAGAAATGACAAAATTATAGAATTTGGAGGGAAATGGATGGCATTAGAGCAGATTATGCTAAGTGAATCTAGCCAATCCCTAAAAAACAAATGCCAAATGTCTTCTTTGATATAAGGAGAGTAACTAAGAACAGAGTAGGGAAGAAGAGCATGAGAAGATGAATAATATTAAACAGGGATGAGAGGTGGGAGGGACAGGGAGAGAGAAGGGAAATTGCTTGGAAATGGAAGGAGACCCTTAGGGTTATACAAAATTACATACAAGAGGAAGTGAGGGGAAAGGGAAAAATAATACAGTAATTACAGTAGAGGGGGTAGAGAGAGAAGAGGGGAGGGGAGGGGAGGGGAGGGGGGATAGTAGAGGATAGGAAAGGCAGCTGAATACAACAGACATGAGTATGTCAATATGTAAATCAATGGAAGTGTAACTGATGTGACTCTGCAATCTGTATAGGGGGTAAAAATGGGAGTTCATAACCCACTTGAATCAAAGTGTGAAATATGATATATCAAGAACTATGTAATATTTTGAACAACCAATAATAAAAAAAAGAACAACAAAAAAACAAAATGCATACCAACATTAAAATTCATTTTTATGCATTAATTTATGTACAGGTTTAAAAGCAATGGTACAAATAGTTGAATATTACTTCAAAAATGCCACCTTCAAAATAGAAAATCTGAGTTCTTATATATCACCTGTAACTTCTATTTGTGATTTTTTTTCAAGGAACATAGAATCCAGTATAAATCACAGTCAAGCTCAAACTAAATTTGAGTGCTATATTTAATTCTGAAAAGTCAACTAAATTATAAATTCAGTTATTGTAGATGGGCTGATTTCAGTTCAGATAGGGGATATATCATGTTAGTTTGATGAATGTAATTAATTACTTAAATCTCATGTGAAATCTGGTGAAATACAATAGTAACTATGCAGTCAGTATTTGATATTAAGTCAAGTACTTAGAGTGCATTAGAAATCATATTAACATGATAAAGAAATATGTAAATTATTTTAAACTAATACACTTAAATAATTGCAGAGAACACTTTATAACCCATGTAGGATTGTGCAGTTTGAGCATTAATAATGCTTTATAAGTTAATAGGTAAGAGGTCTTTATCTGAAGGCAAATATGTCAAGATAGAGCTCGTCCCTTAGAAATTCAGAGTGGTTTGTCTTGAACACTAAGCTTTTGAGTCTACAGCCCCTCCTCTTCTGGCCCACCACAATTAGTTGATATCACATTGTCATATTTTCCTTTAGACACAAGCTGCTGTCCAGAAGTATTTTTCTTTATTGCCCATAAGATCATTTTATTTCTCTCCCACTAGAGGGCACACAGAAGTTCACACCTGAACATGGGTACTCAGTACATATTTGCTTTATGAATGAAATACCTGTGTCATGAAAGGAGATCGTATCCTGTTTTCAAGTTTGGGAACTGGGATATTAATAATACTTTCCAAATATCTGATTATTCAATTGTTATATTTCAGTAACACAGATGGAAACAATTATAAAAGGAATTTTTTATAAAGAACTCTTTGTGCAAAGTGTGATTCTCAAAAAAATAATAATAAGTAAATTTTTTTGTCTTTGTGGACTTGAAAAACTTTGCTTGATTTCATCATTATATATGTGTGTGTGTGTGTGTGTGTGTGTGTGTGTGACATTAGTTTAAGTTATTTTTGTGAATTTTATGGGCCTGCTAGGAACTACTAGTTTCATTTTTCCAATGTAGAAATGTATAATGTCAATAAAGTGATTTTTAGAAACTGCTTTCTATTTGACTAGAGAAAACTCCATAATTGTGAATATAAGTTCTGCTTGAATGAAGAAAGAGGTTTGGTGTGCTTTGTAGATCAGATACAAGTGAGCTCCCATTTCTGCTTATTCATTCACTGCCTCCCTATACTATAACTGCCCCCTTCACACACATATAAACACTCACACACATTCCATATAAATTTCTGGGTGGATAAAGATTGGAAGAAAAATGGCATGCAGTTATGGGAGTAGTTTTGATCATGCTTACTTGAGGGAATCTGAGGCATTAAGATGTATGACACTTTATTAATCATCATTTTAAATGCCTTAAGAGTTACAAACCTCAAAACTTATCACAAATTATGATTTATGTTAATATTTAATTCAACTTCATTACAAATAATTATAATTTTGATAACAAATATGAGCAAATGTTCCCCTTTCTTGCTTTTCTTATGTTGGTTCAGATGCAGCTCAGTTTACTTACTACCTCCTTAACCATTTCTTAGCCAACTTTTATATATATATATATATATATATATATATATATATATATATATATATAGCTATCTAATTTCTTTATCTTATCTAATAAATCAATGCCACTTATTCTTTTGATGTTTCTTAAATATATGTACATTTCAACCATTTTACCTAAAAATAAAATTTTCCAGAAACTAAAGGAATTCACCAAGAAGCCTATGAATTTCAGATTCACTAAATACAAAGTAATTTTCTTTGCAGACTTAATTAATTATTGACTTTTTTGTTTCAGTGTTGCTATTGTAAATGATGTTGATCTAACTGGAATTTTCTAGGTATTTTTCTTTAATTTCTGGAATTATATTTCATAAATATTACATAGATTTGCCTTTATCTAAGCATTCAGTACTTGAATAAAGTACTACGTAGTCAGTTAAATGCTTAGTTAAGATTTTAAAATATAAACTCTGTGCTACTAATAGTATAGTCCAATAAAAAATATCCTCATAAACATTATGGTAGAGGCTTTTAAAAATTACACAGTGCTCAGCACAATGAGAAAATACTAAAACCAACCAAAATATAATTACACCAGAGATAAAGAATTGATATTAATCTTCTCGAGTGAGTCTAGATTGCCTTAAATAAATTGATAGAATTTGTATTTTAAAGATACTACCAGTGATGGTTTAGACAAAAGTTACTAAATGAAAGGTTGCACAATCATCTCCTAGATTTATGTGGAAAGCAGCATTTGTAAGTAATGCATTTGAATATTGGGCCACAATGATTTCAAACTATAGTGTTAAAGGTGTGGCCTGGTAAAATGTGAAAGAAAAGAGAAAGAAGAACTAGTAAACAAAAATAAATCACTGTGAAATGATCTAGAAAATTCTCAATCAATCAAGAAAACAAAAAAAAATTAAAATTAAATGATCACTTTTATATATAAATAAAAAACTGGGCAAATTTGTGATATACAATATTCTTCTGAAAACAATAATATTATAAGGTTAATGTATAAAGTCTGACAGATTAAGGTGTACTTCAAGTCATTGTTTTTAATCCAGTTCAATAAGCTGTTAAAATGGAGAATGCATTATCTCCAAAATATTTAATGGGTGTGATTTTTGTTTACTGGACTGAAGCTAAGTGTAGTTTATAAAATATCTGCAAAGTTTTTCTGAAACTTTGATTAGCAAAAACTCATTCTCTGAAAGCTTAAAAAAAAAGAAAGAAAGAAAAGAAGAAAAAAGTACAAAATTAAAGGAGGCTGTTGTATTCCCCCAAAAAAATCTACTGGCAGGAAACAGAGTTTTGGAAGTACTCAGTTGTAAACAAGTGCTACTATTAAAAAGAAAAAGAATCAATCTGCAGACGGAGCCCAGAGTTAGCAGCTAAGAACCACAGTTGAAGTTTATTCTCAATTTTGGGAACCTAATCAAAGAACTCCAGTGGAATTTACTTTACTGGATTTCAAAACTGATTTGGGATGGTGACTATTTAACCTTCCATTTTCTCACTTTTTGTGCCAAATTTTTAAAACTGTTATGTTACACCCAATCCACCATTGTGTTTTCAATATTTTTGTGTATATACTATGTGTCAAGTTTTTCAGTTTCACAGATGGTAAAGGATTATGCTACTAATTGGCCTGCACCCAAGAGCCTCATTCAAACCTGATTTGGAGGAATTACATAAAACTTAAATGAAATTATTTTAGACTTGAGATGATCAGATCATGGAAATCTTTTGGAGACCTACAAATAGACTAAATGTATTTGCATGTGGGACAGATATGGAGCACAGGGGCACAGAGGGTGAATCATGGTAGGGAGGATTCTAAAATGAACTCTACTTTGGTTTGGATATGATCTGAGTGTGTCTCCCCAGGGTTCATGTGCTGAAATCTTGGTCTCCAGTGTGGCAGTGTGAGAAGTTGAGTAATTTGCAGAAGGTGATTAGATCACAGTGGGAAATGCCCTTGAAAAGGAATAATGTGGCTTTCATGGACCCCAGTTAGTTCTCATAAGAATGGATTTTTTAAGTTCTCCTTGCTTCCTATCTCTCCATGTGATCTTTCTTCAGATGCATCCTTGCATTATCCTATTTATTATGATGTGAATGAGCCCTCAGCAGAGATTAAATATATAGGGATGTCTGATCTTGGACTTTCATCATCTAAAACTGTGGGTGAAGTAAATCTATTATATTTTTATGTTACCTAGACTCACATATTTTGCTATAGCAATGCACAATCAATACAAAATCCAGTAGCACTGGGTCTACATAATCTCTTATTGAATTTGGGCTGGACCTGAAAATGTGATGATCTATGACTCTTATGATTATTACATATATGTCAAAAAGGATTGTGTAGACAATATTAAGGTAAAAATTTGAACTTAAATTGGGAGATTATTAGGATAGGTCTGTCTGGACATCATGTAATACTTAGATTTGCTTCTAGAGGTCAGAGATAGAGTATATTAAAACTTAAAAACACTAGAAGGATTTACTGGGATGTTTCTATTTTGAGGATGCAGAGAGCCATGTGGCCAAAAATGCAGGAGGTGTCTAAGTACTGAGAGTTGCCCCTGGTTTATGGTCAGCAAGGAAATCAGGACTTAAGAACTAGAACCACAGGAACCAAATTTTGTCAATAAGAATGACATCGAAACACATTCATCCCTAGAGTATACAAATGAAAATACCCGCTAACATCTTGATTTTACTACTTGAGTCTGAGCAAATAACCAGTCACATTAATCTCAGAGTTCTAGGATTGAAATTAACCAGAATTAAAGGAATTAACCAGATATAGATGGAGAATGAAACAACATGACCTGGCTAAAAGTAGAACATAGACATTTACATTAAAGGTTAAAACAAAGGACAATTTTAGGAATTTTAAGCAATGTTTTATGGAAGAAGTAAAAATATGTACAGCAAGCTGGAAAGAAGCAAGATATGTTAGAAAGGTAAAAGGGCATTCTGAGGAATCAAGTTTTTTTTTTTTTTTCTTATTCTTTTGAATCTCTAGTTCAGAGCATTGAAGTTACTCATAGTTTTGGATTCATGAAAGAAAATCAATACCAGCCAATGCAATTGTCCTTTCCTGTTACTGATTCATTTATATTGTTTTCATTCAATTATACATAGTGTCCTTACTCTATATTCACTTTTCTTTCCTTCTCAGAAAAAAGCATTTTAATATATTTGAGGTGTATCATTCTGGATATTAGTGAAAAATGTGTGCTGTTAGGTATGAGCATATTTTAATACTTATAAATACTTTTGTCAGTCTGTGGTTTACACTTGTTATTTAAATGTAAGTTGCTTTCAACATCTAGCCACCTGCTATGAGCAGATCACTTCATTTCTAACTATTTGTATTTTCTCTTCCTTCATCCTCTTACTATTAACATCTCTTTGCATTGTCAGGTCAATAACATTTTTTCTATACAAATTTTCTTTTGTATATAAAGTTTGCTTTTCTTCATATTGAATTTCGAATTTTTATTTTCTTAGAAAAAAAGCAGACTGAATTTATCTTTCTTTTCTTTTTGTTTGGAAATTACTTCAAGACAGACTCATTGGGGGCCATTGGTATCTTACAATATTATCTTATCCATCCAAACATATGAAACATCTTCTAAGAAGTTTATCTAAATTTCCACATTCTATCTATGTAGCTTATATCTTTATGGTGAAATTAATTCCTGTAGACTTTATATAAAATATTTTGCTTTTCTTATTATATCTGTTGTTTAAATAGCATAGTTTATTATTTATGTAGCAAAAATTCTAATGAGATTGAAAAGATCTTATATTTAGTAACAAACATTTTTTTTTAAGCTTGCTTATTGGTTCTTATAGCTATGGTTTGACTCCAAAGTTATTTATAAGTATATGATGATGTTATATGAAAAATAAGTTTTATCTTTTCTTATTCTCTGTATCACCTATTTATTTATATCACCTACTTATTTTTCTTTCCTTATAACATTGGCCATTTAGTCTTATGTGTAAAAGTAGCAGTAGTTACTAGTTTCTTTTTTTTTTTTTTCTCAAAAATGAGTTTATTGCTCTTTTTGGATATGGAGTTTTTAGTTGTTTGGGGGAATACATATTTAACCAACTTAAAGATCTGCCTTCATTTTAATAGTTTTCTAAGAAACTCATCATAAACAGGTGCTGAATTTTGCCAAAAGCTTTTTTTTTTTTTTTTTTTTTTTTTTTGGTTATTGAGGAAATTGTACTCCTACTCATCTTTGAATATTTATGGGTTGAATATTACATCAACATCCTTTAGGGGGATGAACTCTCCTTGTCTTTCTAGGAATAAACCTTTTTGATCAAAATGTGTTATTTAATATTTGGCAATATTTAATTTAAGGTTTTGAATTTACACTTTTAAATAAAAGAACCTTTTTAATTACCTTCTTAAAATTCTGAAACAAACTGAATAATGTAGTAATTAACTGTTTCTTAAAAGTTTGTTAAAACATTCATGATAAAAGCCTCCATGGGTATTTTTTACTATTATTCTAAATCCTTTGATAATTGTGCAAGAAATTTCATATGATTGTTTTATTATACAATATCAGGTTTCATCTGTACAAATTTTTTTAAGTAGTTTTATATTTCTCTTGTGATTGCACTTGTTCAACTTATTTTGTTCTTCATTTTGTTCAGTTTCAGTCCTTTTTACTCCATCATTGCTCCGAAAAGTCTCTTTTCTATATTGAACTTTTTAAAAAAGTAACAATTTTCTAAAAAACTTTCTATTGTGCTGCCTTTCCCCTGTATTTTATCAATTTTATGCACTTTATTATTCCCTTTTTTAAATTATTTTTTTCCAAATTCCTGGGACAAATGTCAGCTTGTTTGCTCAATTGGTTTGCATATAGCCTTTCTTGTTTCCTGATAAATGCATTTAAAGCTACAAAATTTCTTATAATAACTGCCTTTAGTTTTCTATACAAAATTTTCAATGCAATATTTTCACCGATTATTAGCTCTAAATATTATTTAAACTATTTTAGAATTTCCTTTAGAATTCAAAACTTACTTAACAATATATTTGATTGCAAATATGTGAGAAGGGTTTAGTTCTCTTTTATTCACTAGTATCTGAAAGGATTGCATTGTGGTAAGAAAAATACTCTGACATTGAGAAAGGGATAAAAAAATACTCAATGAAGTAATGAAAGATTGGCTCAGGAAAGATGGGGACGATTCAAAGGAAATCAAATGCTAATACCTCCAGAGCACCTTCTCCCCCTCTTTCTTGTTGCTAAAGTCACTTGCCTCCAGGGAACTTTTCCTCCCAGCAAGGAGTTGTTAATGAGCAGCCCCATTGGCTGTTTTTCTACTAGACAGATATGGAATAAAAAGGAGTGGTACCCCCTGGACCCATTCTCTTCACCATGCAGCATCGGAGGAGGGGCATGAGAAGAAAGGAAATCTGAAATCTATAAAAAGGGGAAGACATCCCCACTCCCTAGGGCACCAGCTTTGGACCCCCCTTAACTCCTGCGGAGTCTCTGTTCTATCCTCTAAATAAAACATTTTGTTCTTGCCTTGGTGTTTTGTGGGTGTTCAATCTTCAACACTGGGGAAAAAGGACTAATTCTGATTTTAAGTCTGGTTTTAATGGCATTCAAATTTTGGAATTAATTAAACATTTATTTTTGATAATTAAAACCCTATATTTTTATATTTGTTTTAATTAGTTATAATTGAAAAATAAAAGTAGAAGGCACTATAATACATCATATATAATGGAGTATAATTTCTCATTCTTCTGGTTATACATGATGCAGAATCCCACCGGATATATATATAAACACACACACACACACACACACACACACACACACACATAGGGTAATAATGTTTGATTCATTCTATTCTCTTTCCTACCCCCATGCCCCTTTGTCCCCTTCACTTCCCTCTACCTAATATAAAGTAACTCTATTCTTCCCTAGCACCCACGCTTATTGTGAATTAGCGTCTGCATATTAGAGAAAACATTGTCTTCAAAGTCCTATTTTTAAAGCTCTGAATATATTCAAATTTATTTACATTCTTTCAAGTTAATATGATATGCTTGAGTTTGGAACCCCCAAAGACCACCAGAGACCAAGATCAATGTAAGAAGCAAAGAGGTGTTTATATCGAGCTAGCTCAGTCCTCTGCATGCACACAGCAACTGGTGGTGCTAAAGAGGCCCCATCCCAGGGTTTGCAGCAGTTTTATACACTCTTTGCTTCTTACATTGATCTTGGTCTCTGGTGGTCTTTTGGGGGGACCAAACTTGAGCATAACAAGACCAATTTTCCTGTACTATTTTTTGTTCATTTTTGCCTCCAGTGATTGAATGGTTGCCAATATTGAGGATGAATTTTCACCACATGATTCTTTCAGACACACCAATCTCCTCTGGAAATACCAACACAGAAATACCCCCCAAATCATGCTTTACTAGTTCTGAAAGTATTTCTTAATTCAGTCAATTGGATATCTAAAATTACCTATTACATTTTAACATTACATGCAGTCTGTAATATGTTTTCTTTTTAGTTCTAGATTTTAAAATTATGAGTTTTTGTCATTTTTTAATCTAATATTATCTTATTTCAAAACCAGAACTACAATTGGGCTGCTAAACATATGTACCTTATTAGTACTACATCATTATACTAACTTTTTAAATCTATCTGTTTCATATCTTCTTTGCCCAGTTCCATTTTAATAAATCATCACAGATTCTGTGGCTTTTAAAATACAACTCAACACAGTAAGCAGATTTTCTAATTTTCTCTGGAATGCAAGTTATGCATCCTGCTTGTTTACATTCATTTCAATATGAGCCAAGTACTTTGTTATCTACTGTTTGTCAATAAGTAATTCAACAAGGTCTTCTACACATCCAAGCTATCCACTGTTCTTGCATTTTTCATGTTAACGACAGATTTTTTAAATGAGTTGAGGATTTAAGCCTTTTTCTGAGTCATTAATTTTACACACCTCGTGATTTATTAAGTGTTCTATATTTCCTTGGTAATAATACTGAATCTAGGAGTTAGGAAGAAAACCCAACTTGCTGGTGTTTGCACTGTAAACTTAACTAATGCTATATTTTACTTTGATTCTCTTTTCTTTTTTAAAGAGTGCTGTAATTTACTTTTAAATAATATATGTCAAAGTAGCATATTTTTAATATATACATTTTTAATTTAAATGAACTTTTTAGTTTAGAATAGTTGAATTGTTGTTGTTATTACTATTGTTTTAAATATTCTTTTTCATGCAAAAATATAGAAAATAGAAGTTTTCAACTTTTGAAATGTAGTGATAGCTCACACTTATTGTATTAACATGTGAAATATTTTTGCAGTTATGGGGATTGAATTCAGGGGTGTTCCACCAATGAGTTACTTCCCCAGGCCTTTTAAAAAAAATTGAGGCAGGATCTCCCTAACTTGCTGAGGCTGGTTTCAAATTTGCAGTCTCACATAGGATCCTGAGTTGGTGGATTCCAAGTGTGCAACACTACACCCAGCACAAGTTAAACATTCTATATGCTTGGTCACATTTTATTTCTAAAATAACAAAATACTGTGATTCTCCTTTTTCCAGGTGCAGAAACCAAGACAAAGATTGGTATGTCACTTATGCATGATATAATAGGAAATAGGCATCTTTGTTTAAATAAACAAAACAAGAAAAAAATACATAAAATACATTTAAAATTACTGAATTTTCAAAAAAACAGTATATGTACAGAAGGCTGTCCACTGAACCCTAATAGATATGGTTTTAAGGAAAACCCTGTATTATGTTTGTAGGAATAGTAGGTAGAAAAGCTCCATAAACTCAACAAGCCAAAACAACCATTTATCTGTCCGAGAATTTATTAGCAGGACTGTAGCTGCCAGTTGCAGAAGAGAAGGGGGAAGAGAGAGAGGAGAGAAAGAGAGGAGAGAAGAGAGAGTGAGAGGGGGAGAGTAAGAGAGGGAGAGTAAGAGAGAGAACATAAACAGGGTGTTGATATTTATGGGCTTAACGCAGGATGAGGAGGAGCAAGGCGAGTGGGCTGTTACTTCTTCATTGGCAGAGAGTTCGGGCTACTTCATGGATTGGAGGTGTGCCATTCAAAGTTCGAGCCATTCACAGGGATTGGAGGTGATGGTTCGCTCACCATTCAGTGTGTTATGGACCTGAGCTCCCGGAAGAGGAGTGCTCAAGGTGCCATCTTTACCAACAATGTCATTCCTCATAAATAAGAAAAACACATTCTCTGATATTTTGTTTAACTATATAGACTAATATCTGTCGAAGATATAACTTGATTGTATGATTTTGAAATTTAAAATACTAAATTTTCCAATATTTTAAATAATCTTTTAAAAATATCTCTCATAAGTTGTAAAGAGGATCTGAAACAGAAAAACTAGCAGGCCAGTATTTTGAGAAATTGCTTTAAAAATTGCATGTACTAAGAATCCCTGACTTATTTCTACAAATCTTTTTATTTCCCATATTTGTTCTCTGAAGAGTTATAACATAGTTCCATTTTAATAGATTTTTCAGAATTATAAAATCTTTTCAGAATTATAAAAATTAAATTAAATCTTTTCAGAATTATAAAAATGTCCCCAGAAATGCTAAAATACACATTCTTTTTCATAGTGCATTTCTCTTTTGTTGCCTTAAAGTTACATTAAAAACATTTTAAATTATAGTTAAAAATCAATGAATGGGATGAATTAAAACTAAAAAGTTTCTTCTCAGCAAAAGAAACAATCTGTGAGGTGAATAGAGAGCTACATCATAGGAGCAAATCTTTTCCCCTCACACATCAGATAGAGCACTAATCTCTAATTTCTTGGGTATTAAAAAAAAAACTCAAAAAGCTAAACACCAAACAAACAAACAAACAAAAAAATAACTCAATCAATAAGTGGGCCAAGGACCTAAACAGACACTTCTCAGAAGATGATATGCAATCAATCAATCAATATATGAAAAAAAAATATTAAACATCTCTAGCTATTAGAGAAATACAAATCAAAACTACTCTTAAGATTTCATCTCACTCCAGTCAGAATGGAAGCTATCATGAATGAAAACAACAATAAGTGTTGGCAAGGATGTGGGGAAAAAGGTACACTCATACACTGCTGGTGGGATTGCAAATCGGTGCAGCCAATATGGAAAGCAGTATGGAGATTCTTTGGAAAACTGGGGATGGAACCACCATTTCACCTAGCTAACCACCTAGGGAGGAATAGACAAACTCTAGATAGGGCAGAGGGGTAGGAGGGGAAAGGAAGGGGGCATGAGATTAGAAATAATGGTGGACTGTGATAGACATCATTATCAAAAGTAAATGTATGAAGACATGAATTGGTGTGAATGTACTTTGTATACAACCAGAGATATGAGAAATCTGTGCTCTATATGTGTAATATGAATTGTAATGCATTCCTCTGTCATATATAAATAAAAAATAATAAAAAAAGAAAAAACACTTTCAAAAAAGTCAATAAATATATGAAAAAGTGTTCAATATCTCTAGCAATTAGAGAGCTGAAAATGAAAACTACTCTTTAAGATTTCATCTCTAGTCAAATTGGCAATTATCAAGAACACAAGTAACAATAAATGTTAGTGAGGATGTTGGGAAAAAGGTACACTCATACATTGCTGGCGGGACTGCAAATTGGTGCAACAATTGTGGAAAGCAGTATGAAGATTCTTCAGAAAACTTGGAATAGAATCACCTCTGTACCCACCTATCCCAATTCTCGGCTTATATCCAAGGACTTAAAATCAGCATACACCAGTGATGCAGCCACATCAATGTTTATAGCAGCTCAACTCACAATTGCTAAATTATGGAACCAACCTAGGTGTCCTTTAACAGATGAACAGATAAGGAAAATGTGGGATATATGCAATGGAATATTACTCAGACTTAAAGAAGAATTATGGCATTTGCAGGTATATGGTGGGGCAGGAGACTATCACGCTAAGCGAAATAAGCCAATCCCCCAAACCCAAAAGCCAAATGTTTTCTCTGCTATGAGGAAACTAATTCACAATAAGTGTGTGTGTGTGTGTTTTTTTTTGGGGGGAGGGGCATCTAGGGAAAAATAGAGGTACTTTGGGTAGTCAAAGATGAGTGAAGGGAGGGGAAAGGGTTGGGCATAGGAATGATAGTAAAATGAATCAGAAATTATTACCCTATGTATATATGTGACTACGTGACGAATGTGATTCTACACTATGTAAAACCAGAAAAATAAGAAGTTATACTCAATTTATATATGTTGTATCAAAATACATTCTACTGTCATGTATAGCTAATGAAAACAATTTTTCTTTTAAAAATGTATGAATTTCCTGAAAATAATGTGAGGAGTTTCAAAGCATTTAAATTCTTATGATTTTATTTCATTGTTTGCTAAGATATATTAAATCTACTTTTGGTATATAATGTTATAATTTAAAAACTATGCATACTACTGTATTTGGTAAGAGTTTAATAGTTGAGTCCAAGTCAACTTAAAATAGTACCCCCATTTGACATTAGTGAAAATTGTGTAAAAATTCATGTTTGTCTGTACATGAAAATACATTAGCACATGAGAACATGGCTTATTTTATCAAGCACTTATTGCTCTAAATGAGCTATATTTCATGCCAAATTGTCAATTAAATTATTCTGTTTATAGTTTTTATACATGTATTTATGTCAGCATACAAAATTATTTCATAGTTTTGTTTTTCAATATTCTAAAAAATTTTTTAGTCTGGGGAAGTAGCTCTGTGGTATCTCCTTTGCCTAGCATGATCAAGGACATTTATTTAATCAACAGTACAGAGGAAATAAAAAACAATCAAAAAAGGGTCTTGGTTACTCTTTGTATCTATAGAATTGATAGTATATTCTTAATGTGGTAAATAATATTGATTATTTAAAATATTGATTATTGATATTGCTTAATTAAACTAGCATTATTGATATAAACAACTTTTACCATATTGTATTTGTCCTCTTTCAATATTACTTGGATTAATTTTACTAGTGTTTTTTCCAGGTTTCTGAGGATATTGGTGTGCAAGTTTCTAGTTCCTATAAATAACATGTTATATTTGGTATTGTAGATATGTTAGAAAATACATTCTCCCTATGATTTCTAAAGGGTTTTAAGAGGTTTTTTTTTTTTTTCCCCTTAAACATTTGAAAATTGACTGTTTTAAAAATCAGAGCCTGGAATTCTATTTTGGGGAAGGTTTTGACTAAGAACTTAATTTTTTAATGAAATATGAGGTACTTAAATTCTATATCTTCTTTTGTCTGTTTTGGCAAGTTGTGTTTTCACAGGAAAAAGAAAAGGTTTCCAATTCATATTAGTTGTCAAAATGATTGGCATAAGGCAATTTATGTTTTTTTTTCCCTTATTATCCTTCAATGTCCCTGGAATCTGTGTTGATATTAATGTCTTTCCCATTTTATATATTGGTAATTTGGGTTTTCCCCTATTTTAATTTATTTTACTAAGGCTTTATAAACTCAGTAATCTTTTCAAAAAGTTTGTATAAGTAATTTTCTCTGTTATTTTCTTTTTTATTCACTTATGCTTTTATATTTATTGTATCTTACTTTGAGTTTATTTGTACCATTTAAAATATATATTCTTAAGCAGATGTTTATATTAATAGATTAAGCTTTCTTCTGTTTATTTTTCTAACATAGCCGTTGAAGTCATTACTTTTCTTTTAACATTGAAATTTTTTTTCTCATAAAATTTAATGGACTAGGTTTTTCTGTCATTCAATTTTAAATATATGTTTATGTTTTACTGTTGAAATATTTTTACCTTTGAATTATTTAGGAGGTATTTTTTAATTTATGCAAATTTGAGAATTTCTACCTAATCTCATAATTACTAATTTTGAAAATGAGACAAATTGTGTCTTTTTCTAACCCATCATCAGATACACAGTTGAGGCTCAATAACAAAAGACGAACTAACAAGTAAATGCATACAAATTTATTTAACAGTAGTTTTATATGATATAGAATCCTTCTTATATCATTGAGACCTAAATTACAAGGGAAAACTGAATTTCTCTCCTTCCTTCCTTCCTTCCTTCCTTCCTTCCTTCCTTCCTTCCTTCCTTCCTTCCTTCCTGCCAGGGATCAAATCCAAGGCCTCACACATGTTAGGCTAGCACTCTATCACTGATCTGTACCCGCAGCTGAAAATTGTATTCTTCAACTTCGATTTAATGGAAAGTATATTCTCGGGCTGGGGTTGTGGCTCAGCGGTAGAGCGCTCACCTCACACACAGGAGGCCCTGCATTGATCCTCAGCACCACATAAAAATAAAGGCATTGTGTTGTGTCCAACTACACATAAATAAATAAATAAATAAATAAATAAATAAATAAATAAATAAATAAATGAAATAAAGGTATTGTGCTAAAAAAAAGCATGTACTCATAAAAATTTGAATGGAAAAAAAGGGCATATAATCTAATACTAGTAAAATGGAAAACTTAGAAATATCTCTTTGTTCAAATTTCTCTAAACTTTTTTTTGTTTTCATTCCTTTCTGATGATGACATAGACATTTTTGTTTGTTTGTTTTCATTTCTTTCTGATGATGATATGACAACTAAGGGAATTATTTCATGGCTTCTTCAGGGTAGAAGAGTTGGAAATAGTCAGAGAGAACTTCCTGTATCTGCTCTTTCATATTTTGTGGTAACACATTGTTTTAGTCAGTTTTGTGTTGCTATAACCAAAGGACCCGACAAGAACAACATAGACAAAGAAAAGTATGTTTTAGCCATTTTTTAGAACTTCAGTACATAGTTGACTGTTTCTGTAGCTCTGGGCCCAAGGTGAGGCAGGACATCATGGAGGAAGGCTGTGGCATAAGAAAACAGCTCAGGACATGAAAGCCAGGAAGCAGAGAGAGAAATATCTGCTCACCAGGGACAAATATAAACCCCAAAAGCATGCCCCCTGACATCTACATCCCCCAGCCACACCCAGTTACACACACAGTTACTAGGAACTTAATCTGCATAAATAATCAATCTACTAATTAGTTTATAGCTCTCATAATCAAATCATTTCACCTCAGAACCTTTTTTTGCATTGTCTCACACATATCTTAAATATAACATACATATTCAATCTCATAAATTTCTAATTTCATACTTTTTTAGTCAGATAATTTTTTAATATTTTATTCTTTGAAAACTTTTGAATTTTATTTTATGGCTAAAAATATGATCCATCTTGGAGAACTTTATAAGTATACATATGTACCTGGTCATACTATAAAATACAGCCCTCAGTGATGTATTTTTTGAATGGCACTGCATTAATACTTTGAATGTCATAATGAGATACACTGTATATTAAGTGGGAAGTTAATTAGAATGAGGAGTCTGTGGATTAAACGTCCAGAGAAATAGCAGGGCTGAATGTGGTCTAAACATCTTCAACTTTATTTGCACCATAAAAATATACAAGTATTTTGGTAACAGATTTATATAAAAATTTCCTAAACAGATGTTGAAACTAGAATCTGTACTTATTGAAATATTTCTTATGTCCCTTAAAAAATAAGTGAGGATATATGAAAAATATTCATTAAATAAGCAAGCAAAATAATATGCTTGGAATAAGAGATTATCTTTAAATTACTTTACATATTAAATGTATTAAGTATAGTTGGAACTACATCAAATAAAACAGAATAGGATCTATACCTTAATAGCACTGACATTCTAATGCATATGGCTGTAATAACAAACATAATAAATATATTATGCAGTATGTTAGAAGATAAGTCCATTAAAAGAAAACGTAAATAGAACAAATGATTGATGTGAGAGGTGGAGGGAGTCAGAAATGTTTCATCTTTAATTTTACTTGAAACTGTGTTTGTGAGCAAAGATTTATAAGAAGTTAAGGGGTTACCCATGTAGATCCTCAATAGGGAATGCTCTGAACAAAGAGAATATGCAGTGATAAAACCCTTATATGAAATCCAGTCTGGCATATTACACTTACAGGAAAGAAGCTCTCTGGGCTAGAAATCAGACAGGGGAGAGGGTAGTAGGAAAGGAAGTTAAGGATGTAGCTGGGAGACAATTAAAATGTTTGACTTCAAATAAATGGTTAAACATTTTAGGACTTGGAACAGACCAGTAACATTGCATTATTATCTCTATTAGGCTTTTAAATATTCATCTTATTACTCTTGTTAAAATACATCTTAGGCAGGGTAAGGGGAATATTCATTTAGAAGAACATCGTAGTATTAGGTGAGAGAAAGTAGTATGACTTTAAAAAGTTTGTCATTAAAATTTTAGAAACTACCCAGCATTTACCAGGGAAGTAGCCTTCTGACAGGTCAGAAGTCCTTAGAGTCTGAAGGTATCTGAAGGTAGTGGCAGCATGATTCCCTGACAATTTGAATATGAAATGTGAAAAAGAGATACCTCAGTGTCCAGATCAAAATTATGTTGATTATCTAGAACACTAATGTAGCTAAAGCAAGTGTTATTTTCTCAAACTATTCATGAGGAGCTGAAGCATGAACTTGAAGGGATTTGGTTATAAGGCCATTAAGTGACAGATATAAACCGTTAACTTACCTGAGAGAGTTCATCTGCATTCACTGGCCAACTCTTAATCTGTGAGTTTCTCATGTATGTCACAGATTTTAAAGCAATTATAGTGTGTTGGAATTCCAAAACAAAATTAAATTTGACAATAAATTTAACTTTAAATCAATTATACTTGTGGGAGAGAGATGGAGTGAAAAATGAAAAAAAAAACCTGTGGATATATTTGTTGGCATAATACAGAGTTTCTACAATTCAAACACTTGTAAATTTGTTTCCTTAATATGAACAAATAGTCTACAGAGGACAACTTTTTCAGGAAAGTCTTGAAGATTCAAAATATCCTGAATGACAATAGTGAAAATTGGAAAGCAGTTTTCTCAGTCCTGATTTAGTAATGTAGGCAACTGTAAAAATCACCTAATCTCTTTTTTTAGACAGGAAGTTTGGCAGGAGCTTTCCTTTCCGACAACAAATTTGTCTCCTGGCAGTAGTGATTTGTAGCAGCTGCTGCAAATCAGTAATAATTTGGGCTCATTCCATTCACAGGTGTGGAAAGCCTAGAATTTAAGAGGTTTACAGACTCTGGACTGCACTCACCAGTAATGAAGAACTTGAGCAACTTTTTTTTTCTTTATAGGATTTATTGTTATTTCAGAATCTAGAAGTCTCTTTTTTTCAGGGTCAAAATGATTGGTCAGATAAAAATGTCTGCAGATTCTAGCTTGTCTTCTCTTTTTCACCCAGGAGAAAGGAAAAGTGAGAATTAAGATGGAGTTTTCTTTATCATTGCTTTCGTGAATCTTTATTTTAAGAGCAGTGGGAAATTAGAAACTTTTACCTCTTCTAGGCGAATATCCTGTGTATGTTATTATTTGTTGTGTTGTCATATGCCTTGCCACTAGATCTCACTAAGGCTAAAGGTACAAACTTATTTTTTTTCTTCTTAACACTAATATCCTTACACACATGCCAATATATAGGCCAAAACAAATGGGCTGGGATGACATACTATTACTATGGCTGATGTACTTACTATTAGATCTTCATTAATATGCAATAAGTCCATCTGCTTATCGCTTATTCTATAAAGTTAAAAAGTCTATTATAAATTATAACAGCTAATTTATAATAGGTAAATTATACAGGTCATGGTGTTTACATCCTCAGCAGATATATTGGGTGGTAATATATGGCTATGACAATTCCTACCACTGGACATTTTAGCACTTTCTCATCAAATAGATATGAAGTTTATATATTTACAAATACCTTGGTTAGGTTTTCTTTTGAAAGGTCCAAAGTTATTGCATATTTTAAACATCGCCGAGAAAAACAAAGAAGTAATGTGATTATTTTATTCTAACAACCAGCACTGGGTACTATATTAGATTACTTTATCAATTGAAGGGAAATTTTTCTTGGGCTTATTTTATGCAATTCTTGTGTTGGAAAAATGATAATAATATTAAAAATAATATTTATCAAGTGCTTATCATATTTTAAGAATTTAATATCATTTTATTTAATAATTGAAGGACCTTATGAGTTTAAAAGACAGGATTTGAGTTCAAAGGTTTTGTGATTACATGTTTCATTTCACCTAGTTGAAGTTTATTGCTTTGAATACATCAGCACATTACATTTTGTAGCTTTTCATGCTATAATTATAAAAAAAATACTCATAAATCATTGGGACAGATGGTATTATATTAATAATAGTACTCATTTAAAATTTTAAAATATGATTGAAAAAATATAATGTATGTATTATGGTATATAGATCTATATAAATACATATGTATCCTTTCTTTAAAAAAATAAGAAACTTATACTCTTTTTTATAATATTTTATATAAAACAGTATAAAAACCAGAGATAGGTAGCTCAAACTTTTGCTTAGGATCATCATGCAGCCAGCAATGGCTGCTCAAATAGAATGCAATTAAATACTTGGCCACATATAGACACCAGTTGATATTTGTAAACATTTTTTATATTGCCATGGTACTGCTGTGAATTATTCTCCCATGTGGTGTTTATTTCTTGTTCCCTTATGGTTATTGACTCTGCCATCAGCAATTCTCTCACATTGTGATTCCACAATGTTCCCTTGTTGTGATTGGCAAAGCCACAGAATGGCTATAATTTCTGGAAGAACCAATCCTGCAAATTTCATAGGCAAGCATAATGTTTACTGAAAAATTTATTCAGCTCTGTTCTGATGCAATAAATAATATCATAAATAACTTCTGTAACACATTGCCCTAAAATGTATTTTTAAAAGTTGTTTTTTTTTCCACTTATACAGAGAAAATAGCAAGATATGGAAAACACTTAGAAGCATATTTTTGAATTTTTTAATTATAGAATTACAGACCTATTTTGCAAAAATTATGAACTAGTTTTAAAAATGCTCTTTATGTTTTCATATTCTCCTTGATTAAGTTCAATTATTTCATAATATGATCTTAACTTCTTTAGTAAGAAGCACTGATTTTTACTCAAAGACTTCATTAAAGTCACTCAAAATATACAATTTTAATACAATAAATCCAATTAGAAATCAGAAAACTAGAGATCTAATGTTAGCTTCTTATATAAGCTTACCTCTTTCACTTTTGCTTGCCTCAATTTTGGAGTGGTAGGAAATAGCCAATGGGATAATCTATTAGAAAGAATGTTATATAGCACGTTATCAAACCAAACACTACCATCACATTCTATTACTGCATGCATGTCCCTATGGTGATTTAATTTAATCTGTTTATTGAAAGCGCCTTTCCTTTATCTCTTTACTGATGAGAAACACTTTTTAAAATTTACTTTAAAGACATATTAATGTGAAATAGAGCTGTAAAATTATGAATATTATAATGTTTTCTGTAGATCAGAATTAAAGTTTGATCATAGTAAATGGATATTAAAATATTAGGAAAATTGATTAAGCTTCATAATTTCATTTTCCTTTCAGTTAAAAGGGAAGTATTTTATCAACCCAAATGTGTTTCTATCAGAATTAAATGCAAAGCTGCTTGCAGGTCTTAATATATTTTATGGTTATATAGTAAGTCAGTTTTGTGATTATTTTGTGATTACAGTTTGGTAAATATTGCCCAGATTGTTTCAAAGTCCCAAAAATATATACATCACAAAACTCTGATAAAGTTTGGTGTTCACAAACATTCAGAGCTGCTTGTGCTCTTGTTTCAAAGAGGTTCTTATACCAGCTTGCATTAAATTTAGAAACTATTCACTATATTTTTAATTTTTTCAATATTTTTCTGCTTGTCTTTCCCTTTGAGGGCCCTTTGAGGACTCTGATTAATGTATATTAAACTCCTCAAAATTGCCCTACAACCATTTTCATTGACTCACTTTTTCATTCATTATTTCTTTCTCCCTTTTCTCTGCTTTACTTGGGATAGTTATATTGCTATGACTTCAAGTTCAATATCTTCATTTTTGCCATATCTAATAAATACTTGATCCCATTTGGTAGGTATCTTTGTTGTTGTTGTTGTTTTTTAATCTTTTTTTTTATATTTATTTTTTAGTATTTGGCGGACACAACATCTTTGTCTGTATGTGGTGCTGAGGATCAAACCCGGAATGCACGCATGCTAGGCGAGCGCGCTACCGCTTGAGCCACATCCCCAGCCCGTTTTTTAATCTTAAACATAGTGGATTCATCTATGGAATTTGGGTCTTAATACTTTTTTTGCTTCTATTTTTTAAAATTGGGCATATAGTTAATAATAAATGTTTTCCCATCTTTGTCCATTAATTCTAATACCTGTGCCACTTCTGGGTTAGTTTCTGTTGAGAGATTATCATCTTCATTATGTTTCCATGGGTTGACTATTTTGTGTCTAAAATCTGATTGGATGCCAGACATTGTGAATTCTACTTACTGGGTACTAGATATATTTACATATACAAATACCTGTTATGGGTTGCAGTTGAGTTATTTGAAAAAAAAAATATAATTCATTCAGGCATTTCTTTTAAAATTTGTTAGGAAGATACAGAAATGAGTTCAATTTATGGCGAATTATGGCCTATTTATCATTAAGAACCTACTGGCTCTTATGCCAATTTCCTCTAAATTATGATTTTCTCCAGTCTGACTGATGAGAAGAGGCACTATTCTGATGCTGTGTGATAAATGTGCACTTCAATCTCTTCAGATCAAAACACACACACACACACACACACACACACTGCTTTGGGTAATTCTCTCATCAGTTTGCTCTGATCAGTACTCTGCTGAATACTTGATGGAAATCTTCTGTAGATCTCTTGGATCTCCTCCTATGCGGTCTTTTCCTAATTCATAATCTATTCTAGGAATGCAGCTCCCTTGATCATCTTGAAGTTACACATTCATCTCCAACTAGGGACCCTGGCACATGTTCTGACTAAACACTCCACCTTGCACATGGCTTGGGAAGTGTAATGAAGCAATCTGAGGAGTCATCATAAGACTGACTGCATTTGTGTTCCATTTTTCTGAGAGAATTGTACTCTATTTTCCGAAGTCTGCTATCTCAAACACATTTAAAAAATATTTTGTGCTTTTGTCATTGTCCTTATTCTTTGTTTTCTGATGGGAAGGTAAATTCAGTCTGAAACCATTAAGAAATCGAAACCATTAAGAAATCGAAACCATTAAGAAATCAGAAAATTTCACAGTGCTTGCAAAGTAACAGAACTGGCGGAATGACATAAGATGTCTGCATTGCTGACCAAAAAAAAAAAAAAATAATAATTTATTATTCACAGAAAAAGTATCAACTGGAATAACATTGCAGCAGTGTTTGCTGAACCCTGATTTCCACAGGTAGTATGGTAGAATCAGGAATTGCTTGTCTACGCAATAGATATGCTCTGTGGGAGAGGAACTCCTAATTTATAGATTTTTATCTTATATCCAGACTACTGGAAAGCATGTGAATTTCATCTCTATTTATAATTTTGGATGGTAATTGGTAATGTCTCCATTTTTTTCTCTGTATGAAATTATAACTAAATTTACTCCTGTGAGAATCCTTGTTTCTTCCAGCTCCAGTTTTCTGGAGCTTCTGCAAACATCCCCCAAAAGATAGTTCTATAATATAGGACATATTATTTTCTGGATGTGTAAATTATAAGATGTTTATGGAGAATTGTCTCTTACCATCTGATCCCTGTTAGTTCATCTTAATTGGAAGTGCATATTCTTTATAGCTTTTTAGCAAGACACAAAGAGGAACTTCAGAGAGTCTTACAATGGAGTTTTTAAAGTTAGGGCAGTAACATGGTGCTCACTTGGAACATGCTGGTATTAGTGGTAACCTAAATGGCCTACTATTTTAAGAAAGAAAAATTTTAGACACAACATAAAGCATAGAATTATATCTGCTGAAGCATCGCTTTCATATTGGGGGACGTGTATTCAGTTCCCATTAAAAGAATCTGAAATCAACAGTGCATGAGTACTACTGGGACTCTAAAGATTAGATATCTCATTCACTCAACATTAACTCATTGGTTAGAAATATTAGACTAAGAAACTAGTCCACTGCCATTGGAAGAGCATCTGAATCAGCAAAGACAACTTTTAAATTTATATGTATGTTATGGTTTAGTACCCCCAAAACTCATGTGTAAGATAATGCAAGAAAGTTCAGAGATAAAATGATTGAGTTCTGAGAGACTTAACCAAATCAGTGAATGAACCCCCATCCCTTATGGATTAAATGAGTGGTAACTGTAGGCTGGCTGGAGGAGGTGAGTCCCAGGGGTATGCCTATGGAGTATATATTTTATACCTGGTGAGTGATCTCTAACTCTGCTTCCTGACTGCAATGCCCTGAGCCAAATTTCTCTACCAAGTGTCTTTGGTGAGCTGAGCTTAGAGTCTCTGTTTCCTGATCATCACGTGAGCCACTTTCCTCGCCACACTCTTTTACCATGACAATCTGCTTTCACCTTGAGCCCAGGAATGGAACTGCTGTCTCTGGACTAAGACCTCTGAAACCCTGTGATCACAAATAAACTTTTCCTCCTCTAAAATTGTTCTTGTCAGTTTTTTTAGTCACAGCAGTGACAAAAAGCTGATTAAAACCAGATATAAATAATTTCACCCTCAAACAACTGAATCAAAATAACTTAGGCACAGTATTCTTATACTTAATAAAACTGAAAAAAAAAAGCATGATACTAGAAATACTAGGTGATACTAGAGAATTTCAAAGGGAGGAGAAAACTAAAGTTTTGAAAGAGGTATTTCAAAACATTTAAAAGTTTGCAAATAGTATGCAATATCATCTGTGAATGTGCAGGCTGCCCCTGTTCAAAGGAGTAGGGATCTCTGTTTCCTCCCCAGGAGGTAGAAAAGTCCCTGGGGAATCACAGTATCAACATTAACCTTCATATTATTCTGCTTTCTGGTCAGATCTGCAGAGATTATAACATTCTAAAATGACAATGGAAGATGCAGGAAGTCATTTGGGGCTACAATAATGCGCATGTGTTTAATTCTCATGATAGCACAAGTAGGGGACACTTAAATTAGCTTCTAATAGGTCATTAATATGAACTGATTCCTGGTCATCAAGAAGTATATATATTTCAGATTTTTCAAATAAATTTTATGAATAAGGTTTCTTTATAACCCTTAAATAATCTGACAAAGCAGCTTCAGAATTAATATCACCAAACAAATTATTATGGAATATCTTCATACCATCATGATACGAATAGGGTGTCTGAAGATTGATAGCAATACAGAAATGAGAGGCAAACATACCCAGCATCTGAGGGATAGGACATTACAGAAAAATAGGCAAACAGCAATAAAGAAATCCAGCTTTACAATAATAATGGAAATGAATCACTACAGTCTTGAGGCTCCCAAGCAGAGCAACCCTTAGGGTAAAGACAATTATGTTTTTTTTTAAGCTTGGATAGGTTAAATGAAACACATGCACAAAGACTGGAGTCTTGGGAGAATCAAGATAGTAAAATTTTATTTCAAAGTTTTTGGTATCAATTTTTGTGAGGACTAAGTGAAAAAATATTAATAGAAAGTAACACTATTCCAATTATGTATGTGTTTATGCATTTGTTGTGGGAATGCCAGAAATATCTCAGGAGGAAGGGGGTCCCTTGGTTCTTATGTCCTGATCAGCCAGGATTACTGATGACACAGACTTCAAGAGGCTGCATACATCAAAGATTTATTGAAAGTGAAAGGACACTGGCACCCAGCAGTCCATTTCCATAGTGAGGAGTGTTCTCCCTGTGGGTCCTGACTCTATATCCTTTGAGTTTCTCGTTTTCTCAGATCTGTGGAACTAGTTGAGAATAACCAAGGTGTTATGTAGATGGGTCCCCCTTTTTTTTTCAATGCTTAATTTGCTGGTTGGTTTATATTTTAACGACTATTTGGCATGTGGGTAGGTGTGGGGTTAGGAGGGTTTCCTTGTTCTTCCCTTGTGATTTGTAGGACTCCCTTTGAAGGGGCTGAGGCATCCAGTTCTCTTGAGAGAGCTAACTTCACATCTTGTTTTCTTGAGAAAGCTGATTTAATCTCTTCTTGGCTGTGTCCCTGTGAGTTCCCATTGTTCCTGATTATCCCTATCTATTTTACCTATGATATTTATACTATTACTAAAAACAATCACCAATGTTAAAAAATCAAATAAAATATATTTTTCTCTGGAATTATTAATTCTGCTAAATTAAATAGTATTACAAGTGATATAAACTAAGGACAAATTATCTTAATAATTATTTTAAATTTTACCTTAATTTACAAAGTATTTTCATATATATTAACTTATATTTACTAGACATTACACATAGGGAAGAAACTATAGCACAATAAAACTTTCCTCAAGTACATAAAGCTTCTATAGGGCAGAACTTTACTAAAATTAGAATCACTGATCCAAATTCAAAGATTTTTCCAAGATGCACTTTAGCCTTTAAATAAAATATTGTAAAGAAAAATATTTTCATATTTTAATATTACATGGAGAAATTTTATATCCTAACTTAAAGGTTAACTGGCTTAAAGACCCATTGTCCTTATTTTTGGTGTATAGTAAGATTATAAAAGAATAGTTATCTGAGCCATTAATAAATTCTTTCTTTCTAGCATTCTGTTAATGTTCTTAGTAACTTAATAACTTTAGAATAAATATTATCTTATTTCTAGATAAAGATTGGAAGATGAACCAAAGCAAAACTTAAAGAATTTACTTCATTTTTATGTTACCGTGTTAGTTGAGCTTAAAATTCTAAGATCACATGAAGTATCTTAAGCATAGTCTACTTAAGAACTGCTAGAGCGTCTGCCTTCTGATAAATTGCACAGTTTTTATTTAGGATGATTGTCAGGACACCATTTCAATGCAATGAATCTTAATGACTCCACCATTGATTAATTGCTTGCCTAATTGTGAAAACTGAATTAAATAAATTAGGAGCACGAAAAATCAATTTGTCAGCCTCACAGCCCAATTAAGTTATAAAGTTGACAAATACAGGTTCTAAGTTTAGTAAAAAAAATCTTCAAATGATTCTTGGTAAGCTCCAACTATTATTTAATTAGAAAGTCAGTCAAATTTCCTTCAGAGCATAGTCCTATAAAAAATATTTAACTTGATTCTTTCCTTCTTTTTAGCATCAAAATCAATTTCTCTGGAGTAGTTTCTAGATTTAATCTTTTTGAAAGTCTACTCTGTTCTTATTCAATTTTATCATTCTTCACCCCACCTCAAGTGATCATTATGTACAGTATGGCTAATTAGCTTTTTCCAGGTGCTAGTGGCTCTCTAGTGTCTCACTCTATAAGGTCAATAGTACAGTCACCTTTTTGACTCAGAGTGAAAGTTTACCTAAGATCAAATAAAGATTTATCCCAATGCTGCTGTTTCCAACCAATGCCATTATTCAGATGTCATAATTAATCCTTTCCCAGACATCTATTCATTATTCAAAGCAAATCAAAATGATCTTATCATGGTAATTTTTAATCAATCTCATGTACTTTATTCCAGATACTGTTCTAGATGTTTTACAAGTGATAATTCACTTAACCCATTTCATAACAATTGTATGACGTGGCTACAATTATAATCACTAATTTTACTATCAGAAAATTGAACTGTGGAAAGGCCAATATCTTACATCTAGAAAAAGATCTGGCTTGGATTAGAATTCCACCAGAGAGCCACATTATGAGATTCATAGACTCTAGGAACTTTTGGTTTCATGAGCATTTTGTTTCATAAAAATTTTTCTTAATATTTTTGTTATGACTATAGTGATATAAAGATTAATGTATTAACTACTGTATATTAAAATATTTTTATTTATTAAAAAGTTCATTTTTTTTCAAATTTTATAAGAAATTACATTTTTTTGGAGAATTTCTAAAAGCATTATGGGTCACAAACACTTTGCAACTGTGCCTAATTTGTAAGTTGGCTCCATCCATCTATCAATCTGGCCTCTTAAACATTGTATGCAATGTTTTTTATCAGTTATCTAGGTTAACAGACTTGCTCCTACATACAAAATGTTTTATATTTTATACTTTTTTTTACTAACATTCATTATATTAAGCTTCATGATATGATAATCTGTATACTATGCTTTCCTTAGTAAATCCAACCCCTTAAATATATGAATTATTAAAGGATCATATTTATTGTTGACATCAAGGTGCCAACCTGTGTCTCAAATATACTGAATTTTAGTACATTTCTGTTGTATTTTTTGAAAAAGCAATAGATATAAAATATTTATTATTTATTTTTGCAAATACAAATCAAATGATTCACATATAATTAATGAAAACTTCACTAGCTTGAAATACCCAGAAATCACTTTATTATTGTTTCTTGGATTTTATCTTTTTCTGTGTTCTATATTATCACTGTTTATAAATCTTAAAAACTTAGTTCCTTTTAACAAATCTGATAATATCTAATATTTTATATGAAGATATACGTGTCCTATTTTAGTTCCAAACATTCTTGAATCCTCTAAGTAATTAGCTTATGTCTATGTCCTTTCTAAATCTGATGTCCAGTTAGTTGATACTCAAAGACACAGCTCTTGATACTCAACTTCAATTCTGACTGATCTCATCCTTTGATAGTGTCAATGTCAACCTCACAAGACAATTACTGACAAATGATTAAAGATATTTCCTTTCTCAAATACATTTATACATTAATGGACTATGACCTCAAAGCAGAAAAACTCCTCAAATCATTTAAGAGCTTTTAAAAAGATTTTTGTAGTTGAAGAAACAGGCTTCAATGGGCCTATCTGATATTTTTCCACCTTTCCCAATCAAGCAGTTACCTTCATCTTCCTGTGTTTACAGTATCCTCAGCAAATATTGTTGCTGGTATTGAAAAAAAATAGTGTCTAAAATCAAATTTCCTGCACTACAATAAGCATATCACTTTATTGGCAAATTTTTGCTTCAGTGAAGATGTGCCAATTAAAATTTTACTGTACTTTTTCTTACATGCATACTCAGCTCATATCTCAACTTCCATAAACCACTCATGAAATACCAGAATTTTCAGACTCAATTAAGTCTTTTTTTGCTTCATTAAGTATAAATACATTACCCAATTCCTGTTAAGTTTTATGAATATTTTTAACTGGTTTAGCCTTTGTTAGTTGGATGTAGAATGGTCTTGTCTATGGTCTTATGAAATATGAATTAAGGACATTTCTAGTAATAAAAACTCCTTAAAATGTCATTTGAGTATATAAAACGAAGAGTCTTTCTTAAAGAACATTTACTTTAAGATTTATGTCATATTAAGATATCTAGAGAAGAGTAGGTATTGTATGTATGGTCCATGAGTTGTTCTCTCTGATTTCTGACATTAATTTGCCCTATTACAATGTTTAATCTACAGAAGAATCTATTTTGCCAGTAGAAGATGAGCTCTCATATACTAAAACAAATGGGGAACTACTCAGTAATGCTATTTAGTTACCCATTTAAATGTGATAATAAAATATTTGAACACATTCTAGTTTTAACATGATCCAATGAAATGCTTTTCAACCTTGGCCAATCAAGATAATCATACATGCAACTGTTCACAATAGCAATTATCAAGCATCAACTCATTCTAAAAAAAAAAAAAAAAATGGTGTATAAGGATGTTTGTTGATAAACTTTGTGCTTTTAATATATTATTTTTCTTTTTTGGTACCAGGAATTGAACCCAGGCTTACTAAACCACTGAGCCACATTTCCAGTACTTTTTATGTTTTTATTTTGAGACAAGGTCTTGATAAGTTGACTAGGGCCTAGATAAATTGCTGGCTTTGTACTCCTGTTCCTTCTTCCTCAGCCTCCAGAGTTGCTAGAATTACAGGTATGCACCAACTTACCTGGTTTAATCATTTCTAAAGATAATTTTAATGACAGTATTATCTTAACAGAATAAATCGGGGAGGGTGAATATATTGAATGCCTTTAATGTTAATACAAGTTACACAGACTTTACCTGAAATTCTTGAGATTAGGAAATTTTGGGGTTCAGATATTTTTGGAGTTTTGAATATTTGCATCTACATAATGAGATATCTTAGGTTTGGGACCCAAATCTTAGCATAACATTTATTTATGTTTTATATGCATCCCATGCACATAGACTGGAGGTAATCTTATACAATAATTTTAGTGTGTCTTCAAAATGACTGCAACCTGTCTAATGAATTCAGATGTACAAATTTCCACTTATCGTATCATGTTGACCCTCAGAAAGTTTATAATTTCAGAACATTTGGATTTCAGATTTCAAATTAGGCATATTTAACATATACAAAACACTAAAAAATTTTGATTCATTGACGATTAATTATTCAAAAAGTAAAATAAATGAATGAAATAAGACAACAGGAATACTGAGGAGAAGACACCAAATAAATGATAAGAAGTTTTCAAAGAGAAACATTTCAGATAAATTACAGGGCTTTACAGAGAAAAGCTCTACAATATTTAAGTTTTCACACAGTGGAAACAGTAGGTGAGAGGTTGGGGTTATATTGGAATTCTAAAAGATGTCAGAAATCACATTTGAGTTGAAGAACTTTTTTTGAACCAAAGTTAACACACACAAACTGACTGAAGAAACCAAGATCAAGTCAAAGCCAAAAATTTGAGTTGAAGGTTGTTTTGTTTTTACATGACCTAATTAAGATCAATTAGATAAGGTATGTGCTACAGGCACATCCTTTCAATAATTATGCTTATCTTAAAATGCAGAATTATTTCAATTATTATCTAACTGGAATTCAGAATTACATGTTATTGTAGATTTACTGCCACATATTTTACTATGGAAAGAAATTACAAATGAGAAATAACTAAATTTGGCCTAGGGATAATTCTATAAAAAACAATTCTTTACATTACCACACTATACTAAAATATGCAAATGTTATTAAGAAAGTAAAAAAATTGGGTAAAAATCATGTTAAAGTAATAAAGAATTAATTATGAACATTTACTCAAAACAAATTTTAAAGGACTTTGTTTCATCTGTATTTTGCATATAAAGTATAAAACATTTTTAAATATGTTTGAGTTCTTCATATAGGTATAGTAGTGAATATAAAACTATGCTAGCAGAGAGCAATCAATAAGTTTATTATGAAAAAACTTGCATATGACTTCATCAGGAACCACATAGGTTCACATTTAATTTATTTTTTATAAGACAATTTTTTTTCAAAATGTGCACTATCTTTATTTAGATTGTTTCATAGCTTTTTATGTATGTCATATATATATATATGATATACATATATATATATATACATATATATATATATATGATATACATATATCATATACACATACATATATCTATATATTTTACATAAATTCTTCTAAAAAATAGTCAAAATAGCATACCAGGATCAGTTGCAATGCTATAGGCCAATTGTGAGTTACCAGGAAGAGAAATCAAAAAAGCAATCCCATTGACAATAGTTTCCCCCCCCCAAAAAAAAATCTAGGAATGAACTTAAGCAAAAAAAGTGAAAGATGGATACAATTTAAATTATAAAACATTGATGAAGTAAATTGAAAAGACACTAAAAGACAGAAATACTTCTTGCATTCATGATTTGGAAAAATTAATATTACTAAAATATCCATCCTACCCCAAACAATGTGCATATTCAATCCCTATAAATTGACATGGAATCATGAAAGACCCTGGATAGCCAAAACTACCTCCATCAAAAGGAATAAAGCAGAAGGTATTACACAACCTGTCTTCAAAACATGCTATAAAGCTCCAGTAATCCAAACAGCCTGGTCCTGGCCTAAGTGCAGACACATACACCCATGGAAGAGAACAGATAACCTAAATGTGCACCCCTGCCATCTTCAGTCAATTGATTCTCAACAAAGGTGCTAAGAACATGCAGTGGAGAAAGGACAATCTCATCAGTAGATGGTACTGGGAAAATATTGTATATCCACATGCAGAAAAAACAAAGTAGACCCCTATCTGTTGCCAGTTGCAATAATCAACTCAATATGGATTAAAGACCTAAATGTAACACCTGAAGTATAAAACTACTGGGGGTGGGGGGAAGCATAAGGGCAACATTCTAGTAGAGATAAGGATGTTTTAGGAAAAGAGCCCCCCAAATACAGGGAACCAAACATAAATAGAAAAATGGGATTTCACTGTACTAAAAGTTTCTCCTCAACAAATGACAGACTGAATAGACAACTTATAGAATGGGAGAAAAATAGCAACCCTTTCTATATCTCAGGAGGGGTTATTATTGAAAATATATTAGAAAACATCAACAATGCCATAGCAAAAATGCAAGTAAATTGGCTAAAAATTAGGCACAGATTTAAATATCTATTTTTAGAAAGTAGAAATACAAATAGCCAAGAGGGACATGAAAAAAAAAACAGTCAACATTATGAATCAACAAATAAATGAAAATCATAACCACAATGGAAAATCATCCCACCTTAGTAAGACTGGCTATATTTAAGAATAATAAATATAACAAGTACTGGCAAGAATAAGGAGAAAAGGGAACCCTATAGGTTGGATTGTAAGTTTGTACATCTATTAAGGAAAATAGTATGGAGGTTCCTCAACATATTAAGAATAGAACTATCATATGATTCAACAATCTAACTACTGGGTATGTATTCAAAGGAAATCAAATCTGTATGTCCAAGTTACATATACACATGTGCCCATGTTCATTGCAGGACTGTTCACAATAGGAAAGAAACAGTAATAAGTGAAGTGCCCATTAACCAATGGATAAAGAAAGAAAATGCATTATATATAAATAATGGAATACAGCTCAGCCATGAAAAAGGACATAATTCTATTACTTGTCATGTGGATAGAACTAGAATTCATTATGTTAAGTGAAATAATCCAGGCACAGAAAAAAAAAATCTGTGTGATTTCACTCACATCTGGAATCTTAAAAAAAAATTAAAAAGTTGAGGTCATAGAAGTTGAGAGCAGGATTGTGGTCCCCAGCAGCTGAAGAGTAGGGAGGGAAGAGGGATTGCTAAAAGTTATAAATGGATAATATGTCAAAGTTACATAGAAAGAAAAAAAAATCCCTGTATCTATTGTGCAATAGGGTGATTATGGATCACAATAATTAACTATATAGTTCAAAAAGCTAGAAAAGAAAGGATTTTGAAATGTTTCATTAAGTAAATGAAAATGTTTGGGTAGAAAGATATGTTTAGCCTAATTTAAGCATTGCACAATGTATACATGTATCAAAACTTAATATGGAACCCAAATAATATGTGCTATTTTATGTACAGTTAAAAATAGCTGGGCTTGATGACAAATACCCTTAACCCCACTGACTCTAGAGGTTGAAGCTGAGGACCACAAGGTTGAGGTCAGCCTCAGTTCAATGAGGTTCTAAGCAACTTAGCAATACCCTATCTCAGAATAAAAAAAGTAAAAGCACTAGGGATGTAACTTCGTGGGAAAATACCACTAGGTTCAATCCTCAGGACCAGGACAAGTGTCTTTTCAAAGGTAGTCAGTGTTCTAGGATATGTACATACAGAAGTTAAATCACAAATGTCTATTTTTTTTTCCCATATGTTTGTAATGCCCATTTCTCAATGCTGGTTTGAACTTACCTTGTGAAACCTTCTCCCCAGCCTCCCAGCCCTGGATCACACCAAAGGATGCATAAGTTCTCTACTTCCATTGATATATGAAGTGTCCTTCATACCTAGTTTAAAATAATCAAATAATCAAGAGCAAATATCTGATTTTAGAAATTAATCTTTGGAAACAAGTAGATACAATGTAATGACAGAAATGACAAAAGTTATTTTAACTCAAATGTTCTTCCTTTTCCTTGCTCTTTCATCCCATTGAGCTGGATGCTTGTGGGCAGAAGGAGATGCTCAGTTGACTCACTTTCTATCCCTCTTCAATCCTCGAGTTTCCTAGTCATGGTTTTTGACTCCTCAGGATTCAAAGTAGGGAAATGAGAGTATCCTGGAAGACCTCCTTCTTCTATTACCCTCACTTTCTAAATACAGTGTTCATGGTTATCACCCGTCCACTGAGAGCATGTCCTTTCAGTTCCTCCCGACAGAGATTCGCTAAACCCCCAAAGCAGATTCCATGTTTACACAACAAATGCATCCTACAGATTATTCTTTTCTGTTTTCTTCTCCTCTTCCTTCCTTCTTTCTTCCCTTCATTCCCCCCTTCTTTCCTTCCCCTGCCTGCCTGGCTGCTTCCCTTCTGTATATGTGTTTTGCTGACAAAGCTGCCCTTGGTTTTTCATCCTTAGTTCTCTAATTCTCTGTAAGAAGGGTAGAGTGGTATGAGGTCAAGGATAACAAAACAAAACAAAAAACATATCATTTTTACCTTTCTGTAATAATCCTGAATTTGGTGTGGTCCTTTTCCTCAATATGCAATGATTATTACATTCTGGTTTTAGCTTCCGTTAAAATTGAATGATTCTAGATTCAACAAGATGTTACATAAATATTTCTTAAGTATTTATTATGTGCTTGACCCTGAGATATACACATATCACCCCATGTAATCATCCTATGGTAGGGATTATTACTGTGTTGGACAAAATAATGTAGACACAAAAGAATGTATATTGAATGAGTTCACTTAAGAGACATTCAGTGATTATCTGGTGATGAGGATGGGACTATCATATTGACCAGGGACATTTCTGTAACGAAAGAATTATTCTCTGTGATGTGGGTAGTAGTGAAATGGTAAACATATTTCCAAAACTCATAGAAATAAAAATTTAGTCTCTGGGATTACCCTTGTGCATGAGTTATGTTTTCATTAAGAAATAAAACAAACTGTAAGTTCTTACAGGAGATTCAACAGGAGAGAGTCAGCAGAGGATGCTGAATTAAAGAAGAGAGGGACAACTGGAGATAGCCATATTAGCAAAAGTTCTGTATTCCTGAGTTTGATCATTTCCTGGAAAAAAAAAACCTGCTTTCTGTACTTTGTAAATAAATTAATTGTGACATGAACAGGAGCATACTATAAATTATTTTTTTTTACCCTGTGTGAATATTATCCTAGCATTTCTATTGTAGGAACTCTTTTTATAAACAGAAGGTAAATTTATTTTTTCCTGGAGTCCAGAAAGAGAAGAGTATACAGCCTGATAGTGTGTATGTGTCTATATATCTCCAGCTATCATCCACAGCTAGCAGTTGAGTTGTGATTAACAGGACAAAAAGTACCAGATTATAGGAATGGAAGAAGTGCAGATAAGACCTCTGAGAACATTCCTCCTCACAGTCAATATCATTCCCTTTAACACACACGCACACATATACATACACTATAAACCATGTACACATTTAGAAGAAATGGTATAAAAGGAAAATTCATGGAAATTACAGCACTTTTACCTTTTAAGTAAGCAGGTATTGGAGGAATATTAAATACTGCAATTTCATGTATTGCTGTATATATGACAAGTTATGCTTTCCTGGAGGGTAATGCCTGGAAAATAACTTCTTGTCTTAAAAAATTATGTATATGGTAGACAAAACCAATTTATCATAATCAATATGCTGCTGTAATGGAAATATATCAATTCAAGATAGACTTCATAAGTCCTGGGATTTCATTTATTTATTTTATTATTACTGGGGATTGAACCCAGGTGTGCTTTACCATTGAGCTTTATCCCCAGCCATTTTTATTTTATTGCATTGTATTTTTACTTTGAGACAGGGTCTCATTAAGTGGTTTAGGGTTTCACTAAGTCACTGAAGCTGGCCCTGAACTTGCTACCCTCTGCCTCAGCCCTCTGAGTCACTGGAATTACAGGAGTGCACCACTGTACCTGTCCCTGGGCATATTTAATATAAAAAATTACATTAAATTTTATGTATAATTATAAAATATATCAGGTTCTAGCATTTTCAAAAACCCTGTCTTTTTTTTTTTTTTTGGAAGGACAAAGAACTAAAGCAAAAGAAAGGGATTTCTACATGGAGTGCAAATCCATATTTGAGAGTAGTAATAATGGTGGAAGATTTCTATTTTCTCTCACTGCTTGTCTGGTAGTTCAGAATGTACATAGACCTGAATACAGGAGATATTTCTGGTCTTTCACAACCTCAGAAAGGTCAGAGATATGTTATAAATTAGTAAGAAGAGTAACTCAAAATAATAACTTCTACAATTAAAACCAAATCATGCCATTCTGACTAATGAGAACGTACTCACAGAGAAAAGATCACCCATTCCTCTAATAACAAGAAAGAGTAAGTGTTTTCCCTTATTAAAAGATACGCTGAATGTTAGGATCATTGTACAGTGAGGTTCATGCTCAAGGTAGATAAATGGATCTAAGAAGAATAGATAGATTCCCATGCCCTAGGAATCTGTATATTTGCAATTAAGTCTCAGTCTAGCCCCTCCATCCTTATCTTTCTGAAGTGCAAAGTCTAACTTCAAAAGAACTTCAGGTAATTGGTTGGACTGGAGTTGCTGGAGTCTGAAGAGGCACACCTAAATGATATCTTTAAATGTGTGCTGTTGATTGTTTTATTCTATGTCTCATTTGACAAACAGGACAGGTATTTGCTCCAGGTAGTTTTTTTTCAGATTTTGTTTGTGTCTTTTTAAGTGACTACTTTGCCACCAAAGAAGCTGCCTGACTCACTTCCACATAGAAAACTCATAAAAAATTGAAAAGCTTCAATAATTTTAAATCATTCTGTATTGCTCATGGAGATTTAAATTTCAGTGCTAATTTTTTTATTAGCACTTTAATTTGGAAGGTACCAGGCTTCTACAAGATTTAAAATTATTGGAGCATTTCAAAATTTTATAAGCTTTCCAGTAAGGTTGTGGCTATGATTCTAGGCTTGTGAAGTAAAGCACAATTTAAAGTTAATTTAAATAATTTAAATGCTGCAGACTTTTAGGGGAATTGTTTTGTCTTCCAAATTGGAATTCATGGTGGAAGATTAGAATCATGTTACAAAGAGGAAACACTTTCCAATGAAAATAGTAATAATTATTGTTCATAGTGAAAGTCAGGTATTTATTTTTTCAATTCATATTTCAACTTGTATTTCAGTCACATTATTTTTAATTATTAATTTCTGAAGAATTTTATTCAAGAACTGTTTCTTAATGATTATCATCAAATATCTGAAGTCTCCAGGAGTAGATCTTGAATAGGTGAATTTGAATTTCAATCTTGAATTTCCATCTTCTTCATGAGACGGAAATTTAGTAATTTGAATATACATTTAACACACCTAGCCTACAGAACACCATAGCTTAGCAAGACAATCAACTGTAGAGTGCTGGTTCTTTAACCTCCTGATCCTGGGGCTTACCAGGAGCTGGGGCTATTGTTGTTCAAGGTTGTAATAGAGTATCAAACTGATTATCACTAGCCTCGGAAAAGATCAAAATTTAAGATTTGAAATTATTTTTTTCTGAATGTGCATTACTTCACATTAAAGTGAAAAAAAATCACAATTCCAACAATTGTAAATTGGGTTTTATGTGTAGGATAAAAATTAGGATTAAAATAAATGCTTTAATATATGATGAAGGATTAACTGATTGAACAAAACATTGCTATTTAAGAAGGCTATATGCAAATGGATTGTATCTAAGAGAATAAATGTAAAGTAAGTAAAAAACTTTCACTTGAATATGAATCTAACTGAGCTAGAACTGAATGAAAATTGTTACTATAACTAAGATACATTAAGATTTTTCAGAGGAAGCACATCATAGACATGGACATAACTAAAACAACCCTAAATACAGTTACAGACAATATCAGTATACAAGTAACCATGAGACTAAAGGAAACAGAAATTCTTCTCCGGGATATGAATAAAACCACAGAGTGGATACAAATTGTTTTACGTTTCTTTAGATATTATTAAATATTATATTTAATAGTGGAATCCAATCAGTCAGAGAATGAATCACTTATAGTAGGCAATGACAAAGAAACCTAAAGAATCAGGGTTATTGTACCGACAGGAAAATGTCCTAAGGAGGTTTTCATATTTAAATTATGGAAAGGTGAGTACCTATAGGCTGTTACTTGTGTTGGTGATGTGCCTTTGTGTTCACATTTCTTGAACCTAGGATCAAGGAAAAGAAAACTAGAAGAAATATTTGTAACTTAAATATACTGACGATCAATATGAAAATAGGAACTACTTAAATTGAAATGAGATTTGTTAGAAGTAATTTTTCTGCTAGCTGAATCTGCTGAAAGTTTAGAGATTCATTTATAAGAAAGATGATGATAGAGGTAAATGCTCACTGTAGAAGCAGGTGATACTTGAATTCTCAGTGTCGTTTCAAAATTGAAGTTTATTTCTAAATCATGCCATGTAAAATCAACATTGCTGTGTTGTAAAGGGACTATTTCCTTTTCAGCTGGTGATATTGCTTTCTCCTAGACTGGGACTTCAGTGTTGCAATCTTTTCTCACATTGAGGCAAATAATCCCAAAATGTAGTGACTTCAACAATGATTTATTGTTTCCTCTAATATTTCTGGTGGCTCTGGTTGGGGTCATATGAAGCCATCTTCATTCACACGTGTAGGCTCAGATGTTTGGAAAAAGCAAGGCTTGTTGGAGTTTTTTTTCTACCTGAGCAGTTTGGGCTTTCGCATAGAATTCCCAATTCATGGTAGTCAAAATGTATTACATATATACCTGCTTCTTCTAGAGAGAATGTATTAAGAAAATCTGGTGGAAACTGCAAAATGTCTATTATCCAGAATCTATACTTCCAAAATGTCACTTCTCTCACATTTTATTCATAGAACATGTCACAAAGCCTAGCCCAGACTGAAAGTACCCCAAAGTCTCAATAGGAGGAGGGTCAACGAATTTGTGTGCTCCTGTGGATCATTTGAAGAAGAGAAAAAAATTCGAAGTTCATTTTGTCTCTTAGTTTCCTTTTGGAAACAGCAATTCTCAGTATAAAAAAAAAATCAATCAAAGATTAGGATTCAATTAAATGACAACAAACCACACTTAACTATCATGAAGATTAGGGAAAGAAGGTCTACCTTGAGCGATATTCCCAGGAGGGAAAGAAAACAATCTTTGTGCACAGTCACCTAGTCTTCTCAAATGCAAATAAGGCATACAATAACTTCATGACACTTGACCATTTGGGGAATTTTAAGTGACCCTAGTTATCTAGTTTCCCCAGGGATGACTTCTCCCTTTCAATTGTATGGATGCTGTTTTAGTCAGCTTTTTCACTGCTTTGACAAAAAAAGACCCAACCAGAACAGTCATAGAGGAGGAAAGTTTTATTTAAGGGCTCATGGTATCAAATGTCTCAATCCAGGGATAGCTGACTCCATTCCTCAGGACTTGAGATAAGGCAGAACATGATGGCGGAAGACTGTAATAGAGGGAAGCAGTTAACATGATGATCAGAAAGCAGAGAGAGAGAGAGAGAGAGAGAGAGAGAGAGAGATTCCACTTGCCAGATACAAATATATACTTCAAAGCCACACCCCAAATGCCCCACCTTCCTCCAACTGCAACCTGCCTTCAATTACCAGTAATCAGGTGATTAATTCATTGATTAGGTTAAGTCTTTCACAACCGGATCATTTACCCTCCGAACTCATTCACATTGTCTCACACGTGAACTTTTGGGGGACACCTTACATTAAACTATAACAGATGCCAAA
Organism: Spermophilus citellus; assembly: GCF_964194105.1. Lineage (NCBI taxonomy): Eukaryota > Metazoa > Chordata > Mammalia > Rodentia > Sciuridae > Spermophilus > Spermophilus citellus. The sequence continues at coordinate 58,793,048 of NC_138182.1, read as the reverse complement.
GACACATCTTTGACATGGTCTGATACTGAAGAAGTTTATTTTGGCAGCTCTCTTACATATTTTACAGTGGGAGCAAAGGGGTGGTATGAATCAGAGAGAGTCAGGGATTAGATGATAGACTGACCCAGAGAGTCATTCAAAAAACAAGGAAGACAGCAAAAGAGAACACCCAAGATTGAAACCACACTCCCATCATATCCTGATCTCAGACGTGTTACCACTTCTGAGTGGATATCACTTTTGTAACAGTATATTCATTAGAATTGATTGAAGTGTAGTGGATGTTACACATTACCAGGTAGAGCTATACCAGGCATGAATAGAAGTAGGTAGCATGCCTTGAGAAGTATTTTAAAGCTAATATACTAATTTGATATATGAAAAGGTTTTATCATCCATCACAAAAGAAAATCTAAGTTAAAATTTCAAATATTATTTTTTATTTATTCTATCAGATTTAATAAAACACATGTTATGTGGTTGATCGATTTTAAATGGCCTAGGGCACAGATTCATGCATTTGCTACACAAGTTGTTTTCCAGGAATATTTTCAAGGATGTTTTGAAACTATTTGAATGACTTCACTTCTCTACCCTCTTATGAAATCTCTACAGGTCACAGTCATGACACATCATGTAGTAGTGTGTTAGCCACAAAGAGATATGGGACATCTTATATCTTCTTTCTGTTTCCATAATTTAAAAAGTTAATAAGCTACAATTATATTGTACAAAAACACCTCGTTGAACTATAGACCTAGAAAAATATTAAAGAAAAATAGCATAGACGATGACACACCAAAGTAGCAAACAAACAAACAAAACAAGTAGTTTTCTTTCTTTTTCAAGTTACTTCAGTCCTTTAATCATTCATTAACAGGAGCTGAGGGTATCTGTAAAACATTTCAATGTATTGCTGATATAAAGATATTATGTTTATTTAATTGGTTAATATTACATACATTGATATATGTAACATATAAGTGATGTACATTGTGTAGGCTACATGATGTTATCAGTAAATGATATATATCATATATAATATATACATATTATGTATGTCATATAACATACTCCTGTTATATTAGTATATTATTTAGTATGGAGGATTTAAAAATATTCAAATTAAAATTCTAATTTGCCTACTGAAATAATCAGTTATATTTTCTTTCAATTTTTTATTTATTCTCAAATTTTCTTTTATTTCAGTGTCCCCCATTTTCCTGTCCCTTCACCTAAAGAATTTCAGAGCCACTGGTTTCTCTTTCTATGATCTTTATTAACTCATTATCATAACTTACTACATAATGGTATTAATTTTAATTATGTTTTATTTTTCCATCTCTTTGTTTTCATAACTAATTTTATTTACTGCTCCATACTGAGTCAGACGTCCCATCTTTTCCTACCCTATTTCTCATCTCTGTGGCTTTAGGAAGTCTTTAAGCCTGAGAGACCTCAGTGTAACTTATTGAAAGCAACATCCAATATGAGTTGGAAAAGCAAATTTCTCTCTCAATCTCCCACCTCTCTGCTTCTGAATGTGTTTCATTGATGCTACTTTTATTATATTTTTCCTGTTATTTTTAGAAGACATTGAAACTAAAACTATATTTTTATAAGTCTACAATCTGAACCACTCCTATTATTTCAGAATCACTCCTTCTTTTCTTATAATTCTTCCACTCTGAATCAGTATAACCAGGCATGGGTAGTCTTCTGTTCTCTCTAATATGTCTGATTCTGAAGAAAATATACAGCATCTTGGAGGTTCAAAATTTTTATTAGAAAATTGTCACACATAGAACAAAGGTAGAGGGAATTCCACAATGAGTGTTCATTTGTTCATCCAAATTCAGTAATTCACAACATTTTAAAGAGCTGTATAATCTACTTTTATTTTTATTTTTGTTTACAATGTACTTTAAGAAAATCTTAGTCACAGAATTCATATTTTTCTCCTTACATACCTCATTATGCATTCATTAAAATCATTATTTCCTTTCAGTGATAATATAACAAGAAATTAACAATTATTCATCATCATCCATTACATAGCAAATTTCTCTACTAGTCTCAATTCTGCGATTACATTATAGTTGTTTATTCAAATCAGGATACAAATGAGGTCCACACAATGCCTTTGATTATTATGCATGTTAAATGTTTTTTCTTCCATGCCATTGTCTTGCTGAAGAAATTTTGTCAGTTCTCCTGGAGACTCTCTCACATTCAAGACATTTTTTTTCTCCTTTATGATGCTATTTTATATGTGGTTTCATAAAGCTTGAATCTAAAGATTTGCTCATATTCAGATTTAACAGGTTTTTTTTTCAAAGAATGGACTTAGTCTTCTGAACCTCATATCCTATCAAATTAAGCAGTCATTTTTCTATATTGTGAGTATTTGTGTTCTTTCAAAAATCATATGTTGTAACACAATCACCAAAGCAGTGGTATTAAGATCTGAATTTACTGGGAGATGATAAAGCCTCAATAGGTGAAATCAGTGCCCTTATAAAAGAGGCCTCAGGAAGACTTTATTCTGCTTCTACCATGTGAGAATACAGCTAGAAGGTACTGTCTTAGAAGCAGAGTACAAGCTTTTGACAGACACCAAATCTGCTAGCATCTTGATCTTGGACTTCCCAGACTCCAGAACTATAAGCAACAAATTTCTATTGTTTGTAAATCCCCTACTCTAAAGGCGTTTTGTTATAGTAACCTAAATGTACTAACTAACTAACTAACTAACTAACTAACTATATATATATATATATATATATATATATATAGAGAGAGAGAGAGAGAGAGAGAGAGAGAGAGATGTCTCTCTCTATATGTTTAGCTTTTGCTCTCTCAATGATGTGAAGAATAATCTGCAGGTTAAGGTCAAGACAGCCAGCTCCCACTTCTCCCAATTTTCCTCTTAATATTTAATCCTATATTTTCACCAAAAAGTGGCAAATCAGTTATTTCAAAAGCATTGCAAAATGATAGTTTTCTTATTCTTTTATTCAAAATTTACTAGCTGGAATTTGATTATAAAAAAAAAACACTTTTTTTTTTCATATTGACATTCATCTGCTTATATTTTTCCAGTCACACTATAGCTGGTGGGTTCATGACTCTAGATCATGTCATGGAATTGTAAAGATTTTTTATTATCAAATTTAGTCAAGAATGTTTCATGAATCACTGTTGAAACAGAGAATTAGAACCCCAAAGAAGTTACTTATGGTAAGGATTTGTTAAGAATTGTTAGAGAAAATTTTGGCTTCTGGTTAAGCAATCTATAGCTGGTACTTTTGTGTGTATGGTAGCCTGAATGAGTAGAACACGGAGGAGTTGGAAAAATGGAGATGAGTGAGGAAGTTGAGAAGTAAGGACAAATTGGTACTTCCATGGATGCATATATTTCTTTTCATTCTTTCATTACTTCCAGACCCCCAGACCTGATTTTCCCAGTAATCTTCAGGAAAATCTGGTTCCTTTCCTCATGGAGTTAAATGTACAAACCTGGTCAGGAGATACAGTAAGAGCTGGACTTTTTTGCAGTCTCAGTTGTTATTTCAGGCAAGAGTGCGAGATAGTACATACACCACAAAAGTATGAAGGACAATAGTACCTCATGCTGTGTTGAAACAAGATGAGTGGAACAAGAATCATGCTGCTCCAAATCTCACACAAAATGTAGTCTAGACCTAACCTTGACTCTGTAGGAAAGGATTCTGGGAAACACAATTTAAACTTCACTGAATTAATATAATGAAAATATACCCAAAATGCCAACTCCTCTGTTATTATTGTTGTTTTATAACCATCTCATTTGTTCTCTGATTTGGAGAAGTATTTGAGAGAGAGACAAATATAAGATAGCTACTGCTATTATCTCCTCTTTTCTCTAAAAATAATAAGAAAAATTAGTACAAATAAAACAATAGCATTGACAAGGATTCAGTGTAATGAGTAATTGATGCTGCAAATAAAACAAGAATAAAATCAGCTCTCTTTTGTTATTTTGTTTTCTTTAAGAAGACAATAGAGATATAGGGTTAAAATCTTCTGTGCCTGGATCAACAGTCCTGATTCAATCCCAGTTCTAACATGTACTGTTGATATGGGGTTTGGTAATTTATTTTTCTTTCAGATATTCGGGTTTTTCTCCTGTAAAAATGGAAATGATAATACCAAACTTTCAAGATTATTATGCAAAGATAAATGAGTAAATGCAAGTTTGTGGACTATACAAACTATTCCAAAATAACAAGTTTTACATTTATTCTTACTATTATTATTCTTCTCACTTCCACTTTCCTCTTCCTTTAAAACTTATAGAAAGAGATTAATGAATACTTCGGTGATGTTGACCTGAAATCATTAGCTTGCAGATCACCATTCCATTAGCTACTAGATATCATTCTCTTAACCCAGAACTGAATCTGGAATGGCAATATGTAATGAAATCTTCTATCTTAACATTATAATTACTTTCACATTTTCTAGTTTCAAAATACATATATTATACAGGAAAAGATAGTTTAATTGAAGTAAAATATATTATAAATAGTGCTTATTTCTAAACTGAAAACTTGTCATTCTGTCATTGATGAAATTTAGATTTTTTTCACAAATTTTCCTTATAAAACCATGATGGTTTTGACATGTTTTCTATGATTTCTCAGCATTTGAAACTCAGCATCTGTCTATCCTTTTTAAAGCATTCCATAAATGAAATAAGCTAGAATTTTTAGTATTTAGTCATCTTTAAAAAATAAGGTTGAAGTGTTTTCTTCCAGATTATTTACACTTTTCAACATGTCAAAGTGTCTTCCCATATTCTTTTGTATTAAATTTCTAAATTCACTTAAACGGAGTTTTATAATGCATTTCCTGTATTTTATGATTTGTATTAAAGTAGGAAAAAATAACTGAAGGAAATAACTTGCTCACTAAGCTTGGCTGAGGATCTTCCCTATGGTGGTTCCAAGAAAGAGTAACATTTTCTGTTCTCAAGGCTGTATAATGGTGGGAGATATTTATCCAAAATTCAAGACCATCTTTGAAGAAAAACTCTGATATAATTTCTTTCAAAATACTGTGGGATTCCCAGGCATGGTGGTTCATTCCTGTATCTCAGGAGGATGAGGCAGGGGGATTGCCAGTTCAAAGCCAGCCTAAGCAATTTAGCGAGGCCCTAAGGAATTTAATGAGACCCTGCCTCAAAATAAAAAATAAAAAAGGATGAGGATATGGCTTAGTGGTTAAGCCCCCTTGGGTTCAATCTCTGGTACCAAAAACAAAACAACAACAAAAACAAACAAAAAGCAGATTGCAAAAAGATTGTGATTACAATTTAGTTTTCAAAAGATGTTGAGGTAGTAACTTTAAACTTGATTTTTAAAGAAGGATTTTGATAGGGATAAAAAGTGAAGGGAGGTCCAAGTAGAAGTGTAGGAATAAATTAAAACCAAAATTCACCTAGAACAGAGCATGTTGTGGGGTTGAACAATATAATACAGCTAAGCAAATCTCGAAACTACTCAGGAAGAGATACAGGAAGGATTAAAAGCCAATTATAAATTTAGAAATCATGAGAAAAGTTTCAAAAACATCTTACATTAGAAGCACAGTTCAGGTTTGGAAGGTATAGGCACTTAGCAAGAGCAATAATAATAGGGAAAACATGAGAGAGGGTCTCTTGAGAACTGAATATGGAACAGCAAAAAAGATAAGGAGGAAAAAAGGCATAGATACTAGTATCGCATATCTGAGTACAAGGGTATGCTCTTCATTTCATCATTTTATATACTTCCTTTTAAAGTTCAGATGTTCTTGAGTACTTGGCACTTACAATCTTAAATGTGAAATTTCAACTACATGAATTACCAATAAGTGATCTTCAGCAGACCCTTGATCATAGCATTAGGAAAAGTATTTATTATAAAAGTTAGAATGTATATTTGGACCATTTTGGAAGATTTATCATAATTTCTTTTAGGTATATTTGATCATGATATGATACCTTTCTATAAGAGTATCCTTGCAGGGTTGGGGTTGTGGCTTAGCAGTAGTGCACTTGCTTTGCACGTGTGAGGTTTGATTCTCAGCACCACATATAAATAAATAAATAAAATAAAGATCTGTCAACAATAAAAAAAATTTTTTTAAAAATTTTAAATTTTGACTCACTGTTGGTTTCATCTATGATTCTTCCCACCAGTCACTACTGATCAAAGCTAGAATAAGAAATAGTGCCATACTAGGGTTCTTAATTACTCCTTCCTCTAAATTTGGAAGTGAGAATTAGAAATCAAAATAGTCATTGATTTACTTGATCTAAGGAAAACATGAGTCCACTCTTTTCAACTATGAGCACATAAAAAGATATAGATTCAATTCATACATTAAAATAATTATCTAGATATGAAGAAAAATGAATAAATAGAACATATGGTTCTATTTAGACACAGAATGTATATTCCTTGATTTGTACTAGCAAGTCAGCTTCTTATCTAGTCTTTTGTTAGCTCTAGGTGTCCCATCTGCTCTGCAGTCTTTGAGCTACTGTTATGCCCACATTTCCTCAAAATATAGTTTGTTTCAAATTCTTCAAATCAACAGATTTTGAATTATGTGAAACAAACAGGGAAAGTTCCACTCTCCGTAAATCAGTTGAAAATATTAACATTTCATAGGAAGCACATAGTAATATTGAAATGATCTTACTGATTGCTCATTAGTATCTTAGTGTTTATCTTTGTTTTATCCCTGAAAGTCCAGGAGTAAAAGTTAGTGGGGTTTTTTTTAATGGAGTTTGAAACAACTAGTGTGAAGACCATGAAGAAAACAGCACTTAGAAGTTTGAAAAACTGAGATAAATGAAGGCACTGTGGATAGTTCATGATGAGCCACAAGGAGAGTAGTAATAGATGATACTGAGCTGTGAGCAGAAACCAGAAAATGCATGAAGTAGACAGCCATAATAGGGATGAACAAGGCAAATCTTGTCTATGTGCAAAGGGTTTATTTTAAACTGAGAGTAGCACAATGTATTTTATTTCACAGAATTCTTCATAATTGCTGTACGACAAAAGAATAGAAATTAATTCATATTTTTATTGTGGTAAAAAATTGAACTATGTTGTTGTTACTAGAAAGTAAAATAAGTGCAGGTAGTTAATATATTTTGGATATAGAACTGTGAGAACTTGGTGGCAGATTTGCTTAAATAATAGATAAATTTCTGGTTTGGGTCACAGTATGAAATTTATTAATATTTTCTGATGTCTAATTTGTTCAGTCTGTGAGTAAAACAGATTAACAATGTAAAAAAGATAATACTGATTACTTAAATAATAAATATTACTGCACTGTTCTTATAGAGTTGTCAAGAAGGAAATTGTTTGTAGGGAGTACATAGCTAAGAATCGAGATCAGAATAATATATATTCTTGAATCACCTGTATAGAATCTGTGTAGTGTTTAAACATATATAAATAGATGAGGTCACATGAAAGGAGATTGTAAAGGAAAAGGGTAAAAAGTTGAAGAAGCACCAAATTTTGCAAAACTCCAAATACTGAGTTTTATTAATACTGTGGGATACCCAGGTATCATAGACTAGTACAAAATGAGACAAGACATTATCATAGACTAGTACAAAAACAAGGAGAGGCAAGAAAAGACAAATTTTAAAAAAAGGGAGGTGCTGTATACTGTCAAAAATGCTGCTGAGCAGTTTGGTAACTTGAGAACATGCACAAAATTGTTCACTGGGTTTAGCATCAGAAAAATTCTAATAGTGTTTGCAAAATCCACATTTTAGTAGATGTCTCATTAGAGTAAGTAAATAAAGGAATAGGATATGAACAAATAAAGCTAACTTATATTTGCAGGTAATTTGTGATGTATATTAATCTGTGAAGGCAAGTAATTATAGAAGATGGGGTATATCAATAATTAAATAGTTAATACTTATTATGGACTGAAATTTGAAGTTTCATTTGTTTGATAACAAAATGAGTGATATAGAATATTGCACTTTTTCTGATGTGATCATAAAGCACAAAGAAACCATGTATTTTTGCATAAAAGAGAAAGAACAACCACAACAACCTCAACAACAACAAATAGGAAGAACAAAGAATATGGTGGGCAGCTTCTTAGATGATGCCCAGTGATGAGAGCTTTCTGACACTATTCACTCTTTTATGGCCAGTCCACCTGTATTTACTAGGAATTGTCTGAGTAACCAACTCCTAGATTAGATGTTAAGTTATAAAGGATTGAAATTTCTGCTTATTTCTGTCTCCTTCACCCTATCTTTCTAGGAAGCATAATCTTGGGTTTCCTAAAAAAGGCTGATGGATGAAAAATTGAAGCCTATTGCAGCAACCATGTGAGTGAACTTGGAAGAAAACCCTCTCATATTCAAACCTTTGCATATAATTCTTACAGAAATCTCCACTGCAATTTCAGGAGAAATTCTGCCATAGCCCGCTATGCTAAGATACTACCAGATTCCTAAATGACACTAAGAAAATGTGAAAGATAACAAATACTCATGGTTTTAAGCTGATATTTTGGAGGTAATTTGTTACCTAGCACGAGGATCTAAAACAGATACTGAGTTTATGTCTAGGTATGGGCCTTTCCTGGAAGGAAAAGAACTTGATTCTCTCAATTTTGAATAAAGTACATATTGACATGTATAATATAAAACACATACTAAAGACCCAAAAGAAGAAAAAATTCTAATTAATGTCACTGATAACTAAGAAGATTATAGTGTCTGTAGTAGATGACATCAAGTTTATAAAGGTATCAATACAATTATAAGATAATCACTGTGATAACCCATGATATTGCCCACCTTGATATAGCATTATTATAAAAACCATAAAAACAAACTGTATCTCATAATCAAAATATATTAGAAACTCAAATGAAACATTAATAGAAAATGTTCTTTCACATTTTTACATAATGCCATATTAGTGACTGTTGTATTCTGCTACCTTTCCTATCCCCTACTATCCCCCCTCCCCTCCCCTCCCCTCCCATCTTCCCTCTCTACCTCCCCTTGTAACAGATGTGATTCTGCAATCTGTATTTGGGGTGAAAATGGGAGTTCAAAACACAATTTGAGTCAAATGTATGAAAGATGATATATCATGAGCTATGTAATGCTTTAAATAATCAATAAAAAATGCAAAAAATAAAATAAATAAATAAATATTAAATATTAAAAAAAAGAAAATGTTCTTTCAATAGAATGAATATAATTAGTACTAAAGTGACTAAACTCTCCTTTCTCCTCACCCCTCCCCCATTCTCCTTAGACTCTGAAAACCGCTCTTCTATTCTCAACTTTATGAAGTTGACAATTCTAGATTTATATATAAGTGTTGTTAGTCTCTCTCAGCCTGGCTTGTTTCACTTAACACCATAACTTCCATGTTCATCCATGTCACAAATAACAGAATTTCTTTCTCTTTTGAGGCTGAATAGAATCCCATTATTTTTTTTTTCACTGCAGCTAGAAAAATCTGTTTTTGATTAGATTATTAGTCCATTCTCATTAAATGATACTATGAACATAGTTGTTTGGACTTATGTCTGCCCCTTTACCCTTTGCTTCCTAGATTCCCAAGCCTTTCTTGTTCCTCTATTCCTATTTTGCTGACTTTCTTTTTGCATTAACTATTTTCTTAAGTAACATTTTAATTTGTTTGATGATGTTTCCATTATGTTTTAAATAATTTGCTTACCAACTTCTTAGAGCTTACATTAAACATCTTAAATTGTTAGAATATACTTTAAAATTGTAGGAACATAGTTCCAGTGATACCCACATACAAAGTATTCACACATGGCTCTATTTCTTCTTCAATTTTTGTTCTATTATTCGTACACATATTACATATATTAATAGTATATAATCAAAACTGTTATGAATACATAATATATATGTTATGAATACATAATATATATCTATATATATGTATAATTCGTGTCTTAATGAAACTCAAATAAAAACAAGTTTATATTTAAGAAATTTGCTGGTAATATTTCGTGTACTATTTCCAGTTGTCTTTATTTGTAACTGTGGATTCAAATTACCATCTGGTGTCCTTTCTTCACTCTAATATGACTTTTTTTTCACCTTGTTTGTGCTGTTATTAGCAAATATGTTCCATTTCTGAATGCAATGGACTCAACAGTAAAACCAAATACACTCTTAAAATTCATTCACTTTACAAATCACTTAATAGAAGAATGAAGAAATCTAAATTTTGATTTGTACTTAGTTTATAATTACTGGTGCTTTTGCCTTTTGCTCATGGATTTAAATAAATGTATGTGGCAATTGTTTGATCCTGAATATTTTTTTTATTCTTTGTTCTAAAGCATATTTGCTAAAAAAATTTTAAAAACTCAGTTATTTAAGTATAAAAATGTGTTTGCCTTTATATTTAAAACTTTTGATGAATACAGAATTTTTATTTAATTTATTATTCTCTCTCTGTCTTTCTCTCTCAGAATTAAGATATGTTACATCATTACTTCCTTGCTTTCAAAACTCTCCATGTTTTCTTCAGTATTTTGCATAAAAATTATCTGGATGTGGGATTCTCCTTATGTTCTTCTGGTTGAAGTTCATTGATTTTTAATACATATTAATATTTCTAAAAGCAATTTTTTATGGAAATGGTACCTTTATTTATTTATTTTTATGTTGTGCTGAGGATCAAACCCAGTGCCTCACACATGCGAGGCAAGTGCTCTACCACTGAGCTACATCTCAGTCCCTGATATATATTAATATTTTTAATCAAATTTAGAATGTTCTTCCCAATTATTATTTTTTCTAATAGTTTTTCTTCATATTTTCTCTCTCTTATCCTTCTGGTGCTCTAATGATACATATATTTTGTCAGTATGAAAAAGGAAGAATCTACATTTCTAAATATGCTCACAAGTGATGCCCATGTGACTAGTCTAAACTCACATTCTAAGTGGCAAAGATTAATATCCTTATATCAGAAATGCCACTTTTAATTATTCTCCATCCTTTTAATCTACGTACACTTTTAATTGATAAAAAAACAAATAGATCTATCAATTAACTATATAATCTAAAATATTTTTTCATTAAGATATTCAAGACATGCTGAGGTTTTTTTAAAAATTCTCTTTAGATATACTTGACAATATAGTGTATTTTGACATATTATGCATGCATGGAATATAACTTACCCTAATTGCAATCCGGTTCCTGTGTCTATACATTATGTGGAGTTTAACTGTTCATGTGTTCATATTTGAACATAGAAAAGTTATGTCCAATTCTTTCAGCTATCTTTCCTATTCCTATCCCCACTACCTTATTGCCAACTAGATGAGTTTTCTGAGGTTTTAGGCAAGAAGTTATTTTTTCTTTGTCTCTCTCTCTTTCTCTCAGACAATAATGAAGTAATACTTAGAGTAACAATAGTAACTTTGTAAGGTTTTTTCCAAGATCACCTCCAAGAAAAAACTGTGTATACATTTCTCTAACCTGTGGCTGAGCAGGGACCCAGTGCCGTGGCCCATCCTCAGAAGCTGAGGCAGGAGGATAGTGAATTCAAAGCCATCCTTAGAGACTTAGTGAGGCCCTAAGCAACTAAGTGAGATCCTGTTTCTAAACAAACTATTTTTTTTAAAGGGCTGTGGAAGAGACTCAGTAGTTAAGTACCTCTGGGTTCAATCCACAGTACTAAATAAATAAATAAATAAATAAATAAATACAATAAACTGTGGCTGAGCATACTGATTATTCAGTATATGTTAAATATTGTTACCTTTACTGTTTTTATTAAGGCAATGTTTTGATCCAAAATTCTATGTTAATATTCTCCCCAGTCACTTGAGAATCCCCAGTTCTGATTTAGTAGATTTAATGGTGGGACAAAAATTCTAGACTTTTGATATGCTTTCAAGTATTCTTATAATGTGGCTCCAAAGATCACAATTTGGGGAACAGGTCAATTTGGTGACTCTCATAAAGCATTTTAATGCATGCAATATTTTGATGTCATCAAAATCTTTTGGCAAGAGAATAAATGTGTTTGTTAATTTGAAATTGAAAACCATGAACAAATAAGTTGGAAATCAAAAGAGTAGAGGTTTTAGACTTTTAAAAAACTAAAAGAACCTTTTTACTTCTGATTTTTTAAATTTCTAGTATAAATCTAGATTTTTTTCCCCAGACAAATATGATGTTATACTGTATTAATTTTAACATAATTTTGTATGATTATGTCAACTAAATAATTTATAAATTCAGGTAAGGAAGGTATACTAAATATGAATCTATACTCACATTTTAACATGATAAAATTCAGTTGTATTTAATTATGTTAAATGATATTCTTTACCTTTCAAATGATGTGTGGTTTATAAATGGTATGGTTTCTTCTGGTTAAAAAAAAATTAAAGGGCTGGGGTTGTGGCTCAGTGGTAAAGCACCTGCCTAGCATGTGTGAGGCACTGGGTTCCATCCTAGGAACCACATAAAAATAAATAAATAAAATAAAGATATTGTAAAAAAAAATAAAAGCAAAACAAGAAGATTGTAAAGGTAGTTGCTAAATTAATACTGCCATAAAATGTTTTAAATTCTATAAACACATATGAATAAGTATGTGTAAAATATGAAGAAATTAGTATCTATAATATATTCCACATATTATTATTTTTTAGTTTCCAGGGAGAAACTAAGTTTTGTACTAATCCAATGGTTACCAAAGTAGCCAAAACACCTCTTTTCACTGATGTTAACCAAATGCTTATTCAATTAGTAAATTTTTATTTGAAGCCTTGACCCTCCTCAGAGAAAGAAAGCTTATATTCATCTTACCTAGAAATGACTCTGGGGATGCTTTAGGCACTGTCCAAGTCAATTACTTTTTCTCTAGATAAATGAGGAAAAGGTTGTCTACCACAGACTGTTATAGCTCAGTCTCACACAGAATGAACAATCAAGGCTTCCGGATGTTCAAATTAGAAACAATTCTTCTGATTAATTTGGACAGCTGGCACTTTCCTATTGTGATACAGATGGCTGACCCTCATGAGCCCTCCCATCTGGAAATTACCTGTTCCAACCCCAAATTCACATAGTAATGGTTTTTCAAGTAACAAGTTGCCTGGCAGGAAGATCTGGAACATATCAGAGTTAAAACAAAAGATATCAGTAGTCAGGGAAATCATTCTAAGAAAGATTGCTGAACAAGGCCTCTGAGTCCATTGAAGTAGGCTTCACAAAAGACTAAGATTTTTCTTAGAAAAAAAAAAAAAAAGCTGGATGTTTCTTACACCTCTCTTGGAAATGATCAAGAACTAAAAGAGGTTTATAACCATCTTTCCATTTAGCAAGCTTCTGCCTTAGGAAATACTAATGTCTTTACAGAAGTTTAAAAAATAGATTCCAGCTAATGTGATGAATTTAATATAAACTAGTATATTCACCCAGCATAAAGGATAATTTCTACTGAAGACAATTTGTCTCTACCTCCTCAGGGCTGTTTCTAATGACCTAGCTGTAAAGGGGAGTAATCTCATTACACTCTGGCACTGTATAACCTCAGATGCAGCCACTTCTGTGGTCATCTGGCATTTCCAGTGTTCCCTGAAAGAGTTTAGATTGTGAGCCCAAATAAGAACTTGAGCATTAATTTAAGCAAAATATCTGTTCTCCTAAAAGAACACATGTTGGAAAGTCCCGACCTCAGGCAGTGGGGGCAATTAGGAAAGTAATGGGTGGTCTAATTAGGATCAGTGGTTATATTCAGATTCAGTCCCTCCACTGAATGAGTTGATTTGCCAAGTCATCATCTCCCTTCCCATCTCTTAAATTAAATTTCATTAAAAAAGAGTTTACTTTAAAATGTAGACATATCTCCATCCTACATTTTAGGCCATTTATGAGTATGGAACCATAAAACTACATCAATTCCTAATGATTGACAAAGCAGGCTTTTGTATGTTTTTGCATATCATATTTATATTGCATTCTAAATTGTAAAGGATTAGATAGGAATAACTGCTAGGAACTCCATTTTACCAACTCTCAGAGTAGGGGTAAGTGACAGCAGACAGGTTAAAAGGGTATAGCCTGCAAACTTACTACACAGAGTTCTGTCTACAAATACAGGGTAGCATGATCATTGGGCTAAATCACACTGTCAATCAAGCTAGGTATCAATTTTCCAGAACTGAGTGGCTGTCAGAGTCCTAAAACAAATGTCAATATTTTCTGACCACAATTGCCAACCCTTTTCTGATCTAACCTGGTGTTTATGGAGAATGGAAAAGAATAATTTTGTATTAGCTTTCAAATTAATTCTATTTTACATTTGTTACTGTATGTTCAAAGAATTGCTTATTTGCTAATGCTCACATTTAAAAATAAATTATGGGACAACATTGATATAGGCAATAAACTATCTGAATTTTAGTCTTAGTATCTATAATTTAAATAAGTTGTGAAATGATTCTAAAATAAAAATACAAATAATGTTGAGAAATTAATTAATGTTGAGAAATTAATTCCTCAATTGAGAAACTAATTCCTCAATTTTTGAAGGCAGCAAATAAATCCTTAACTTTTTGAGCATGTGTTAAAAGGCACTAGTAGAAGTCAATGGAAAGAAAGATAATCACAAAACTTTACTGACAAAGTTTATATGACCTGTATCCTACAATTATTATAAATTTAGCAAATCAGAGTGATTTCCACAAAATACTACAGATGAAGCTATTTGGTAGATTTGATGGTTGAAGCTATTTGATATATTTGATGGCTGCTAAAAAGCATCAAATAATTCAATCTTTTCTAAATTAACAAAATATAATATGAAATATTTTCAAGAATGAAGCACACATACTAAGCTCCTAATTATATGACTAGGATGATAGATAATTTTTAATTGCTAGAAAACAGGCTTTTTGGAAGTTGGTCAATATTTTCCTAGGTTGTTTTCTCTGAAAATTTTTATTAATACTGCAGGTGTCTCCAAATATTTGTTATTAAATAGATTGGGGTTTTGGTTTAATAGTACAGAAGAAGGAATGAAATGACAGTGTCTGAACTTTGATGTCATGTTAATCAAACTAATACCTTTCAATAATTCTTTCATTCAAAGGGACTAAACCTCCTGCTTCAATTGCCATATCTCTCCTTCACCATTTGAGCTGGGTATCATCCTATTGAATATACAGTTATTCCAAGAAAGAATCCATGGTCTTATTTCCAGGAGATGGTTAACACTTTCACAAGAGCTTGGCCTGCACACAACCTTATTGTGCTGCCTCTGACACCAGTTGCAAGGTTATCATTATAAGATCACCATTGAAAGGACCTGTTGCATGCAATTCATAGCAGTATTAGAGCCACTCAGTCCTAATAGATGGAAGCATGTGTCTGAGAACACACTTCAGTCATGTGGGTCACAAGATCAAGTTTCTATATCTAAGAGGTTTTCAAACAAACCCACTTATTGATTCTGTCTCACTTTTCCTTGAGAGTTTATCTAGGAAACCTCATCATATCCTTTTAGCAACAATTATTTCATTGCTTTATTAATGATTCATTTAGAATAGAACATTCCAAAGCTTTGGCTCAAGGATCTATGTCAGAGATATCAGAATTCATACTCAATGCAGCTGACACAATCTCTAATTGGCTTTGAAAAAACAAATGGCTTTGCTGTGAACAGGCCACATGGCTAGGAACAGCAGGTGGCCTTTAGGATCTGAGAACTTCAGTACTAAAACCTTAGAGAAATGAACTCTGCCAACAGTGAACTTGGAAGAGGACTCAAATCCTCAAATAAGACTGCAGTTCCAGATGCTCCTTGATTTCATCCTGATGAGGCCCTCAGTAAAGCAATCACTTATCTGTGTTCAAGAACAGGACACACATACATTAATAAAAAAATAGTTTTGGTGTTTAAAACTGATAAACTTGTAGTGACTTATTACACAGGAAAACAAATATAATATAGCTGCCTGTTAATTTGTTTGTTTTTATCTTGTTCAAGGCATGGTTTAAAAAAGAAAACAGGATGGGCACAGAGGCAGACACCTGTAATCTCCGTGGCTTTGGAGGCTGAGGCAAAATGATGGCAAGTTCAAAGCCAGCCTCAGCCTCAGCAACATAGCAAGATCTTAGTTGCTCTCCTTTGCATGAGAAAAAGATTAACATTAAACAGGGAGGAGAGGTGGGAGGGAAAGGGAGAGAGAAGAGAAATTTCTTGGAAACGGAAGGAGACCCTCATTGTTATACAAAATTACATATAAGAGGATGTGAGGGGAAAGGGAAAAAAAAAAAAACAAGAGAGAGAAATGAATTACAGTAGATGGGGTAGAGAGAGAAGATGGGAGGTGAGGGGAGGGGTGGGGGGATAGTAGAGGATAGGAAGGACAGCAGAATACAACAGTCACTAATATGGCACTATGTAAAAACGTGGATGTATAACCAATGTGATTCTGCAATCTGTATACGTGGTAAAAATGGGAGTTCATAACCCACTTGAATCAAATGTATGAAATAGGATATGTCAAGAGCTTTGTAATGTTTTGAACAACCAATAATAAAAAACAAAACAAAACAAAAAACATAGCAAGGTCTTATCTCAAAACAAAACAAACAAATAAAATAAAATAAAAAGGGCTGGGGATGTGGCTTAGTGGTTAGTCATCCCTGGGTTTAATTCCTGGTGCCCCAAACAGCAACACCAATAAAAACAAAAACTCAGAAACAGGATCCAGGCATAGTGGAACATTCCTTTAACCAGCTACATGGGATACCAATGCAGGAAGATCACAGGTTCAAAGCCAGTGTGCTCAACTTAGTGAAACTCTATGTCTCAAAGTAAAATAAATATATAAAGAAAAAATTGTTGGTAATATAACTCAGTGATAGAGTACCTGTAGGTTCAATCTTTACTATCTCATAAGAAATAAAAAAGCAAAGAAAATCATATGTCAGTTTAGTACCCAGAATCTAGAGACTCAGTGACCTTTGTCATACTTATCCTCCAAATTCATATCAGAAAATATATGTATCTGATTTAGATCTCCAAAGGCAATTATTACAGACAAGCTAAAAGTTTACTTCTGGCATTCCATTAACAGACAACTCAAAAATATGTGCTTCCTTTATTTAGTGAGAGTACCAGTTATTTAATAATTTGAAATCTGGCAACATTAAGATAAACTTTTACCGACTGGCATTTCTCTCAGAATTCAAAACACACACACACACACACACACACACACACACACACTGCACAATTTGCCTGCCTTTGCATAACATGGAGGTATACAAATGCCTGGTTATGGAAAAACAATATATTTGTCTTATGTAGTATCTGATATGAAAAAACTTTAGCCTGTTTAAATATATTTTGATACTCTACTAATAATATATGATTATACTTGTTTTGATAAAAAAAACAAAACCTTAATACATGATCAGACATATTAAATTAGGCAACATATTTCCAGGTTTGAAATTTTTGTTGCTTATACTTTCTTCAACAGCAAAATATTGTAAGAATCAACCTCCAATAATAATCTATCTGAGCCTTGGTTTTCAAGTATTATTATGCCTTATTACAACCACAGAGTATTTGCTTAATGTCCTAAATGGTACAGATAGGGTTCAAGTTCCTTTCTATCTCTGGAGTTTAAGGCAAGAATATTCAATAATTAATTAAATTATCATATAAGGCAGTATGTTTTTGTTCTTTATAGTTATATATTGACAGTAGAATGTATTTTGACATATAAAACATACATGGGTATAATCTCCCATTCTTTTCTTTGTACATGATGTGGAATTACACAGGTCATGTATTTATATATGAAAATAGTAAAGTTATGTTCGAATTATTCTACTGTCTTTCCCATTCCCATCTCCATTTCTTTCTCCGTATTTCCCCATCTAATCTGGTGACTCTCCATTCCCCCATCTAATCTGGTGACTCTCCATTCCTCCCTCCCCTGCCTATTGTTAGAAATGTAGAGAACATCCAGCTTTTGATTTTTGGTGACTGGCTCATTTCACTTAGCTTGATATTCTACAGCTCCATCCATTTACAAGCATATGTCATACTTACATTCTTCATTATGGCTGAGTAATATTCCACTGTATATATGTACCATATTTCTTTATCTATTTATCTATTGAAGGACACCTACTTTGGTTTCTTAGTTTATTGTGAATTGAGCGGCTATGAATACTGATGTGGCCATATCACTATAGTATTTTAAGTTCTTTGGTGTATGCTGAGAAGTGGGATAACTGGGTCAAGTGGTAATTTCATTTCTAGTTTTCTGAGTAATCTCCATACTGCTTTCCAGAGTTGTTGGGCCAATTTGCAGTCTCACAAGTAATTTAAGAGTATATTTTCCTCCACACATCCTTAACAACATTTATTATTGCATGTATTCTTGATAATTGCCGTTCTGACTGGAGTGAGATGAAATTTCAGTGTAGTTTTTAATTTCCATTTCTCTAATTGCTAGAGATGTTGAACCTTTTTTCATAAATTTATTCATCAATTGTATTTCTTCTTCTGTGAAGTGTTTGTTCACTTCCTTAGCCCGTTTATTGATTGGGTAGTTTGGTTTTTTTGTTTTTAAGAGTTTTGAGTCCTTTATATAGCTTAGAGATTAATGCTCTGTTTGAGGTGCAGGTGGTAAAGATTTTCTCCCATTCTCTAGGCTTTCTCTTCATCTTATTGATTGTTTCCTTTGCTCTGAAGAAGCTTTTAATTTTATTCCATCCCATTTACTGATGCTTAATCTCACTTCTTGTACTTCAGATGTCTTGTTAAGGAAATCAGTTTCTAAGCCAACATGGTGAAGATTTGGGTGTGTGTGTGTATATATATATATATATATATATATATATATATATATATATATATATTTTTTTTTTTTTTTTTTTTTTTCTATTAGGTGTAATGTTTCTGTTCTAGTATCCAAGTCTTTGACCTACTTTTACTTGATTTTCATGCAGGGTGAAAGAGATGGGTTTCATTCTGCTGCATATGGATTTCCAGTTTTCCCAGCACCATTTGTTAAAGAGGCTATCTTTTTTACAATGTATGTTTTTGATATCTTTGTCTAGTATGAAATAACTGTATTCATGTGGGTTTGTATATGTGTCTTTTATTATGTATCATTGGTCTTTATGTCTGTTTTGGTGCCAATACCATTCCATTTTTATTACTATTGCTCTGTAGTATAATTTAAGGTCTAGTATTGTAATGCTACCTGCTTCACTTTTCTTGCTAAGGATTTTTTAGCTATTCTGGGTTTCTTTTTTTCCAAATGAATTTCATTTCTGCTTTTTTTTTATTTTTATGAAGAATGTCATCAGGACCTTAATAGGAATTATATTAAATCTGTACAGTGTTTTTGGTAACATGGCCATTTTCACAATATTGATTCTGTCTATGTAAGAATATGGGAGATATTTCCAACTTCTAAGGTCTTCTTCAATTTTCTTCTTTAGTATTTTATAGTTCTCATTGTAGAAGTTATTTATCTTTTTTGTTAGATCGATTCCCAAATATTTTATTTAGCAATATTTTTCTTCAACATATTAAATATGTCATTTCACTTTCTCCTGTCTTTTAAGGTTTCTGCTGAGAAATTTATTAGTAGACTTATTAGAACTTCCTTATTTTTCTCTTTCTTCTTTAAGGATTTTTTTTTTCTAGATTTTTTTGACAATTTGATTACATTGTAATATGGTATAGTCTAGTTTGTATAGAATCTGATTGAAAATCTTTAACCTACATCCACCTTGACATTTATATCTTACCTCAGATTTGGTAAATTTTTTGTTAATTTATTCACTGAGTTTCCTACCTCTTTGTCTTTTTCTTTCCTTTCAAGAACTACTATCACTCAAAGCAGTACTCAGAGACTGGCCAGATGTTAGGATAGGCCTGGACCTTTGGTCCACTGAAATAATACAGAGCCTGAACACAAGGGGTGACTTGGCACTGGGTTGTCCCAGAACTTGATTCCACAGGAAATGATCCTATTGCCTGCATCTGTAGGGCCGGCCTAGACCCTGAGTCATCAGGTATAGCTTTGGATCTGCCTTTCATGGAGGCCACACTGACACTAGAGTCTACTGGGTTGGCCCTGAGCCCTGGGTATGATGGAGCAGGCCTAGCAGGCCCATTGTGCTCTGGAACTTGATACCATGGGTGCTGGTTTTGTAATCTCTCACCTAATTTTGTTTTTCTTTCAAAGACATTTTCATGTGTCAATATTATGCAAATTGATATTTCTGCAAGAATTTGAGTTAGAAATTCTATTCCATGTTACTGAGTGTTGTACCTACTATTACTTGGTATGTTAAAGGCATATTTTCCGTATTACTTCTCCTGTTTTAAAAATGTATGCATTACAGATTTAAGCACATTTCCCTACAGGTAAAAAATAAAGATTGCTTTTTTATTTTTTCAAAAGAGGGCAAGAGATGTTGATTTTGCCTTAACAGGAAATATTTTTAACAATAAATACAATAGTTCAGTTGTACACTTAAAAATATTAACAGAGCTTTTTCTCAGTTTCAAATGAGAAATAGATGGTATATGTAGTGTGAAACTAAAAACTTTATGTTGTACTTATTTATTAAATTAAATACTTGCTAAATATAATGTTTCTTTTCTTCCTTCACTTATGTAAAATAAGCAATAAATAGCTAGGATTCTTAAGGTTTGTGAGAAAACTAAAAATCTGTTTTTAACATCTTATAAAAGAGGGTCCTTCTATTTTTCCTGGTTCTAATGTGCATTAAATTAGATCAGGCAGTTACATGTGAATTTCTCATTTATCTTTAAGTAAATTTTAGAAAGAAGGAAGATGAGAAATGTGTTAAGCTTTTTTCTTAAGAAAGGAGAACATAATCAAAGAATCATTGGTTGCGTTGAACTCTATATACCATTGAGGATCTTTAACACATAAAATTAACATTTTAAATCTTTGATAAAATAATTTTGAAAGCATAATTTTTTTAATTGGATGTATCAAGGAGGTTGATTTTGTGGGACATGTGTACCATATGAGTAAATGTTTCCCAGCTGTGAAATGACATGTTAATGAATTCCTTGAAAATGTTTGGGGACAATAGATCAAAATGAAAGTGTGTCAGAATTTAGAAATACATATGCTTAATTAGAGTGAGGATTTATTTCAAAAAGCTGACTGATCTAAGTAGTTTTATGTTAGCATAAGTCTGCTACACTAATTATTTCTTGATTTTAGGGGAATAGTATATAGAAAATTGAGGTTAAACTAGCTTCTCTTTAATTTTTGCCTCTTTTCATTATTTTCAATTTTAGTATATTGAAAATCTAATGTGGCCACTTCTTATTGTTTATTTTGTTTTCTAAATATTAAACTATAGAATATTTTAACTTCAGCACGTATTCTTATTTTTTACATTAAGGTACATTTCATTTTTGCTCTTTCTTCAGCCTTACTGCCTATAAAACATGAATCTTTGATATGGAATTAAGAAAAATAAGAATATGCTCATTTTTTTAAAATTTCAAAATAATCAAATCAATTGGATTTTTCATTAGTTAATTATTTGTTAATTTGCCCAATAAGCACTTTCATGAGTTTGAAGAAATAACTATGTGCTTGGCACTAGTATTTAATGATGAAATGAATTCATGGGTTGTGATCATTTAGTGGAGACATTATAGTTTACCCTATGAAGATCATTCGCTTTTGATTATTATGCATTAAAGAAATTATGTATGTCTTTCAAATTTTTATAACCCTATATGTGGGGACAAATGCATGGAGTACTGCATACATGGCAAACATTAAGGGTGTCTGAGTGCTGTGTGAGGCTAACCGCTTACCCATAGGCACCCTCCTTGATGTGAGGCTGCCCATTGTAGTCTCTGCACTTGCTCCACAGACCACTCCTGGATTGGTCACTTCAGAGACAGTTGGCCAGAAATTGTATTGGTGGCTGCCTGTAATCTTCTTACCTACTGCCTGAATGTATATACATGGTAATTGTGCAATAAAATCAGACCTGCCCCCTGCTTGGTCTCCAGAGGTCTTGATTAACTACTCTGCAGCCACACTGTCCTCTACCCTGTTCCGTGGACCTCCTCGCTGGCCGAGAGAGAGACATGCACCTATATTTTACCTATAGTTAGTAAGTTATTCACATTATGTAATCTCCATTCAAAAATGCATTACCTATTCATGAAATAATTTATCATATTTTATTCTACTGCTCATAAAGCTAAAGAATAAGATTCAAAACCCTATAGAAAGTATATGGTTTCTTAATTATGCTTTACATTTTGAAAAGTATGTATTTTTCTATTTATAATTCCAGATATTAATTACAGATAACCCAAAATTCAATATAAATACTAATATATTTTATTCTCTGAATTGTTATATACAAACCAGTTATTTTGCATCTCTAATACTTAGCTATAAGTAAGTAGTTACTTTCATAGGTTTTATAACCTTGGAGTTTTATTATGAATCTTTATCATTAACTTTAATATCATTTAAACAGATTTTTTTTGGTGGTGGTCTTTTGCTTCAACATTTTATGTAATAAAAAATTATAGTATACTGTTGCTTTTCTGGCTTGCCAAATATAATCTTCTATTGTCTCATGCTTGCTGCATCTTCTCCCTCTGATTATGGGATTGCTTATGACTTTCTTTAATTAACGGCAGAATGATACTGAGTTGGTTACTCACCTAAATTTGAAGAAAGCTTGGAAGCTTATGCTTAAAGCTTTCAAGAAAGCTAACCACTGTAAGTGAAGTCTTTCTTGAGGTGACCACAGTGTGAGTATACCAATGCAGCCATGCTTAAAGAGCATTTGAAGGCAAACTGAGAACCCTGAGAAATAACCCAGCTAAGTGCTCCACTAACAACAAGGTCAATTGGTCAGTCATCTTCTAGGAATAATGGGATCTCAGCCTCAGGGGTGATAAGGAAGGTAAATTCTTGGCAAGTCAACAAACCTAATTAAGTTTGATGCAAAATAAATAATTCAACAAAATGTATACATATTACAAATTAAGCCTGATAAAGAAAGCTTTAATTGTTTTTTTTTGTTGTTGT